>NC_088687.1:108197575-108500605 GCF_028017835.1 Emys orbicularis
AGTGGTATGCCCGTTCGGTCTGCCCTGGAGTGGCTGAGAAAATCGGTGCAAAGCTTGTGCACAGCTCCTTTATCTGCTGTCGCTGCAGACGTCCCAGGGTCGTGGAGAGGTTCACCTCTTCCACGCCACCATTCCTTTTTCCTTCATAGTAGACACCTGCAGGCCACTCCGCGTTATCAGTTTCCTGGGCTGTAAACTGGCAAACGTTTAATTCTCTAGAATAAAAGGGCTTAAGAGAATTAACATGGTATACCTTAGGCTTTATGTTGGAGGTGGGGGAGGCTATGAGATAGTTAACAGCTCCTAGGCGCTCCTGGACCGTGAATGGTCCTTCCCACGACGCTTCCATTTTATGGGCCTGGAGCGCCTTTAAGACCATGACTTGGTCTCCTACTTTGAAGGACCGTTCTCTGGAATGTTTATCATACCAGGCCTTTTGCTCTTCCTGAGCATTCTTTAGGTTTTCTTTAGCAAGGGCTAAAGAGTGTCGGAGGGTGTTTTGTAGGTTGCTTACAAAGTCTAGAATGTTAGTTCCTGGAGAAGGTGTAAACCCCTCCCATTGCTGCTTCACCGACTGTAATGGCCCCTTAACCTCGCGGCCATACACAAGTTCAAATGGTGAAAACCCTAAACTGGGATGTGGTACAGCCCTGTAGGCAAAAAGCAACTGCTGCAACACTAGGTCCCAATCATTGGAGTGTTCATTTACGAATTTACGTATCATGGCCCCCAAAGTTCCATTAAACCTCTCCACCAGACCATTGGTTTGATGGTGATGAGGGGTGGCAACCAAGTGATTCACCCCATGAGCTTTCCACAGGTTTTTCATGTTCCCTGCCAGGAAATTAGTTCCCGAATCTGTAAGTATGTCGGAGGGCCACCCTACCCTGGCAAAAATGTCTGCTAATGCCTGGCACACACTTTTAGTCTTGGTGTTGCTTAAGGGTACAGCTTCCGGCCATCGGGTAGCAAAATCCATGAAAGTCAGTACGTACTGCTTTCCTCTGGGTGTCTTCTTTGGGAAAGGACCCAGAATATCCACAGCTACTCGCTGAAATGGGACCTCAATTATGGGTAGTGGCTGGAGAGGGGCTTTAACCTGGTCTTGGGGCTTTCCCACTCGTTGGCACACCTCACAAGACCGGACATAATTAGCAACGTCCTTGCCCATTCCCTCCCAGTGGAAGGACTTCCCCAACCGGTCTTTGGTTCTGTTCACCCCAGAATGGCCACTGGGATGATCATGGGCTAAGCTCAAGAGCTTTACCCGATACTTAGTGGGAACTACCAACTGTCTTTGAGGATGCCAGTCTTCCTGGTGCCCACCAGAAAGAGTCTCCTTGTATAAAAGTTCTTGTTCTACAACAAACCGGGATCGGTTAGAAGAGCTGAGAGGCGGTGGGGTGCTCCGTGCCGCCGCCCAAGCTTTCTGAAGGCTGTCATTTGCTTCCTGCTCGGCCTGGAACTGTTCCCTTGATGCTGGAGACATCAGTTCCTCCTTGGACTGTGGACTGGGGCTTGGTCCCTCTGGAAGCGATGTAGGTGCTGGGGCTTTTTTCATTGACTGTGAACCGCTGTCCGCTGGTGCACTATGTGGTATTTCAGGCTCTGGCTGAGCCTCTTGGGTAGGGTTATCTGCTGCTTCCGCCAGTTTAGGCTCGCTGGTGTCCTCTGGCATTGGAGTTGTAGACGGGGTTGCAAGCGCTGGACTCAGTGCTGGCAATGGTTCTGGTGCTGGTTGCGTTGCCAGTTCCGGTTCTGGGACTGGCTTTGGTTGGGTCTCTGGGATTGGATCCACTACGGCTGTTGCAGTCGTTGGCAGGGGATCCGGTTCCACCACCTGGTTTTGGGTCTCCGGTAACACAGACGGGGCCCTGGTGAACGGCTCAGGAACAGGGATGGGGGTGAAAGCTTGCTTAGCCTGGCTGCGGGTGACTATTCCCACCCTCTTGGCTAGCTTCACATGGTTGGCCAAGTCTTCCCCCAGCAGCATGGGAATGGGATAATTGTCATAGACTGCAAAAGTCCACATTCCTGACCAGCCCTTGTACTGGACATGCAACTGGGCTGTAGGCAAGGTTACAGACTGTGACACGAAGGGTTGAATTGTCACTGTAGCCTCAGGGTTGATGAGTTTGGGGTCCACTAGGGATTGGTGGATAGTTGACACTTGTGCCCCAGTGTCCCTCCAAGCGATAACCTTCTTTCCGCCCACTCTCAAGGTTTCCCTTCGCTCCGAGGGTATGAGAGAGGCATCTGGGTCTGGGGTTCTTTGGTGTGATTGGGGTGTAATGAACTGTAATCGGTTGGGGTTCTTGGGGCAGTGAGCCTTTATGTGCCCCAGTTCATTACATTTAAAACATCGCCCTGCTAAGGTATCACCGGGGCGATGTTGGTTGCTGGAGACTGGTGTGGTGGGGTGAGAAGGCGTCTGGGGTTTCCCTTGGGATGTGGGTGGGGTCTTGGGTTGTCCCCGGTGATAAGGTTTTGTTTCGGCTTGCCCCTTCTGATATTCGCTCCAACTGCTACTAGCTTTTTTCTTTTCTGTCACCTCCACCCATTTGGCTCCAATCTCCCCCGCCTCGGTTACAGTTTTGGGCTTCCCATCTAGGATGTACCTTTCTATTTCCTCAGGAACACCCTCTAAAAACTGCTCCATTTGCAATAGGAAGGGCAACTCTTCCGTAGATTTAACATTTGCTCCTGATATCCAGGCATCCCAATTTTTCCCAATGTGGTAGGCATGTCTGGTAAATGACACATCAGGTTTCCACCTTAGGGCTCTGAACCGCCGACGGGCATGCTCAGGTGTTAGCCCCATTCTGATTCTGGCCTTGTTTTTAAAAAGTTCATAACTGTTCATGTGTTCCTTAGGCATTTCGGCCGCC
Source organism: Emys orbicularis (assembly GCF_028017835.1). Taxonomy (NCBI): domain Eukaryota; kingdom Metazoa; phylum Chordata; order Testudines; family Emydidae; genus Emys; species Emys orbicularis. Next base: position 108,200,464 of record NC_088687.1, read on the forward strand.
ACCTCTGCTAAGGGTCCACTGAGCTGCGGCCTCAGCTCTACCATGTACTGGGTTGGAGGGATGTCGTATCCAAGGCAAGCCCTTTCAAAATTTTCTAAGAAGGCCTCAGTATCATCGCCTGCCTTGTAGGTGGGGAATTTCCTGGGATGGGAAGTGGTACCTGGAGAGGAGTTGTTAGGATGGTCTGATGCACCCTGCCTAGTCCTTGCTGCTTCCAGTTCCATCTCTCTTTTATGGGCCTCCTCTTTGGCTTTCTCCTCTCTTTCATGGGCCTCCTGTTTGGCTTTTTCTTCTCTTTCATGGGCCTCCTGTTTGGCTTTTTTCAGCTCCATCTCTCTCTTGTGTGCCTCCTGTTTGGCTTTTTCTTCTCTGTCTCTCAGCTCCATCTCTCTCTTGTGGGCCCCCTCTTTGGCTTTCTCTTCTCTGTCTCTCAGCTCTATCTCTTTTTCTTTCAGCTCCATAGCTCTCTTGTGGGCCTCCTCTTTAGCTTTTTCTTCTTTGGTAGTCATTTCCCTGGTTTTCTTGTGCTGGGTCTCACCCTCTGCAGTTGACTGAAACTGGGATGTATTTAGCTCAGGCTCCTGCTGAGTGAATTTTGAGTTAACAGAGAGTTTCTAACTAGCTACTTCCGAGGATGTAAAAAAGAAAAAAAAACACAATTCACCTTGTAAATTATCTTTACCAGTTGTTTGCTCATTCATTGAACCCTTCTCTTAACAAAGGACCTTGTTAAAAAAAACTTAACACCTCTGCCTTCAGGCAAGGAGAGATAAGATATGCATCTACCTTCAGCTCTGCTTTCCAAGCAGCTAGAAGGGAAAAAAAATCTTACTGGCTTTTGGGTTTAAAACGATCCCACCGCTGTGCCACCATGTCAAGGCTGTATCCCTACTTTGAACTTTAGGGTACAAATGTAGGGGCCTGCATGAAAACTGCTAAGCTTATCTACCAGCTTAGCTCTGGTCCCGCTGCCACCATTCTCGATGGATTCCCTCCCTGGGAAGCCTTGAGAAACCTTTCACCAATTCCCTGGTGAATACAGATCCAAACTGCTTGGATCTTAAACAAGGAGAGATTGACCCTTCCCCCCTCCTTCCTTTCACCAACTCCTGGTGAATACAGATCCAAACCCCCTTTGGATCTTAAAACAAGGAGAAATCAATCAGGTTTTAAAAAAGAAGGCTTTTAATTAAAGCAAAAGGTAAAAATCATCTCTGCAAAATCAGTATGGAAAATAACTTTACAGGGTAATCAAACTTAAAGAGCTCAGAGGAATCCCCTCTGTCTTAGGTTCAAAGTATAGCAAACAAGATAAGCACTTTGGTAAAAGGTACATTTACAAGCTGAGAAAACAAAGTAAATCTAAGACGCCTTGCCTGGCTTTTACTTACAATTTTGAAATAAGAGAGACTTGTTTAGAAAGATGGGGAGAACCTGGATTGATGTCTGGTCCCTCTCAGTCCCAAGAGCGAACAACCCCTTAAACAAAGGACACACACAAAAGCCTTTCCCCCCCCAAGATTTGAAAGTATCTTGTCCCCTTATTGGTCCTCTGGGTCAGGTGTCAGCCAGGTTACCCGAGCTTCTTAACCCTTTACAGGTAAAAGGATTTTAGAGTCTCTGACCAGGAGGGACTTTAGTACTGTACACAGTATGGCTGTCACCCTTCCCTTTATAGTTATGACAAGAGGTGTCTGATGTTATTAGATCCACCTGGGGAGGACCAAGAACCTAATTCGTTTATTGGATGAATAATTGAAAAGGAGGCTCCAATGCCAGTCAAAGTGGGGGATCTGCTGAAGATATTCCTGTGAAGGAGAAGTCAGTTGGGATATAGCCCAAAGGAGGTGTGTTGCAAGACCCTAAATTTGAGGGGTGAGCACATGGGCTGGAGAGGCCAGGATATGAAAGCCACAATCCCAAGGAAGAAGAAGACTGCGTGGAAAGGACCTTGTGGCGATCTGAATGATGGTTAATAAATTAGACCCTAGGAGAGGGGGAATACTGTTTCAATAGCCTTGGCTGTGACTGGATTATTTCCAGGAACCTGAAGGGAAACAGGTAGGGAACTGTAATGGCATGCACCTCTACTAGGAGCATACTCTGGGATCATACTATCTACAGTTTCCATATACCATCATGCCAATGTGCCTTCCCCTTTTTGGAGGAACAATATATGAAGAAATCTTTCATCCATAAACACTAAGTTTGATTTAGGGCAAAGTCCATGGGAAGCAGGGATAAAATTGCATATGGATGTGGAATAGGAATTGCAGAATTTTTTTAAAATCTGTTTTATTGAGATAAAACTCCCCCAGCAAGGAATTTGAGCGTATACCCTGATAACTCTGCCAAACTCCAGACAGAGTTCCGAGACATCTGCTGCTGGCTGAAACTAGGTATCCAGGTGCAAGGAAGCTGACAATACTGATTATGGGAAGGGGATCACTGTGTGAGAGGCAGGGGTTTACGGAGATATGATGAGGCACAAGAATGGCAGTACTAATGCTTGTTGAGGGTGGCAGATGTGGGTACCAGCTCAAGTGGGAGGTGAGGAGAAGAAAAGCTTGTGGCTAAATATCTGAAGTTGGACTATATACTGATAGAGGTGAGAAGGGGGTGAGATCTGCAGTTTGGATTGTAATATGATGGAACTGAATGCCCTTTAGGGCATGGAATAGTGCGGAATGCTGCTACATCATGTAGATGGGGGGGGGGGGCTATAGGAGGTTCTGTAGTATATTTCTAATGGAGCACCATATGTCAAGACTAGCAACATAATATTTCTATGGGCATGTAGTTGCAGCTTCCTGCTACCTCCAACCATGACCAGATGTTCCCAGCCACATTCAGCATTGCAAAATTCCTCACCAGGAGCAGCATGGCACCATGGGCCAAATTCTGCACTGATGTACACTTCATATCCACCTATTAAAGGTTAAGGGGTTACATATGTGTAGCTAATTTGTTTGTAAAGGCCAAGAAAAACTCTGTACTGTCTGAATTTCCTTCCATTTTTTTTTAAACAAAGCTATTCAATTCTCTCAAAGCCAAACAAAAACAAATGCTACTTTATATTATAATTATAAGGAAACTTAAAAGAATACAGTGGAAAAAATGTAGACCTTGATCAAATTCTGTTGCTTTAAAACTTTCCTCACTCAATACAGCTTCACTTTTAAAAGTAACTTTAAAAGAATAGTGTATTCAAACACACAGCCAGAATTCAGTCAACAGCACTGTAAGGAATTTCTAGTGGACCATTCCAAGTACACCTCTACCCTGATATAACGCAACCCGATATAACACGAATTTGGATATAATGCGGTAAAGCAGTGCTCCGGGGGGGGGGGGGGGGGGAGAGGGCTGCGCGCTCCGGCGAATCAAAGCAAGTTCGATATAAAGCGGTTTCACCTATAACGCAGTAAGATTTTTTGGCTCCAGAGGACAGTATTATATTGGGGTAGAGATGTACTATTGATACAGAAATGAAGATGCCACCAGAAAACTAGCTTTCTTAACTTTTCACTTTGTGCCTTTTATTATGTTGTATAACTACAGTTATAACACTACTTACTATATATGGTTGTATAACTAGCTGGGACAAACCAAGCTGCTTTTCAGAAGCTACTTCTGAAAAACGCTGTAGGACATGGTTTTTCAATCTGCCAATCCAGGAGACTAGCAACTACCCTTCCTTTCTTTATCGGTAAATGGGGGATAGATTCCAAACCTTTTTTTCCTGAGGTTACATAGTTCATGATATGGAAAAGGATTGAGAGCCACTGCTATAGGAATTCTGAAGCTTGTTGTGACCTTCCAGTTTGTTACATTGCTCTGTGCTTCTAAGCAGCTATTGTATTTCATACACGAGATGGTCAGATTTCAGTGAAAAAATCCTTATTATGTATACTCTATATTAGAGCTGGTCAAAATGTTGATTGATAATGTTTCCTGCACCCCAAAAAATCAGTTGTCAAAAATGAAACTTCTCATAGGGAAATGTCTTCATCAAAATTATTGGGACTTTAAATGAAATGAACACTCACTTCATTTTTGGTTTTAGAAAACTGAAAACCTTTGGAAACTTTGAATTTTCATTTCCTCCCTCTCTTATTCTCCTTTGCAATGAGTGAAACAATGAATTGTGTCTACAGTTGTGTGTAGTCTTTTAACGTGGTTTTTTTGTTTGTTTGTTTTTTGTTTTTGTTTCTCCCTCTCCAAAACTTCCTTGGCTCTCTTGAAAAGCTACAGGTGCAAAGTTACGATATTTCATTTTTTTTCCTTTTGAAACTCAAACTTTTCTAAAGTGGAGAAGTTTTGAAAGGTAGATTAGAACGGGGGAAGTGTAAAGAACCTCTTGACACCATTCATTCTACTGCATCTAATGGCAAAAACGGGGACACCAAGAAAAACCCAAATATTCAACTTTTTGAGCTCTGGAAAAATTCAGCTCTAAAAAAGCAATACAAAATAAAAATTTCAATTTTGAATTGAAACAGGACACTGAACTAGGTAGATTCAGTCTGACAGTTCCTGTGTTTCTATGCTTCCCTGAGTTCTCCATCATCTCTCACTGCCTCCAACCTGTTTCATCTCATCTTTCCCTGTGCCTGCCATGTTCTCCATTTCTCATATTCCCCTCCATAACACGCCCTTCCCAGGTCACCTGACTCCTCCTCATCTCTTTACTTTCTTCAGTCACCTGAGGCTTACCCATTTTCCTTCCTCTCACATCTGTAAAATGGAGAAGATAAGAACATACCAGCTAGTCATACTGCATGGCAAAAGAGAGGTTATTGGGACCTCCTTCTAGCACCCCTTTATCTCCAGATCTGTGGGAGGTGCAAAAGACAAAACACTGCCAAACTTGCTATGCTCCAGGTGGCAGGAAACTAAGGAAAAGAAATACATATACTGAATATGCCTGACACCAAAGAAATGACAAATGATATATTATGTACTATGAAGTTCTGGGCTAAAAAACCTATACACAATGTAGCACAGAAAATCAGTTTTGTTTTTTTCTTTTAAAGATGGTTAAACTTCCATTTGTTAACAAGTATGCACTTTGATCCTGCTGTGCATGCATATTGTATTGCTCGTACTATGACACACATAGGAAGTGTAAATGTAACAGGTTAGTAGCTAGCATAATACGATCTTCAGCTAATTCACCTTTGGTATACACAGGTATCTCTATTGTTGAATAATAAACAGTTAAAAAACCTGAAAACAAACCTCTGAAAGGTGTATTGATAACAGAAGGATGGAGACCTAAGCTTTATTCAGTGTGTGAATGTATATATTCATTGTTCGACTGTCTGAGCTTCTCTGAACTATGAACACGTCTCAGCTTATTACATCATAAATATGAAAGCATCCTATTTATAGCAGTAACTTTATAAGCAAAGTGCCCATAATTATGCATGAATAGGGGACTACTTGGCTGGGATGAACACAATACATATTACAGAAGCTCTGCTTCAATACTTCACAAAAATATATTTGCACTGAGTGTTACATAAGTAGGAACGTGTTCTCTAATTGGAATATGATTTTATGAATTTATTGTAACTTCACAGTGCTCTGTTTTTAACTTGACCTACAATTTTACTACACTGAGAGACTAATAGGCTGAAATGATCTCAAAACTACAGAAAACTTACTATAGTTGTCCATATAACTATACTGAGTGTCACTTCATTTTAAGGCAAATCTATAAACTACATTTTATTGATTCTTTAAAAGGCTGTTCGATTACATTCAAAAGGAAGCATTGTCTGCAAGTCAGGTGATCTAGGTTCTCATTCAGATTGTTGGGTGACTCTTTAACAAGTCACAGCTTCTCTGTACCTTGGTTTTTCCATTGGTAAAATTAGGATTGAGTGTTTAATTGCCTCCCGTGTGATGTGAGGCTTAATTTTTTAATATTTTAAAAATACTTTGAGATCTGCCTTATAAATGGGTGTTGTTGCGACTTGGATTGCATACCCATGCATGGGATGAAAGAAAATAAGCACCCCCTCTTCACTCTTGTGCCTAGGCAATGTAGAAGTTAGGCCCAGGCATTTTAACAGTAAGAAGCACTACGCTGCTGAAGTCACACCACAAAAAGTGAATGAGGGGAGTCTTGGCTCCACTCTCTAATAGGTCAGGTAGTGCAGCTGAGCTGACATGGGCAGTATTATAGCTTGCTGCTGGGGTAAACCAACAGCAATTACTATCTCTTCCTCTAGAGCAAAGGGAAAGCAAGAAGGGAATTGTTTCAGAGGATTCTCTAAGGTACAATATCTACCAGGTCTACTTCTCGTGTAGTGTTGCTTATACTGATCTCTGGCTTAGCTCTGTTCAGGCCAGTACATTTTTGCTAAATTGATTAGTTTAAGCAAATGAAGGCAAATGGTGTAATCATTTAAATACTGGTAGCTTTGTCTAACCATTGGTATCACTTTTCATCCATAAAGAACAGAAAGGGTGAATTCCCTGCTGTCAATTGGCATTGTGCTTGTAGTACTCAACCCCAGTGATATTTCTAGAAATGGCATCTGACAGTGTGCAAGCAGTCTGATGGGTAGCCATGAACCGTCTAAGATGGTTTATTTCTCAAATGTTTTAATACTGCGCTTGTAAGTAGAGTGGTTAAATCTCTAGTATTGCTAGATTTTCTTTTCCTGAGCTCATTAGCAAGCTTCATCAGATGCTGGATACCAGTTTTATGCTTGAAAACAAGAAATAGAATAGGCTGACCTACAAAGATTAATCTCTTCTACTTTTCATATTTAATGTTTATAGAACACATAAGTAACTACATGTGTCTCTGGTCACAATCAATCCTCCTATAAGCCCATTTAAATCAATGGAGTTACATCAGACCTGTTTGGTTTCACTTCTTTAAAATCTTGTAGCACACAATATCTGCCCCTTTCCTTATAACTCAGATACACCAACACCTGTCTCTAGCGTTTGTGTTATCTGCAAGGTAGAAAAGATGTCATTAAATAGGCTCGCCATCCCCTCCAGCCTTGTGCATCCAGAGTCTTTTATCACAGTTGACTGTAAAACATCAATAGCACTACCAGTGAGGGACAGGATTGACAGACAAAGGTACAGTTTCTAATATCCACACTACAGAGGGCTGTGAACATGTTCATATTGGAAGCTTCCTATTTAAAAGGTTTTTGGGAGGTTCTGATAATGGACTGAACAATATCAGCCAAGTAAAAGCTACAATCTCAAACATATAGTGAGGCTGTTATTAATGCTATTATAATGACTATTAATTATAGTCAAACTATGTTGCCAAAGAGCGAATACAAACATAGGAAAAAAGGACATGGATCTCCACACTTCCAATATGGTTAAAACAGACTGAAATCATTTCTATAAACTATACTCAAAGAAGTAGGGTTATTGGTCACTATTTCCTGTTATTCTTAACTGAAAGATTCAGTAGGGAAAGAAGAATCATCTTCTACAAAGAACATCCCACTTTCAAAATATCTGTGTTCTTCTATTGTTCTCAGTGGAACTGAGGGCACATAGTTCTTTAGTAAAGTCTGTCACTCCCTCTCTTCTTGTTCCTCACAGCATCTTTTTCTGCTTTCTGAAAGTACAGAAGTACTTCTTTCTTGAAGAGAACAGGACTTTCCTAGTGTTGGGAAGAATGAAAGATGATGACCTTTTCGAAGAAGGCATTAACAAGTTCAGAGTTTGTTTTCCACAAATAACTTGTAATTGTTTGTTTGTTTTTCTGGGGGAGGCGGGAGAAGGGGGGAGAACACAACTGCTGTTTCTATGACCATTATCACCATTAAACTCAATTGTTATAATTGTGGGAAACAAATGCAAAAGCCCAAACACACCTGAAGCTAATTCAGTTATTATTTCAGCAAATATTCTCCAACTCCTCAGGTATTCACTTAGCTCTAAATATCTATTGGTAAAGAAGCTTTCCATTGAAAGCTAAATTGCTTATTTTCATTATAGGAAGAGGAAATTACTTACCATTTTCTTAATTAAATCCAGGAAACTTCTGCACAGCAGCTAGATTTCTTTTTCTGTACTTAAAAAAGTTTAGTGAAATATAAAAGGCAAACAACCACTGAGGAATCCAATGCAAGCTTAATTCTTGATGTTATAGGTAACTGGCATACACATGCAATCAGCTGCATCCTGGAATCCTTCTGTGTTTGTAGGGTGTTTTTTTTTTTTTTTTCCAGTTGGAAGTTCATAAAAATCCATTTAAAAAAAACCTGTTAATGTCAAGGTTGCCAATCTAGTACTCAAAAGTTACCTGTGCAACCTTAATTTGCTCCTCTTGTTTGTATGCTTTATGATAGTATTTAATTACAGCCTCGTGAACACAGTGTTTTATTTCTATAAGACCCTTCCCCATTCACTGCACAGGATGGTCAGTGTTTTGAGGATGAATAAATTATGTAGTGAAAGAGGCTGCTATCTGTAGACTCCTGCCTCCTTTGTTGCAGAAATTGGAAAGTGTAGTGAATGAAACAGGAGTTCAGTAAAAGATATGATGGTCTTAGGGTGAAGGCAGTTGCACACTGCTCTGGAGAATTGGATTCTACTCCCCCTCATCTGTCATAGTGTCTTTGATGCTAGGCAAGTCACTTAAAACTTTTACATGGGTGGCCATTATGTATTCCTCATTTTCTGGTTGTCTGAGACCATTGAGTATGATTTGGAAAAATGCTGAGTGCTCACAGCTGCAACTGAAGTCAATAGGAGTTATTTTTTTTAATGTACTATAAGGGGTAAATTATTTGAAAAATCAGTTCCTAAGCATCTCAAACTGTGCATCCAAAATTCATTGTTTATGAAACTCATACTGTAGACTCATAGACTTTAAGGTCAGAAGGGACCATTATGATAATCTAGTCTGACTTCCTGCACAACGCAGGCCACAGAATCTCACCTACCCACTCCTGTAACAAACCCCTAACCTATGCCTGAGTTATTGAAGTCCTCAAATCGTGGTTTAAAGATCTCAAGGTGCAGAGAATCCTCCAGCAAGTGACCCGTGCCCCACACTGCAGAGGAAGGCGAAAAACCTCCAGGGCCTCTGCCAATCTGCCCTGGAGGAAAATTCCTTCCCGACCCCAAATATGGCAATCAGTTAAACCCTGAGCATGTGGGCAAGACTCACCAGCCAGCACCCAGGGAAGAATTCTCTGTAGTAACTCAGATCCCACCCCATCTAACATCCCATCACAGACCATTGGGCATATTTACCGCTAATAATCAAAGATCAATCAATTGCCAAAATTAGGCTATCCCATCATACCATCCCCTCCATAAACTTATCAAGCTTAGTCATGAAGCCAGATATGTCTTTTGCCCCCACTACTCCCCTGTAGTGATGAATGTCATAGAAAAGTCCATGAGGAAATTATTATTATTGTGGATACTGTATAGCAAATAAGACATCAGGCAACACATTGTATAATGGCAATAAAACAAAATATTTAATAGCTGCTTACTCAGTGGGCACTGTCCATCCTGTGCACTGAAAGGGACAGGTACTGGGAGCGAAAGTATCATAATTCATGTGCACAAGGGGCCAGACCTGAGTTCTGTTTCCAGCTCTGATGCTGATCCTCTGCCACCTTTGGCAAGCCCACCTTCAGTGGGCTTTGGATCAGCCCCGTTAGACCTAAGATCAGAGGTGCAAAGCATCAGCAACTCCACATTAATCATTAGTCCAGAAAATTTACAGCATCAATGAAAATCAGACTGTATATGGGCATCAAAAATCTGAGGAATGAAAAAGTGGATACCAGTTTGGAACTTTTCTATTTAAATTTTTCTGCCTCACTTTCTCATTATGTAAAACAGGGATAACTACTTATGTAAAGTACTCTGAAATATATGGCCAAAAAGCTTCATACGATACTGAGTATTGTTATTCTACTAGCTTTGTTACTAAACTTATTTATCTGAACCTTTTTTGAAAACAAAATTCAGAACTCTTGAAACTTCTATGTGCCTAGCTGGCACAGGTGTGGTCATCCTTGGCACCCTCTTCTGGTCAAGCCGGGAGGAAGGGTTTGCCATTCCCGGCCAATGGGAGTTGCGGGAAGTGGCACAGGCTATATAATTGTATACTGTAAAATTGTGCTTACAGTGGGCAACCTCATTTCTGGCTTTACATAACTTGGTTTGGATGAGGGACGCAACAGAGAATGTATCTGCAAATATTTCTCCCTTCCCCCCTCCCTCCCCCCCAAAAAGAGTTGAGGGAATTGTTGATGAAGGTTGCCGGTTTAAAAGGGAGGTGAAATGTATGGTGGTTCCCACTGAAGGCCACAGATCTAGAAGATCTCCACATCCCCAAGCAGCTAAAGTTGTCACTCTGTCAGTACAAGCTGCTTGTAGTCCACACGATATGGCATTGGCATATGAGATCTAAAGGTCACACTGTCATCTGTCCTGGGGGAAGGAGATTGCACTCCAATAATCTGGGTGCTTCTTGCGCTGAAGACATTATTTGAAGTAGTTCCTTTAGCTGCAAAGGTACAGTTCATCTGAATTTCAAGTTATTGGTAGTTTCTGATGTTCAATTTCATGAACACTCCAACATTTCACCTCCTAATAAATGTAATCAAGGATTTCTGTGTGTGGTCTCTTGCAAAACCACTGGTAACATGTCTTTGTTCTTGTTTGTGGGGAGTTAGTTTGTTTTGGATAAAAGCTCATCAGGCCTTCTGTTCACCAAAATTTGAACTGTAACTTGTCTGCTGCTGTGGGAGTTATTCCCTTGTTCCACTTACTTGGTTTTATAGCAGCAGTATCCATAAGTACCATGAGGCAGTTTATCCAGACATATCCTGATGCCCTCTTATATGACTTTCTTGGGTCATGAGTTTCCCTGCAGTTTATAGTGGGAAGATGATACTAGTACAGTTTTTTCATTAAAAAGGTGTATTGATATGACATTTCATCAGTGTCATGCCTAAGAATGTGTAAACCTACAATATTTGAATTTAGTAAGCTTCAGGTCAGCTTCTTATAAGAGACTGAAATGATTCCTCATTCCTTTTCTTCCTCTTAAAAATGAATACTAAATACTGTACTTGCATCCCGCATTTTCTTTTAGGGTCCTAGCCTTTTGAGGTTATTGCTATGACAGAAGTGAGAATTGTCTAATAGTTCATAAAATATCTGTATTACCCTGTACTTATCAACTTCATATTGCTACCCAGTGGATGCAGAGGAGGAGTTAAAATGCTGCCCCTGGGGTACAGTTGCAGACATGACGTGTCTTTGTCACACAGCTGTCTGGGATTATATGAATGGGTCAATAAGGACTAGAATGGAAGATGGTAGAAATCCCAATGACTGAACAATTGATGTGTATCAATGTTAGGCTCCCAGCAAGCTGAACCTGTGAACACAGCATGACTTTGCAGCAAGAGAACAATGGGCAGATGTGACAGGCAGCAGTGATAAGAAGTGGGCTTACAGAGACACAGATCTCTTTCTTGGTCTAAAGACAAAGAGACTGAGATAGAGAAAGGAAACCAAAATGATGCCTACAGCAGTACGGCTCTGACAGTCCATACTGACTCCCATCTTAACCTTTGCTTCTCTATCTACTTCACTGTACCTCTAAGTAAATCTAGTATGTCTGCAATGCACCAACACCCAGATATTTCCTGTACTCTAGTTCTGGTTTCCAAATTAACTAGTGTACTACATACACCTTTAAGTACCTGGTACATCCACAAGGCAACAAGTTCATAATAGCCATTACTTCTGGTGGGAAAACTAGCTCATTTGCCTGAGACAGAACTGCCATTTTAATCCCCTTACCTTGGGCAGATCAGCAGTTTCAGCCTCAGTAAGATAGCTTCCTCCACTTCATGGGTGGTATCCTTTTCAGTCACCTTGTGATTACTCATTCTTTGTAGTCAACTTCTCTTCCTTCCTTGTGAAATCCAGTCTAAGATGTACTTTATGCATCAGGCTGGACCTCTGAGAAATTTCTCTCATGGATGGAATCTACCAAGGTGAACAAGTAGATAATTTACTAGCACCTCATTGGACTGGGCCCCACAACTCCAGCCTTCTGCAAATACACTTCACCCTTGTGTAGGGACGCAGAGTGAACAATGCTGATTTCACACACATTGATTTTTTATTAGAGGGGGCTTCTGGTCTTTTCTGCACAGAGCCTTCATGTGCTGATTCATACCAAAATCAACATGCCCACAATTTGTCAGCCCATTCATGGATGCAGAACTGGACCCCAACAAGTGTGCCTGAAATTCAGACTTTTTGAGGTCTCCAATTTTTTGATAGGAATAATAATAAAACCAAGTGTTTCCCATTAGAGTTATCAGCTCCCTCTCTGCAAAGTGCAGCTCCTGCCAGTGCCACTGCATGCCTGCCTGAGGCTTGCAGTTTTTTTGTTTTTTGGGGGGGGAGGGCAACACAACCCTGTCCCCCCAAACTACACCCATGTTAAAAAGTGGGGTGCATGACCCCCTGGTTCCAGTACCGGTGCGCCCCCCCACACACACACACACTTTTACAAAGGTTCTGGCACCCTTGATATTGGCTGTAAATAAATGCTACAAATTTCTCTCATTTAACTGGGCTGTGGACCCATTAGAGGGACAGAAGAGCATCTGGGGAGCCAGTTGCTCCTCCTCCTTTTGTGGCTGACCTGGGTGCACCTTGTTAGGCTTGGAGGGGTACTGTGAACCGGTGTTGGGCCCAAGGAACCCCAGACAAGTATTCCCAAATGGCAGGGATACCCCTCTGCATTAGGGAGCACATTCTTTCTGGCTAACTGGGGTGTTACATTCTTGGCTTGGTGCACTGCCTCTGACCAGCCAGCAGTTAGAAGGATCAAGTCCAGGGACCCAAGTCTCAAAACCTACAATTTCCCTTTTGGAGGCTGACTATTAAGCTTCTTCTCTACCTCCACATGCCTACTATTAATCCCCTCATATTCTGTTGCAGCTTGGCTATTAAGAACTTCTTCTGAGGCTTCTCCAGCTGGGGACCATGACCCTTCCTTGAATACACTTTGAAGGACTCATGGCCAGCAAGAATTCCCGCCACCAGTTCAACCAGTTTGGTATAATTGAGAGCTGCAGTTGGTGCTGAGCAATCTGAATGCACACATAGACACAAACAGAAGGGAGTATCAAATGCGTTTAGGAAAATTCAGACAAGGCACTATGAATGAGGAAGGGAAAGTGATAGTAGACGTGCATTGCCAACCAATGGATAATAGCTAAGGAATAGTTCCAGACAGGGTAAGGCACTTGATTATGTACATCAGTGACTGAAACAAGTCAGACTGATATGATGGTAAAGAAATCTCAGTGGATTGAAAAGTGATACCTAGTGAGACAATAGCACTGTAACACAAATCTCCCACCTTTTCATGTTCTCTGTATGTATATATATCTCCTCACTATATGTTCCATTCTATGCATCCGATGAAGTGGGCTGTAGCCCACGAAAGCTTATGCTCAAATAAATGTGTTAGTCTCTAAGGTGCCACAAGTACTCCTGTTCTTGTTGCAGTAGAGTGTTGGACAAGGATGGAACCAAGCTCAAAAGACACATGACTAAAGTACAAGTATCTAAGGAGAAGTGTAGCAAAGAAATTTGTATAAGCAGTACAGGATGTGTGTCCAGAAACAGATTTGGGTCCAGCTGAAGAGGAGTGGAACCACCTCAAAAGAACATGGATTGCAGTGGCAGAAGAAGTTTGTGGATGATGCAGATGGGTGGTGGAGAACCAAGTAAAGAGGGGTGGTGGTAACAAAGTGCAAGTAGTGATCTAAAACAAGAAAATGGCACATAAAGAAAAGAGATGAATCTACTGAATGTAAATTAAAACAAATAAAAAGAAGCAAAGCAAGCTGCCAACCAAGCAGTGAAGAAGGCCAAAGAGTGCCCTATACTATTTGTACACTGAGATCATAAATAACATTCAGCTGGCTGGCAAACAGATGTATTGCATTGACAAATGAGACAAGGGAAGGAGGATGATATTGTAACACCATTTGTAAATAACAGGGAGACTATTAGTAACCCCTGAACAAGTTTAAAAAAAAAGTGGAAACAAAACTTTGAGTCTCTTAAATGAACATCTCATGGAATTGTCAACATATGGTGCTAATGTGGTGCCTGAGCCTGACACAAGGAAGGAAGTGAGAAATGCAATCCAGGTAATAAAGAAGAGTAAGGCAGCAGGACAAGTAGCAGTGGACCTGGTGAAAGTCTTAGGTGAGAGAAGCATAAATGGATAAGCAGATTGGTAGTTTCTACATTAATGGATACTTCAAGGGATAAAGATATTGTTGCATGGCATGAAGGTGCTGAACATATCCTGGACACTAAGATTGTGCCAGCTGAAGCAAAGGTCTCCATGCATCTGCCAGTGTTCATCTGAGACATAGCTGGAATCTGTCACGTTCACTTGTGTGTTAATATTGATAGAATATTTATTAGAATTATGAGTGTGTAGTGTTTGGACTCTGAATGCTTGTGAGTTGCTGCATGCATTAATCTTATACTATGGAACACAGATATTAAGTGATGCAATATTTGAGTGGATGTATAATGAGCCTCTGATTTCATTAACTCTCATATAGGAGAGGAACACTAGTGTAAAGAGATGCTCTTCCACAGAAGTTGTTATACACCTCCCAAAAGAGGAGACCCATCAAAAACAGACAAGCTCTGGTTGGGTCTTGTAACTGGAGATTCCCTACATCTGGATTGAGAAGCAGTCCACAAAAGGACTAAAAATTTATTATTCTGCTCTCCTCCCCTTGAAGATGAGTCATACAAGTGGACTCCTCTCATCAGCTGAGTTTGCAGTTCAGAGAACATGGCAGGAAGGGGATAAAAAACTAAACAAAAGGTACTAGGGATCTCTATACGGTTTGGACTTTGAGCAGGGGCAAGATTTTATTTTTCTAGGCACAAGCAAGAGATCCCCATCTGCTTAGCCAAGGTTGGCCTTAAAAGTCAAATAGAGCTTGTTGATTTATAGAAGTCTATATTATCTTTTGAAACATAAGACTGTAACTGTCATAACTATAAAGGGAAGGGTAACAGCCCTCCTGTGTACAATACTATAAAATCCCTCCTGGCCAGAGACTCCAAAATCCTTTTACCTGTAAAGGGTTAAGAAGCTCAGGTAACCTGGCGGACACCTGACCCAAAGAACCAATAAGGGGACATGATACTTTCAAATCTTGGTGGGGGGAAGGCTTTTGTTTGTTTGGGGTTGTTCGCTCTTGGGACTAAGAGGGACCAGACATCAATCCAGGCTCTCCAAATCTTTCTGAACAAGTCTCTCATGGCTCTCACAGTAAACAGCCAGGCAAAGCGTGTTAGTTTTTATCTTTGTTTTCTCAACTTGTAAATATACCTTTTTGCTAGAGTGTTTATCTCTGTTTGCTGTAACTTTGAACCTAAGGCTAGAGGGGGGTCCTCTGGGCTCTTTAAGTTTGATTACCCTGTAAAGTTATTTCCCATCCTGATTTTACAAAGATGATTTTTACCTTTTTCTTTAATTAAAAGCCTTCTTTTTAAGAACCTGATTGATTTTCCTTGTTTTTAGATCCAAGGGGGTTGGATCTTGATCCACCAGGAGTTGGTGGGAGAAAGGAGGGGGGATGGTTAATTTCTCCTTGTTTTAAGATCCAAGGGGTTTGGATCTTGATCCACCAGGAGTTGTCGGGAGAAAGGAGGGGGATGGTTAATTTCTCCTTGTTTTAAGATCCAAGGGGTTTGGATCTGTATTCACCAGGGAATTGGTGAAGGGTCTCTCAAGGCTACCCAGGGAAGGGAATTAGCACTTTGGGAGTGGTGGCAGCAGACAAGATCTAAGCTGGTAGTTAAGCTTAGAAGTTTCATGCAGGCCCCCACATTTGTACCCTAAAGTTCAGAGTGGGGAAGCAGCCTTGACAGTAACACATTGTCTGTTTGCCTGATTTAGCCTTGCAAATAACTATCTAACTACTTTTCCTATTTAATATATCTTCATATTATTTACTAAAGGATTGGCTACAAGCATTGTCTTTGTTGTGAGACCTAAAATGCAATTAACCTTAGGTGAGCGACTGGTTCTTTGGAATTAGGAGTAACTTGAATATTGCTGTGATTCTTAGTTTATAGGGACTCCACTATCTCTGAGATCTTCACCTCAGTGGCAAGAGAGGCCGGAGTATCCAAGGGGACTCTGCAACTCCATGTTAAAATGCTTGAGGAGTTTGCACTTAGTGAAACCTAAGTTTGAAACTCACAACCAATTGGGGGTTTGTATCCTGGTTTTTAACAGTCTCCCCTGAGGTTGATACTCATGCTTTTACATGTTGAACTAGCTATAAAGACATCTTCAAAAGAAGATCTAGAGGAAATTGAAAACCAGAGGCATGATCAGCTAAGGAATAAAAATGAGCATAAGACTGATCTCATGTGGATCAGTAGAAGTGCCACAGGGAAATTTGGATATAGAGATGAGTGGAGTGAGACTAAACCAGACAGACTAGTTCAAGTACCTTGGTTGCTCGTTCTTGGAAAATGGCAAGCTTGAACCAAAGATACAGTCCAGACTAGAGAGCACTGGAAGAATGTGGAATAACATCTCGGTGGAGTGTGGAGGGGGTAGGAAGAGTGTATGACAAACACATGCCACTGAGATGAAAGCCCAACTCTGTAGAAAAATTGTGAATTCTGCATGGCCAAAGAAGAGATGGTAGGTTTAACACCTACAGATGTTTGAGATGTACAAAGAAATCTTATAAGAGGAGTTACTCAGAAAGACAAATTTTGAAATGAAAGTATTAGGGTGGAAGTCAAAGTCCGTGATGAGACTGACAAAATGCAGGAAGTGTGACAGTGCTGATTTGAATACATGCAGAGGATGAATGAAGGAGACCTGATGAAGACAGAATGGTAGGAATAGACCCCATGAAAGCTGAATAAGCAATGGATGGATTGCATTAAAGAATATGATAAACTGGTGGACCTTAGTGCCACCTCAGATGAAGATGTTGGATGCTTGCATGACAACTCAATCCATGATGATGGGATAAGGGGAAGAAGACTGTTTTTATCAACTATCTGTATAACTCTGTACTTATCACCTTTTGTAATGCTACCAAATGTGTACAGAAGAGATAAAATATTGTCCCTTGTGCAATGCAGGAGACCAGAAGTGGCTGTCCAGGGCAATAAGAAGTCATTATGGAGTGGCTGTGGGCAACCCATATCAATAGAAGACAGTTAAGACCCCAATGAGTGAACAATACCCACTTACGAATGGGAGGCTCCCAGCAGGCTGAACATGTAAACTCAGCATGCCTTTGCAGCAGGAGAACAATGAGCAGAGGTGACAGGAGGCAGTAATAAGAACTGGGCTCACAGAGACACAAGCCGCTTAACTGGGACAAAGACATAGGGACAGATAGAAAAAGGAAACCAGTGTTTCCGATGGCATCATGGCTATGAGACTCTGGCTTTAGCTAGTATGGATTATGACTTAACATAAGGACTTCCCAATGCACGATTCCAGTTGACTAATAAACCTTCCTGTTTTGGGGAAGTCTGCCTGATGTTACTGCAGATATTTGCTGAAATACATTGATCCCTGAGGCGGAGTAAAAGTCTCTGATGCAGTGTGCCCCGTGAGTCCTACCTCAGTGGGACTCATGGGGCAGAACTTATGGTGAGAAACAGCAGTGCTCAGAGGCAGGAAGACCACACAACCTTAGCTTATGATAGATTCCCTCCCCCCACCCCCACCCCATACCCCACATACACCAGAGGTAAAAAATGTGGCACACCACAGGGATCCTCTCAAGGGACTGTTCTAAAGGCCAACATAGAGAATAGATCCTATAAATCTGTTACTATTGCTCAGAGGACTATAGTAGCATGGCAGTGCCACTCTAGGTAAGGTTGTGTAATGATTTCTGTTTAAAGGTTAACTTTCCTAAGTACTTTTAAAATCAAAACAGATTCCCTTGAAATCTGGTGTGTCTCTAGACGATTCAGGGTAGGGCTAGTAATCAAAATTTGGGTCAGTAACAAGGTTGGGGTTGCAGAGAGCGAAGTCTTGGGGGGAAAAAATAGCCTGGGTGGGTGTAGCTTTTGGTGTGTGTGCCTAGAGATTAAACTATTGATTTGATGTGATGCAGTTCAAAATAGTCTCAAAGTGTTGAGTTGTAACTGCATGGCACCTACTAATCTTTGGGGACCCAAACTGAGACAGTACAGTTTCTTAAACACCTCTTCACTTGCATAGATAGGGGTGCATCTATTGGACAGAGGCTAGAGGATCTCTTTCAACATAAGTGTTAGTATTTTGGAACAGAAACCCAGTTTATGATTTCTCTTGTGGCTCTTGCCACAAACTTCACCCTCAAATCATTCTGAAACATGACCAGAAACACCATTCCACTATAATATAGCTCCCCTTCACTCTTGCCACTGCCTGTGTCAGGTTATAGGAGAGGCAGAAATAATGGCAATAGACATGTTTGTAGAGCAGGGACTGAGGACTCTGGGGAGATGTGTTCCCTGCTTGTGATACGCTGTGGGGAGGAGGAATCGGAGGGAGGCCTGATTGGGAGTTGGAAATAGGCTGGGGCAAAGCTAGGAAGTGGTGCTGAAGCAAGGCTGCTAAAGGCCAAGTCTCCTTGTGGGTGTGCATGATCTTGGATGCTCTTTGTAAAAAGTTTTATTAAATTTCATGAACTGTTTGTAAAAAATGGAGATTGAGCCATAATAAGTTGGTTTTATCACTTTGTCATCAGTCCCGTGAAACTGGTGCTTCTACAGCTTTCGAACATTATATTTAAGTAGCAATATCTCCCACCTAGAAAATTTCAGCACATGTGGGAAGAACAGAGGAAGTCAGGAAGATGGAGATAATACTGGAATGCAGAAAGAAGCACTTCAAACTATGTTCCTCCCTTACTACTGCTGCGGCGATACCTTGGAGTGCTAAACTGGTTTGCAGCCTTGGAGATGCTTTTTGACTGAATGTTATGACATGTCCAAATAACAAAACTCACTCATTTCCCTCTGATGCTCACAATCTTACTAAATACAAACCTGCCCCTGGTGACCCACAGATTTGTAATCTTCAGATTTGATAGTTGCAACTACTTATGTTGAGCAATGAACATCTAGCTGACAGGGTGCAAACTAGCTGACATCAGGGTGCAAAGCACAGCAGCCCATCTGCTTAGTAACTCAAGTAATCAAATCATAGCTCCTCTCCCACCCCAAATACAAATCAGTTCACAATATCTGTCTTGGTATGTGAAGCTCTCTATGGGATTGGCCCTAGCTACTGGCAAGATCATATCTCCTTCATGGCCTTCCATAACAGAAGTAAAAATTAAAGATGGTTGATGTGTGAGGGGTTTGTTTGTTTGTTTGTTTAGTTGTAGCTAAAGGGCTGGGGGTGATTGAGTGAATAGTAAAGTGGGGGAGTGAGTTTGTTTTTTCCAAAAATGCTTTCAAGTTGGAAAACTGGGATCCAGATTTTGAACATCCCAAAACTCACAGATGGCTGCTTCTGATTTTGAATAGGTAGCAATGAAATGGAGCTCTACAGCTGAACTCATGTTCTAAACTGTCCCTGTCCCCACTTCATTTCCTCTACTTTTCTTTCAATACTTGATTTTTGGCAAGAATGTTATAAATATATGAGTACTTTATTATAGCTGGATTTTTCTGAATGGGGTTGCCCTTGTGAGCATGAGTGGCATCAGTGTGTGGAAAATTCCCACTACAATAGATGGATGAGTCATAGTTAATATGGGTGTAATTTTAGCTTACTTGCTGAACACACTTAAGCTAGGGCTCTCTACACAAAAGATAAAAATAAAAGGTGCCTGTTTGGATGACACATATTACCAGCATCGGATTTATCATCAGAGGATTGGGACAGGGTTTCTTGTAGCCTTCTGTAACTGCTTCTTATTGTTTCATCTGCCAGAGCTTGATGAAAACTTGAGAGCTCCATTCTTAAATTAAACTGTCTCCTTTTATTAAGCAACTATTTATAGAGCTGCTCCAAATGAAACTTAACACTTCTAGACATTTGCACACAGACAGACTTCCAGTTATCTCAAATTCAGCCTTAATCTCTGTTAATAGGGCTAGCAGAAATTGCTGAATAGTTATCCACAACATATCCCAGAACATTATGGTCAGTATTTTGTGCTGTTTTTGTGCACCTGCCAAATTTAAATTCACATGAAAATTCTAGGCCCTAAAGTTCTTTCTGCAGGTCAACTTGAGAAATACACTTTTAGCTTGAAATGTTTTCATGTCATAATTACCACACATTCAAAATTTCTTGTGGATTAACATGAGAACTATCTTTAGTATCTGTGGCATATGAGAGACTCAGTCTATGCCTACACTAGAAATGTTACAGTGGCACAGCAACAGTGCTGCAGCTGCACTGCTGGAAAGCAGACGCTTTTACTTCCACTGAAAGGATTCTTCCTTCACTATAGGAAATCCACCTCTCCGAGAGGCTGTAGCTAGGTCAACAGAAGAATTCTTCCATCAACCTAGCAGTGTTTATGCTAGAGCTTTTGTCGGCTTAACTAAATCATACAGACTATGAAACTTTTCACAGGTCTGAGTGATATAGTTAAGTTTACCTAACTTGAGCTAGAGCAACACGCATGCAATTTATAATGCATTAAAGTCACAATCAAATGACATATTATGTGGACACGTAAAATTGGGTCCCTGCCCCAAGGATCTTCCAATCCAAGTTACATTTAATACAGTGGAGAAAAGGAATAAACAAATAGAGAGAAATGTGTATTTAAAGATGATTTACAATAGTGACAGATTATGTTTTAATAGTCAATTTATAGTATATTTAGCTCTGTTCTGGTGCTTTAGTATAAAAAAATCAGGAGTTACTGGTGGTGGTCAAAATTAAGGCTGAGGTGGGGGTGAGTGGAGAGAAGGAACTATGACCCGCAAATCAAGTTAATTACAATATCAGCATTAACTATAATATCATATCATTTAAGCAATAAGTTAAAATATTTTCCAACTAAACCAAGTCTGATGTAGAGGCATGTTAGTCTCAAACTTTGCAGACATTTTTGTCATTTCAAGATCATTGATGCTTTTAACTACAACAATTTTAACATCCTAGATTCATAGTTGTTTTTTTGGCTTTTTTTTAAGACTAGGAAGGGACCATTATGATAACCTAGACCAGGGGTCGGCAACCTCTGGCACGCGGCTCACCAGGGTAAACGCCCTGGCGGGCTGGGCCGGTTTGTTTACATGCCGCGTTGGCAGGTTCGGCGGATCGCGACTCCTACTGGCCGCGGTTCACCTCTCCAGGCCAATGAGGGCTCCAGGAAGTGGCGCGGGCCAAGGGATGTGCTGGCCGCGGCTTACCACCGCCCCCATTGGCCTGGAGTTGTGAACCGTGGCCAGTGGGAGCCGTGATCCACCGAACCTGCAGACGCGGTAGGTAAACAAACTGGCCCGGGCCACCTGGGTGATTACCCTGGTGAGCCGCGTGCCAGAGGTTGCCGACCCCTGACCTAGACTGTTCTCCTAAATAACCCAAGCCATAGAATCCCACCCAGAAATTTCTGCATTAAGCCCATAACTTCTGGATGAACTAAAGCATATATTTTTGAAAGAGGCTCAATCCTGATTAAAATACCTCAAATGACAGCCTTGGTAAATTATTTCAATGGTTACTACCTTCAGGGAAAATTTGTGGCTAATTTCTAGTGTGCATGTCTCACTTTAGATTCCAGATATTGTATTGTGTAACCATTTTATCTGTTAGGTTATGTAGTCCGCCACTATCAGAAATGTTCTTCCCAAGTAAGTATTTATAGTCTATAATTGAGTCACTTCTTAGCTTTCTCCTGGATAAACTCAATAGATAGTTTACCTGTCTCTCCCTGCAAAAAAGGTTTTCCAGCTTTCAAATTGTTCTTGTAGCTTTTCTGAACCCTCTTCAGTTTTTCAATATCTTTTTTTTTTTTTTTTTAAGTGTAGACATCTGCGGTGAGACTCTCTGCTGCATCTTTAAGAGATGCAGCACAGAACTCACAGTCCAGGAAAAGGAGTTAAGCTGGCTCCATCTTCCATGAGACACTGCTGTAACATTTCTGACTTGGTATAAATCAAACCCTGAAATAGTGTGACTGAAAAACTAAATACCGTACTTCAATCCAGAAATACCACTGCAGTGGTTTATGAGAATTGTAGCTGGGGAGCCTCAAGCATCCATACTCCTCTCTTAGCCAAGCACCCTCCTCAAACTACAACTCCCATGATGCACCATGGTCTCCTCTCTTGGTGAGAATAGACATTGCAACATGGGCAATTGAATCCCATGGCCATGGTGCATTATGAGAGATGAATTCTGGTGGGGGAGCTAAGCCCATTGAGGAGAATCAGAGAATGTGGCACTGTGGTGTCACTTCTGAACAGAAATATTTTGAGTTTTGACCAAAATATTTTGGCTATTAATTTTTTCTGAAAAGTTGACGTTCTGTGAAGGGGAAAAACAATTTTATGACTATCTTTACTAAAGATACTGGATAAAATTTCCAGAAGTGCCTAAGTCCCATTGACTTTCAATAGGACTTATATGTCTCTGTATTTTACCTGCTGGTGGTAAGCCTTATCCAGCTTTTAATGAAGTCAGACTGCCATTATCTTCTATGGGAACTGAATCAGGTTCATTATGAATAAACCTTTTGAAATACTGAAAAAATGTTCTATATAAACATTCTACAGTAGTGAAGTGTTAGTAAGGTCCATCGATCGTATATGCATTGCTCATGTTTCAAATTGTCCTAGAGGAACTGAGTGTTCATTCAGCATTTAAAAAGAAATATTAGTGCACTCTTTTCCATCATAGTTTTCCCCTAGTGTTGAGCTAAATCTCATAAAAACCATTGGGTGTAATCTTTCTTATGAATGAAACTGGTATATAATATATTGTTGTTAGGCTTCTCTAAACATTGTGTATAACTGAGAACTAAAATCACAGTATATACATGCCTAAGTAAATACATCATATGTGTGAAATGATTGCTAATATAGCATTTTTTATATTTCAAAACATCTGAGACTTATTTGCTTTTTGCATTACTATACAGTATTCTGAACTTGCTGAATCAGGAACATAGTAGAACCCAAAGCAGCATTTCATTGAACAGTAACCATATTTGCAATTCAGTTTGTGTCCTTCAAGTTAGTTTGAGGGTTGTAGCTCAGAGCAAAAAGATTATCAGCAGTTTTAGTGATTCTTTATATTTGCCTTACAGCAAATGCCTAAAAATATGCAGAGAAAATTTGGTCAGCTATAATTAGGGAATTTACTTTTCTGTTTCTCTTTGTATTCATTTGCAGTGGGTTTTTTTGCCACTTTAATGCTTTACAGTTTCCTACATAATCTGTTTTCACTTCTTAATTTGAATTGTTATTGCATAAATTTGAGTAGAAATCAATTGTAATAATATAACAGTAAAAAAAAATTATGAATAGCTTAATTTATTTTTTAATCTCCTTCCCTACCCCCCTTCCAAAACAAAAACAACTTTCCACATTGCCAGAGAAGTGAAAAAGTAGAGAGCAGGAACAGGAAATTATACTGTGATGATTTTTCAATAGGCAATTGGAATAAAATGTGAATACCATAAAAAGGTTCTTAAGGGAACATTTCCAGTTTCAGAAAGAGGGGCTCAATGTTTACTTTTTAAAACCTGTTACTAAAAAAGTACGATCTGTGTTACTGGAATTTTTTGCTAGGCTGAAAACCGCAATCCTTGTATATAATGCCTATGTCCTGGGAATAAGTCAATATCTAATTATCATATTAGTTCTTCTTTGCAGTTGGATCCTGTTTTTTTCTAAATTTCTTGTCAAAGAAGATGTAAGCAAGATTAGCACCAGCGAAAGAAGAAATGAATAGTAACACTCCATCCAGCAGGGCCTGTAGCCACAGCAAGAACATATTATGCAATCACACACAACGCTACTCTATGCTAATAAGATTTTACATCGCATAAGTTATGCTAACAGATTCTACAGTTTAATATCTATTTAGAGTAGTAGGTCTTATACAGTTATAAATCTACAGTTTATCTACTTTATGAGAAAGAAGAATGCTGCCTGTGATTTGCCATTGGTTATCTTTTAAAAGATCCAGTCCCTGATGTTGTTATATCTGTACTGAGAGCCATTGTGTCTATATATATATATATATATATATATATATATATATATATATACAAATAGTGGCTTCCTTTTTCGATCAGCATACATATTTAAAGATCAGAAAGGTTAGTATTGCCATTTTCCTGAAATCCTCGTCTGTTTAGCCCTGAGCACTTGTTTTACATTTTATGAACTATAAGTGAGATGCCATTGCTATCAATGCCACTGACTTTGAAATTGAATGTTTACATTTAGAACAAGAGAATCTATGGCTCTCTCTCTCTCTCTCTCTCTCTCTCTCTCTCTTCAGCCTTCAGACAGAAACACAATGGAGCTCCTGGAAATAGGGCACTCTTTTCAGAGAGAAGAAATACAATATGTGCAAGAAGAGCTTTGTGCAAGTTTGAAAGCTTGTCTCTTTCACTAACAGAAGCTGGTCCAATAAAATAAATTACTTCACTCACCTTTTCTCGCTAATATCCTGGAACTAACATGGCTACAACAACACTACAAGCCGTGATTCATGTCCTTTACTTTAACATTTGAAATACATCAAATAGTATGTGAAAATGAAGACCCCAGGCCAAATTTTCTTCAGTCAGTGGATGTGAGCCAACTTACATCAGGAAAGAATTTGGCACAGAAGCCTTAGTCTACTTTTATTTCAGGTCCTTAATCTAAGTATATATACAGTAGAGTGTAAACCAGACAACAAATTTAATTTATTTGGAGAAAATAGGCCTCAGCTGGGGCACTCACATAAATTCTGTGAGGAGAATAAAAAGAATCTGAGTGTCACCAAATGACTAAAACCAGTGAAACAAAGACTGGATTCTGGTGTCCCCAGATGGACTAATGGCTGTCATCCTCTATTTTCTCTGTCTCTATTGGACCTGTGATACAATTAATGATGTCAGCATTTCTTTGTCATTAATATGCTGATTTGTTGACCAGGTTTTGGCATTTTATATCCAGATTCCTGTTATCTCTGTTTGGCACTTTGCATAAGTATTTGCACTTTAATCTCTGAGGTGTAAAGATTGCGTGTGTTGTATTTCAAATGCCAGTAGAGCTAAATGCCATTCGAGGAAATGTATGCTTTTGAACTGACGGGGAGCAAATAATTGGCATTGGGAATAAGTAGTTTTTATGTCAAGGTTGTCAAACCTATTTTTCTGCCAGCTCTTGGCTAGAATTCTACTTAACACCAGATGGCATTGCTTTTTAGCTGTTCTTGAATAGAGCAGATCATTAATTCCCCATGGAATTGCTCAGACACCTTATAGGATGAAACTTCCTGCCCACATGCCAGTGCATTCTGTAAAAACCTGATTTCTTTTTTTTTCTTTTTATTATATAAAGAATCCACAACTTGACTCATTCTTAGAAAAAAGAGTATGCGAATTCTGCAACATGACATTATGAACCTGAGTTTTAGAAGTTGTCTAAACATTTTGTGGGTGAGGAAACTAAGTTTGGACATAGAAGGAGGGCTCAAGTCATCGAGTTCTAGAAGAAGGGTGACCCACCATGCCCAGGAAGCTTCTAAGTTTCTAAGCTTCAGGGTTTTGAAGCTTCAAGTTTCAAGGCTTCTTTGTTTGTTAGTCTGTTGTTCTGTGAGTTCTTAATTATAAGTTTTAAGTCCATTATTTAAGTAAAACTCTGTTAGCTTCGATAGCTCTTAGCTCTTTAGCTTCTCCTAAGCTCTGCACCTCCCACTCAGGAATTGAGGAACCTAGACCTGAACTCTCTTGGCATGCCAGAGCTGAGGCTGGTCCTTTGGCTCTTACCACCAGGTTATCAAGGAAGACTATAATCAAAAGCTTTATAGTATATTCAAATGCAATTAAAAGAGGTGAGGGGGCATGACCACATTGCCAGGGTAAGCAGTGAGTAAGCAGTCACTACTGGTGAAGCTTTCATTACTTACAGTGCCTTTCCCCTAGCAGAAACCTTGAGAGATGTAGTAGGTGCAACAATATCTGTCCTCCTCTGGGAAGAATCTTCCTTCATATGAAGGGGCCAGGTTAGTGTATGGATGCATAATTTAAAAGTATATCAATCCAAATAAAGAGAACCCCCGAAAACATTAAAATCCAAGATTTGTAGCAAATATTTTTAAATGCTGAGGAAGCACACCACACAATTACTGTGAAGTCTTGTTGTGTTTTCCAAAGCTGTGTAGAAAGAAACATAAGATTCAGACCAGGTTTGTGAATCTGAGCTGCTTGGGCCAGTTTCTGCCTTGACAAATTTATGATCTAAATAGTCAAAAAGAAGGGTAGAAGAAAGGAAGTATTCTGACTTGCATTTTATATATGTGGCACACAGAGAGAAAATAGTTGTCCAAGGTCACACAGGAGATAAGTGGCAGAGTCAGAAATGAACCCAGACCTTCTGAATCACAACCCAGTGCTTTAAGCACAAGACAATACATCCTCTCATCCACTCCAACTTTATGGCATTATCTATCTGAATTTCATTGTGAAATTTTTGGGTTCATTCAAACCCAAACTGAATGCAAAATTCAAAGGTGACCAACTCCAAAGGAGCAAAACCATAAAACATGGTTTGTGTGACAAAAATGTTTAATTGTAGCTTATTATAGAGTTTTGGGGAAATGTACAGGTCTCTTCTTATTAATAAGGGGATAAGTTTGATTATTTTGTACATCTTTGTTGCAACTTTTTGTGCTAGTGTATTAAAGTGTATCTATTAAATCACCATGAAATTTCAGTTGCAATAAATGAGAGACAGTGGTGTCCATTAAAAAGTCAACATTTGTTTACAGTTTCCATACAGTTGAACCTTGACTTCCACAATTATTTCCAAATATATAATTTTAGGAAAATACCACTGTGCAGTAACTCTTGTCTGTTATATGGTGACCATTGTAACTCAGTGGGTGATGATTTATTAATTTTCTGTCAGTGTCTGTACAGCACCTCACTAACTATTCCAAGGATGTACCTATTTAGGCTTTGATGCACCAATATACTAAGGCGATGCTTAACTTTGTGTAGATGCTTAAGTCCAGCTACATATTTAGCAAAATAAGCACAAGCTTTAGTGCTTTGCTGAATCAGGTCAGAGCAGAGAAGATTATATTACTGATTTTGTTTCAAAATAAGAGATAATAGTCTGAAGACATAAGAGTTTTTGAACAAAGTCTCTTATCTGCGTTCAAAAAAATCAATAAAGCTTTAGAAGTAAATTCTGGTTATTCTAGCCAGAGGTGCATTGGAGTGAATGCACTCTGCAACTGAATCCCTAGAAATGACTCAGAATCCCTTGTAGGGCTCTTTTTGGAGCACACAGTGCAGCATCAGCTCCATCATCCTTCCAATAGGCATAGTATATTTCCTCTCTTTCACACATACCGATTGAGCACTGTTGATCTGTGAAGAGTAGATCAAGGCAAAAGGTCCATTCATTTCGCATTTCCTTTGTGGGACTTCTACTGACAGGGGTACTAGTACTAGAGGTTCTTATGCTCTCCATGATAACTATTCCCAAGCTGTTTGAGGGTACAAATGTGGTAGCAGAAGGAGTATAGGAGACTCTGGATCTGGTTTAATTCGGCTGCAACTTTATTATTAGATGTCTGGGACTACCCAGCAGATAAAAGTGCACAGTGTAGGTAACTCCATGGTCGTTTCAATATCTACCCAGAGGCTTCGATCTGTCCCCCTTTTTCCATCCTGGTCCCCAGCCAATCCACTGCTGAGCCCTTACAAACGCTCCCCTCAAACAAGGGTTAAAGTGAGCTATAAAGGATGGAGGAGAGCTCCATGTCATATGAATCACAGGCTCCCAAACATCCCCTGTTCTGCTCCTTTAACAAACCCTGCCTTTAAGTCCTTTACCAAGCCATTTATCTGATCACTGTATCCCTCTCTATGGAGTACCTGCACTGGACATCTGCTCCACACTTACATAATGAGTTGTGACATCATAACCTAATTCCCTTCATTACTCACACTAACAAAGACACCCCGCAAAAAAAACAGCTGTGGGGAAGGTGGAAAAAAACTCACTCTGCCTTGGCAAATTTGGTGGTGAGGGGAAAATTTCCAGAGAAAGGAGGGGCTAGCACAATGCCCACAGTTGGTCCTGAACAAACCTGGTATTTTTCCACTTCAGAGGGTGAGTTTTGCTCCACCTGGTCTGGGAAAAAGGGGGCTTCTCCCACAAGCCTTGCCCTTTATCACTCTCTACCCTTCTGGTCCCTGGCAGATGAGTCAGCATTGCCATGCTGTTCTTTTGCAGCAGAGTCCCTGCTTCTCTACCCTTAAAGTGATAAACCCATTTCCCCCAGCCAGTCAGTCAACACCTGGCCCCCCACATAAGGTGCAGTGCAGTGATTCTCTTGCCTTCTCCATTTCAATGTGCCAACTCAGGGCTAGGCAGAAGCTGGCCCCTACATTCAAAACAGATTAATACAGTATTATGTGTGACGGGTTAGATCACAGAACCCACCTTGGGAGCTGCCACCTGATGTGCCAAGACTATTTCTGCCCCTGCTTTCTCTGCCAGCTCGGGACCCCAGCACCCTGTCTTGCTGAGCCAGACACTCCCATCTGCTCCAACACAGACCCAGGGTCTGAATTACTTGCCACAAAGCTGCAGGTTTACCTGAAAACAGCTCACAGAAGTGTTCCTGTCTTTAACACTCAGATGCCCAACTCCCAATGGAGTCTAAACCCAAATAAATCCGTTTTACTCTATATAAAGCTTACACAGGGTAAAGTCATAAATTGTTCGCCCTCTATAACACTGATAGATAGATGTGCACAGCTATTTGCCTCCCCCCAGGTATTAATACATACTCTGGGTCAATTAATAAGTAAAAAGTGATTTTATTAAATACAGAAAGTAGGATTTGAGTGGTTCCAAGTAGTAACAGACAGAACAAAGTAAGTCACCAAGCAAAATAAAAAGCACAAATCTATGTCTAATCAAACTGAATACAGATAATCTCATCCTCAGAGATGCTTCAGCAAGTTTTTTCCTCAGACTGGATACCTTCCAGGTCTGGGCACAATTCTTTCCCCTGGTACAGCTCTTCTTCCAGCTCAGGTGATAACTAGGGGATTCTTCATGATGGCTCCTCTCCTCTTTTGTTCTGTTCCACCCCTTTATATATCTTTTGCATAAGGCAGAAATCCTTTGTCCCTCTCTGGGTTCCCACCCCCTCCTTCTCAATGGAAAGACACCAGGTTAAAGATGGATTCCAGTTCAGGTGACATGATCACATGTCATTGCAAGACTTCATTGCCCACTTGCCAGCACACAGGTATACAGGAAGACTTACAGGTAAAACACAGCCATCTGCAGACAATTGTCCTGATTAATGGGAGTCATCAAGATTCCAAACCACCATTAATGGCCCACACTTTGCCATAATTACAATAGGCCCTCAGAGTTATATTTCGTATTTCTAGTTTCAGATACAAGAGTGGTACATTTATACAAATAGGATGATCACACTCAGTAGATTATAAACTTTGTAATGATATCTTACAAGAGACCTTTTGCATGAAGCATATTCCAGTTACATTATATTAGCTCATTAGCATATTTTTATAAAACCATATAGACTGCAACGTCACATTATGTTCCTGGCAAGACCAGACCTCCTTTGACACTAAAATCTGAGAACAATATCTTACTGGGCACACAAAGAAGGATAAACTGAGGATGAAGCTCGTACCAGTTCTGGAGTTGTGCCATATTGAGTTCTGCTGTGATGGTTCCAATTTAGTAGATAGATAAGTTCCCTGGGCTTTTTCGACACCACTGCATCTATATTGATTACCTTACATTAAATAGGCAGCATGGACAATTTTATTTGCAGTTCTACAGACTAGTTTTAGTTCAGTCATATCATTAAGGATGTTGAAAATCTCTCTAGGGCTCTTTTTCATACAATCTCAAAACTGGGAACACTTATATATTTTAGATTCAAATATCATAGTATTTTAATAGATAGCTGCAAAATGAAACAATACCAGTGGGTATATTACTAGTAGCTGGCAAAGTTCACTATTTCAATATTCCCTATTCTTCACCCCAACCCATTTGTGCTGCATATACCAAAGAAAATCTTGTTTGCATTTCATATAAATTCAGAGTGTATTGTTTCTGGAGGGGTTTTTGTATTTAATAAATTCCCTATGGACAAGTTTGTGACTTAAACAAGAAGCATAGTATTCTTCCTTCTGTAAGCTAGAACTGAAGCTGGATTTACAATCAGATACCGTTCATGACTATTCTGTAGGATTCTGTTTTGCATTTGAATTCAGTTAATTAAAAGGAAACAGAAAACCTGCAGTTATTGAAGGACTTGCAAAGTTTTATTTGAGGAAAAATTCATTTATGAAGTAAATAAGGAAGAATAAACCAATATCACTTTCATTCATTATTTCCTCTAAGCTGTTTATTCACTTTCCACTGAAACTTACTAATCAAGATGGTCCACTTGTCCAGCAACCCCAACTATTCATTATTTTTTTCTGATTATTGATTTAAATTATACATGTACATTTTATTTCTAATGAAGTAATAACATTCTAATATCTCACTTGTATACATCCATTTTAGTTTTCCCAGTGGATGTACACAATGGAGATATTTAGATATTTAGCTTTCCTACAGTTTGCCAACTGTAATAGCCAACTATCAGCACACTATCTCTAGCCACTCAGTTTGAGCCTTTTCTGCCTACCTCCACAGTCTTCCCAGTATCTTTTTCTCACACCAATTATCCATTTCAGTAGATTCATTCACATTCACCTTATGCAATGGACAAGGCATGAGATTAAAATTGTATAAAACAACAGAATGCCTTTAGAAGTTAAGTAAACAGGACAAATGCATAGCAGTTCAAAAATGGAAAACATCTTTATCATTATCAATATAGAAATACTTTAAATAGAGAAAGTCCCTTACAATTCACCGGCAACAACTTTAAAGGATTTATAGAGAGACAAGCTACACAGCTCTGTGTAAATTGAAAACTTGTGTCTTTCACCAACAGAAGTTGGTTCAATAAAAGAGAGTACGTCACCCACCTTCTCTCTCTAATATCTTGGGACCAACAGGGCTACTCCAACACTGCAAATCTTTAAGGATTTTTTGGCAGTAGTATTTGGAAGGTGACCAAAACTTGTCTTGCGACAAATTGTGCTGCTGATTCCATACCTATGGTGATGTGCCAAGCAGAAGTACCAATGTTGTCCTGCTCTGCAAGAGAGGAGTGAGAATTGCAGGTGTTTTCACAGGGAGCACATACATAATCCCTGCATGAATGGAGCCCACTTTTCTTCAGAGCAGTGGAGGGGGGAGGAGCAGTAGGACTGGAGGATCCGCTGCCACAAAGATAGCCCTCTTCTCCCCCCAGTTTGTTGGAGAGGATGCAAATAAGGCCCCACTGAGACTATTCCAGACATTTGTTGTATTAACTTCTGCAGTGTGGCTTGATAATTCCTCTATGGTATGCCTGTCCCTTTCCACATCAGCATATCTCCTCAGTATCCAACCTGCCTTTTCCAGCAATAGCCTCTGGATTCACTCCTTAAGATGTAAGTTCTAGATTTCAGTCAACAGATGCCACAGGAAGCACTGCAGTAATTAACATGTTTGACAGAATATCCATTTAGGTTATTAGAAGTTAACCCAATAATTCAACAAGATGGCCTGAACTCTCCTAATGATATTGCTGAAGAAGTGAAGACATGGATGATTAGGTGAAATTTTCAAGAAAGAATCCACGTAAGGCAAGAGAGAAGAACCTAAGTACTCAGACTAAACAGGGAACACAACTTTAGGTAATTTCTGTCCTGTCCTATACAGCAGTTGCTCTGTTCTTGGGCATCTACCAATATACATTCCTTTTGTTCCTTAAAGATACATTATTTGTACTTTCTGTTAACTGAATTCCTTGTGTATTTGACTTTTTCTTAATATTTATTGGGAAAACTTTTCATTTGCTTGCATATATAGAGGAATGAACGTTCTTTCCATTAGCCTTTACTTATTTCATTTTATAATCTTAAGCTTCCTTCACAAAAAAAATAAGGCAAATGCTTAATATTCATAAAAAATATTTATGCTTTCATAATAAAATAACTACCACATAAGAATAAAAAACATAATTATTTTATAATTAATGTTTCATGGGAAACATGTTAAGAAACAGATAAGTGACAAACCAGTCATTTTGAATAAAACTTTCATATTTTTAAATGTTGATAAATGATACAGAACATCAAAGAGATTTGGTGTCAGTTTAATGTATTCCTATAATGGAAACTCTTATTCACTAGTATTATTTTTGTAGCATGTCTTGTTCCTTCAATAGCTGTCATTTAAGCATGAAAGTTTCCTTCAGTGCATTGCCTGAGGATATGATTTTCTAGTTTTATAAATAAATGATATCCAATCTAAAGTGATGAAGTATTGGGCAAATGGAGGAAAAAGCAGATGGAATATTGTCATTTTTTTTTAAATGGCAACAGCTAAAATTTATATGGCAAAAGATATTAATTCAAAAGAAAATACAACTCTTCATGGTTTAAAAATAAAATTTGAAACAGGGATCTTTGGTTATTTAAAATGTTTACTATATTTCATCTAGTTAAATGTTACTCAGTACTCTTCCTTTTTATCTTTTTCCTGCCTGTCTTTATGGCCCACTAGCTGCAGGACAAAATGAAATCATTCAAAAACTGGTACTACAAGAATAGACAGTATCAGACTAACAGGGCGGCTGGGCCATTTACGGTATGCTTACATGGCAAAAAAACAAACAAAAAAACCCACAATCCTGCTGCAAAGAGTCTGAGAGCCTGGATCTACAGACTTGGGATTGCAGGGTTTGCTCCCAGAAATGTACCCGGTGGGTATTACCAGTGCCTAGTACCATGTCATTAA
Organism: Emys orbicularis; assembly: GCF_028017835.1. Lineage (NCBI taxonomy): Eukaryota > Metazoa > Chordata > Testudines > Emydidae > Emys > Emys orbicularis. The sequence continues at coordinate 108,233,632 of NC_088687.1, forward strand.
CACTGTTGCCACAGAAAAAGCCTCTCCTGATATATAATAAGATCACACTTTCCTTGTTCAAAGTTGCATAATATTGGTGATCCATAGTCATGTTGTGATCAACCCAAGGTCTCTTACCTTCTCTGTCACTTCCAACTGTTGAGCCCTGAGGTTATAGCAGAAATTCTTATTATTAGACCCTAAGTGCATGACCTATTGAATTTCATCCCATTTCTGTCACTCCAGTTTTCAAGGTCATCCAGGTCTTCATATATAATATTCTGGTCCTCCTCTGTCTTGATGATGACTCCCAATTATGTATTCCCAGAAAATGTCATTAGCACTAGCCTATGTTTTCTGCCAAAGTCATTAATAAAAATATTGAATAAGATTGTTCCCAAGACTGATCTTTGAGGAGCTCCACCAGTAAACTCCCTCCAGTCTAATAGTTCACCTTTCAGCACAACCCATTTCCTTATCCCCTTTTAGCCATTTCCTTATGCACCTTACAATTCTTGTACTAATACCCATCTTTTCTAATTTAACTAATTTACCATGTGGTGCCATGTCAAATGCTTTAATAAAGTCCAAGTATGTTAGATCTACTGCATTTCCTTTATATAAAAAACAGTTATTTTCTCAAAGAAGGAATCAGGTTAGTCTGGCATAATCTACTTTTGCTAACCCCATTTTGTATTACATTCCCTTCCCTTTACCATTTACCTCCATGAATTTAATTAGTCTTTCTTTAATAATTTGTTCTAAAGCCTTGCATACTACTGGTCTGTAATGTCTGGATCATTTCCCCCCATTTCTTAAATATCTGTTCAGCATTAGCTATTCACCAATCACATGGTACAACCCTCAAAAAGACTGATTTATTAAAAATCCTTGTAACTGGACTAGCAATCTCATGTGCCAATTCTTTAAGTATTCTGGGATGGAAATCATCCAATCCCCTGATTTGAGCATGCTAAGCTCTTTACATTTTTAAAAATCTCCATTTCTATACATTCATTTCCATTAGCCATCCTGATTTCATGCCAATGTTTCATATTATTATCTTTATTGAAAACTGAGGCAAAGTGTTCATTTAGTTTTTGGGCCATTCCTAGATTATCTTTAATCTCTTTCTCATCCTCACTCCAAAGTGATCCAACCTCATCCTTCTTTATTTTTTTTTATTTATATAACTAAAAAACTCTTATTACTTATTTTAATTTCCTTGACAGGAGCTAATTCAGTGTGACCTTTAGGAATTCTCACTTTATTCCTACATTTTCTACTGTCCAAGATGTAGCTTTCTTTGATTGTCAGTCCCTCTTCCATTCCCTATAGAGTCTCTGTTTATTCCTAATAACCTTTTTGAGATGGTTATTCATTCAACTGGATCTGGAGCTTGTCCCTAAAATTTTTACCTCCCTTGTTTGGGATGCAAATGTCCATACCAAGAAAGCCACCAAAACCAAACCAGTGCAGCTGAAGGCAGTTGCTGGGTTCAGCTTTTAATATCCTCATTTACGATCTTATCCGGGGACTTGATGTGGAGCAGGTGATGGAGATAATAAGAATCAAAAGTCTGTTCTGTCATCATCAATGTTCAATATCACTATTGATTGGCTGATGGATAAACTTGAGGAAACAACTGTTACTGTCATTGAACTGAGCACCATTCTGCTTCAAGATCTTGAATATACCAATGACACTGTTTTGTTGGCTCAGGTTGGTGAATCACTGCAGCTGATGTTTGATATGATTGGGCAAGAAGCAGTATGTATTGTTCTGATTATTAATCCGGACAAAACTAAATCCCTGGCAATTTAAAAAAGCTTCCAACTCCAGGTTACAAGTAGCTCAATATTAACCTGTATGGACTGGATATCAAGCAGGTGGCAACTATCATAAACAGTGTTGGAGGATGCTTGAAGGGGTGGATGTTTGCATAGCTGATGCTGCCATATTTCAGATCCTTTAGCAATATTATTGAGGATGTGACAACAAACTTACTAGAAAGCTGCAGATCTAGAGAACCACAGTTATACCAACATTGTTGTATGGAAGTGAAATGTGGACACCGAAAAAGGCTGAAGAAAACCAGAATGACATTATTGAGTCTCATCATCTCCATTTAGAAAATGTTTAGCTATGTTTGCCAGAGGTTTGGTCACTCATTTTTTTTGTATATAAACAAAATATATATAAACAAAAACCGGGGGTGGTGGGAGGGGTGAGAGAAATGAACTAGGCAAGGTATGTGTCATGTCTAGAAAGAGAAACCATATTATTTGTATGTGCTTCTCAGCCAATTAAAGGCCCACTAAAGAAAGAACATACAGTCAGCATGACATATGAATCAAAAGGCTGTGCAAGACAGGACACTGTACTGCTTCTGGTGTCTCATACTACAGAAGCTGAGATGGATGGAATTACTGATACCCAAGTATATAAGACTCCAAGCAATATGGCTTCACTTCCACTTTAAAGGCCGAATACTGCTTTCCTGTCAAGGAAACACTGGTGGTCTAATTAAAAGCAAGAATGATTAAGAATAGAAAGAGAAATTCATATGAAAACTAAATAAATAGTGTGCATAATATATCTAGTCTGAAATGCTGCACAAACTCATCTAGACCAGTACATATTAGGTTTAGTTACAGTGAATAAATGGAAACACCATACAATTCTGAGAGAGCAAGGCCATTATAATATCAGTCATTTCTAAAAAGGTATTTACACAGATATCCTTTTTCAGGAGATTATCAACTTTTCTCATTAATTGCTCATTTAAGGTTATTCATTGTAGTTTTCATTAATCTTGACAAACCAGTGTGGAATTCTGTTTCTTGTGTTACCTTTATTTCTTCAGATTTTTATTTGAAGATGAATTCACACCATAGCTGGCTTTTCAGACTGCATTTGCATTCCTCCATCTTCTGAGTGTTTTTTTGTTTTGAAGTAGCCCTTTTCGGATGCTAATTAACCTCCCCTCTAATGCACACTGTCCCTGACTGAAGGTGTGAACCTAATAGGCAGCTCATTATCTGCTTTTTAAAGAGACAGGATTTATATGCTTTTCTTTTAATTCTTTCTATCAATATTTCTACTCTATGTGAAATATGAATTATTGATTGATAAAAACCAATCTGTCACACTGTCCTACAAATCCTTTTCTTGTAATAAAAACCTCCAAGTTACTTCAACCAGTACAAATCAGAACAACAGAACCAGCAAACCCAGACTTCACAGAAGCAGCAATGAAGGGGGGAGGGGGGAATCCCAGAGTTTTTCAAAGGGTACGTCTTCACTTACATCCGGGTCCGGATTTAAGCAATCGGTTTTCTGAGTTTGATTTATCGCGTCTGGTTAAGACGCGATAAATCGATCCCGGATCGATCCCGGAAGTGCTCGCCTTCGACGCTGGTACTCCAGCTCGGCGAGCGGAGTATGCAGCATCGACGGGCGAGCCTTCCTGCCGCGTCTGGACCGCGGTAACTTCGGACTAAGGTACTTCGAATTCAGCTACATTATTAACGTAGCTGAATTTGCGTACCTTAGTCCGAAGTGGGGGGGTTAGTGTAGACCAGCCCAAAGGGATGAAATACCTGCCTATTGTGCAAACCCCAAAGAGGATCCAGAGCAGTGAGAGGAAAGGAAGAGAGTAAACTGAAGTAAATGGGACAAAAGCTGATGTGCCAACAGAATGGGTGATTTCTATGACAGTAGGGGAAAATGAAAAGGTGCCAAAATTCAGATGTGCCTAGAAAGGTGGATCTTCAGCTGACATTGCCCACAAACTAGTTCTTTTCTTCAGCATACTAGATGAGCAACATAAATATTGGCAAATAAGGTTACATTGAAAATAACAAAAAGTTGACAGCATTTAACGTATCTTTTGTTCCTTGGCAGGTCATTTGTATGCCATTTGGAATAATCTCTGTGCAAGAGAGATTTCAAAAGCAATCTACACAAGAAAAAAAAAGGAATTGTTTTGTATAACTAGGTGCCTCTCAGAGTGCCTTTCAGCAATCATACTGAAAGTGAACCCAAGAATGTATAGTACAACCAAAATAAGAGCAAATATCCATCTGTACCTCTAGCTGAGCAGTAGCCACAGGCCATTGCAATACATTCTGCTATACAAATAAACAATCAAAAACATAAAAGTGAAAAACAACCAAATCTCAGTTCTTTCCTTTTACCTGCACTTGTGCTACTGTTCGGTATATGCTTTGAATAATGTTACTTACCTCCTGTGTAAAGTACTTTTGATATTTATAGATAAAAAGTGTTATATAAGGGCTATGTAGGTATTACTATATTTGTCTAGCTGCCAGTCCACTTGACTTATACATTGTCTCCTGTTTCTGTGATATTTCCATTTTTTGTTGCTGTCCCAGGGTCTTTGTATACCCAGAGAGCCCTGTCTCTCTGCTACTATCAGAAGAAGGCATTTATAACTGATTTTTTTAAAACTGTTTTCTCCTCCTTTTTGCTGCTGCTGCTTCTGCTCTAAATCCACAGCTCATCATAGTCCATATTACACTCTAATTATTTCCACTTTGTTTTTTCCAAACCTGAATGCTCCAAAATGCAAATATCATACAAATAGCATCCTTTTCACTCATTACTACATGCGACCCACTCATTACTACAAAATATTCATTATACTCCTAGGTCATATGTTTCATGGGAGTAAATTGGTTAGTCCACTGGCCATGGGATTAGTCTAGATATTTCAGTCTGAGTCTATAGACCACAGAGAATTCAAAGGCAGTTTTCAGAATCAGTATTGTTTTTAGACCTGTTCACAAGTTGTCCATAACTTCAAGTAATCTTTATGTAGTCAGCTCTGAAGAAGTCCCCAGTGCCTATTCGTAGCTCCTATTTTTGAAGACAGAGACTGAAGATTATTTATGTTACCTACAAGTCATGCTAGGAGAGGACAATGCTTTTCCTGACGGTCAAGCAAAGTTATGTGCATTTACACACTAACAACTCTGCAGGGACTATAAGAACAAGAATTCAGTGATACAGTAGACTGGATAGTGTAAATATCTCACAGAGAGAGACATAAGCCTTTTAGTGATGCCTAGGGTTTGAAGAGCTAGATATCTTATTTTTGTTATGGAGTTTTTATTTCAAATATTTTTCTTTCTCCAGAAAATGTATGTCTTTTCACTAGTAACAGTACAAATTAGCCTGGATCAACTATCTCATGAATGAATACATACTATAAATGAACAAATAAAAAAAAGTTGTCTTAAGAATATTTCCTCCAGGAAATGGAAGTTAAAAAAAAAAGGGGGGGGGAGGGGTTGGGGTGCGCAAAAAACATTAATACTTAAAGTTGGGGAATAAATAATGATTGGCTTCAAACCTTTTTGAAAATCATTGATCTTTGGTAAATTTAAGAAAAAAGAAAAAGAGATTTAAGACACAGTTAAAAACAGATTATACTTTATGAAGTTTTGAAAGCACCATGTAGTGTCCCATATAATTCTCCATACATTATAAATGAGCCTTTCAATTGAATAATCCACAGCCACAGAGAAAAAACCAAAATTAATCGCAGGGTAAGCAGCAAACTAGTTTTATTTTAACCGGGGCTAGGACTGCCTGTTTGTTTGCTGAGGAATAAATCATGTTAGTTGTTCAACTAGAAAATTAGTCACCAACAGATTTTACTGACTTTGCCTACACTCTGGATAAAACGGGTCATGGTGAGAATTATTCATATGAATTACAGCTGGAGGCATAGAAAAGGATGATTTGCAAAGGTATGGCCATGACAAAGGTAAAAATGAAAGCTGAAAAGTTAATGGGGTTCAAGAACTGTCTGAACTGCTGTTTCTTTAAGATGAGGAGATGCTGTCTGGTTAGTATGGTGCTTATAAGGTTGACTTCAGCAGCTATGAAGGGTGAAATTGGAGCTGCGCACAGATAATTCAGGCAGGCTAAATGTCCCTGAGTGTCCAGATATTTTTATGCTACAATTACATCTGAATGTGCTATATCTTAATATTCAAACAGTAATGCTGCTTTAGCTGCATTTTCTAAAATGCCAGTCAGTGTCATAACTGAGTGGAGATCATTCAATGCCTGGGAGGGTGTCAAGATGTAGCTTAAACGTGGTGTGGTAGAGACCTACCTTATTGGGTTGACTGTTTTTTCATAAACACATTAACATGGTAGTTGATGTAATAAAAAGTTGTCCAAATTCTTAACTTATGCTCATATACCTGCCTTTTGTAGCATGAAAATAAACATTGTATGATATATAGCATTCACTGTAATAGTTGTAACTTAAACAAAGCAACTGTAAACTAGCTTGTGTTATGATCTTTGATCAAATTTGTGTCCATCTGAATGTCATCTGCTCTGGGTTCTCTAATTTAGCTCCCTAGGAGCAAGCAGCATATCACTGCAATATAGTTCCCTAAAGGGTGTCACTGAGCAACCTATACCTTGGCCTGTACTTCTCCATTTTCATTTTGAGGCATGACTTCAGTCTTGACACAGGTCTTTCAGTTTTCTTCTTAGTCTGCATTTTGTGCGCTTTACAAAGTCCAGGGCAATTTCAAATTATGTTTTTGATCCTGAGTGAGAGGCATATATATTTAAATTAAGCAAACATCCTCATTCTTCTCACAGACCATTTAGAAATTGTGGATTTCCCTTTTCAGTATCTTCAGAGAATATACCCTCCCTGTTGTCTGACTGGAGTGAACTTATCAGGCTCAGCAAGGTTCATCATCATTTGAATTATTTTCTCACTCCAGTTGTTTCCCTTGTTTTCTAACATATTTCTTTTAGTCCAACCTTAATCTAACTACAAACATCATAACAATTATGTTCTATAGCATAAGCACATTTATTGATAGATCTGGGCAAAAATTTTGTATGAATGTTTTATTTGCTGTAAATGCAGTTTCAATTGTGTCTGAAACTATTTGCAAATTTGACACAAATATGCCAAATGGCTTCAGCCAATTTTTTCAAGGACTGTGATGCTATTCAAAAAAATGGGGGTGTTGGTGGTCCCCCTTTATAATTATCAGCCCTGTGGTTAGGGCATTCCCCAGCATTCATGTTCAGATCCGGATTCAATTCCCACTCTGACTGATATGGAGCAAGGATTTGAACTTGGCTCTCCCATCCCCCAAGAAAGCGTCCTAACCAGCAAATTCTGGGACATTCTGGATTAAGTCTCTCTCTCTCTCTGTCTCTCCCATTGAATCTGTTCTACTTCATATAATATACTTGAATAGTTATTGGAGAAGAGAATTAAACTTGGGTCTCCCATCTCCCTGGTGAGTGTCCTAACCACCAGGCTTTGGAGACATTTTCTCTCTCTCTCTCGTTCTCGTTCTCTCTCTCATATATATATATATATATATATGGTGAGGGGAGGGTTTGCTAAGCTAGTAAATGTGCAGCTGAAGAAGGTGGCATTAGGCTAACATATCAAAACTTATGGTTTGATCCAAAGGCATAGCTAGCTAGTGAAAAGCAATGGGTTGCGGGTTCCTGAATACATTATATATAATGACCAGGTCTTGGAGAGACTGTGGTGGTGGCTTCCTCATTGTAATAATATATTCAGGAACCCGCAACCCATTGCTTTTCACTAGCTAGCTATGCCTTTGTATCAAACCATACGTTTTGATATGTTAGCCTAATGCCACCTTCTTCAGCTGCACATTTACTAGCTTAGCAAACCCTCCCCTCACCATAAAAAAAACAATAAAACTTTTGCAAAATGAATTGCCCACAGACAGCATACTATTATCAAAGGGTCACAGCTATGTCAAATCAAAGTCAGCTTTCTCCAGAATGCTCAAAAGTCCTTCTTCACAAACTCAATCTTTCTTTATCCTGCCATTTTATTTTGAAACTGTTCAAAAACTGCTTAAAAGTTGATTTTGTTTTGTTTTTTAAATAATTGAAAAATTTATGAAAAAGGCTGAAGATTGAACCATTGTTGCTCAAACTTCCCAAAAAATTCATCATCAGGCAAAGACCAAGCATAGAATATATCACCCTGAAAAGTAAGTGTTACAGAAAGCTAGGAACAGTTGAAAAAAGATTGTTAGAATGGAAAGCATTCTGCAACCTTAACTGTAGCAATCATTGTCACTCCCACAACTTGTAATTTTTGTATAATAGAATATGAATTGGGATTTTTATATAACCTTCCATACACTGCAATTGCATTTAAAAACACTTAATATTCTGTATTTTTCCAGATCAGGTAGTTCTATTTTTTAAAATTACTAAAATATAGGAGGCACATCTTGAGCTCTTGTGTCTGACAGAAGCAGACAGTATAAAACTGGGAGCAGCAATAGCTGGAGGGCAGCCAACAGGGAAAGGAAAAGAAAGTTAATCAAATATATTTTAAAGATTGGGAAAAAAAGTAACAGCTAGACAGAAAGGATGGGATAATATTCACGGGGTAAAACTATATATTTATAAGAAATGTTCCCTCTTTCTTGCTATACTCCCCTTTCACTTCCTCCACCCACAGTTGGCTACCTTTCTCATCCCATCCTCCCTCCCCTTGTACCCCCTCTTCCTTCTTCACCTTTTGTCTCATCCCTGTACTACTTTTCTGCCATAACACCTCTCCCTCTCCCTTCCCACCTCCTTTCACCTTATAATCCACTGAAGTCATCATGTCTTCCAACTTCTATTCAGTATAATTTAAATGCTATAATATAAATACATATATATTCAAACTTGCATTGCCAAAGTTATCTCATTTTCTCAGTGTCCTCTCCTCCTCTACTCTCACCCCTTCTTTAGTTGTCTCCCAAGTTGTGTTTTGTCCATTGTGAATGAGTTATCTTTTTATTTGTTCTGTGAGCTCCTGGGCATACTTTTAGGTCATGGAAACATCAACAGCAACCAAAGTCGACATCTGTGGCTGATATCTGCACTTTAACTCGGACCCCTAGAAACAGAAACTGTACTTTTTTGATGGTGGGAATCTACCCCCCAAAATATGTAATAATCGAACCAGTGCTAAAGAAACCATTGTTCAATGCACTTCCTGTCAGTATCCAGCCCAAGTTGGAGAAGCTAATCATTCAATCAGCAAACAAAATTCAGTGATGAGTCCTGGTAATGTGCCACCTGAGGCATGTTGTGCATGCACTAAGAAGAAGAATACTAGTGATCTCATGCACAATCACCAGTGTTTAACTTCTCTTTAACTATGCAAATCAAGAAGCTAGTAGAAAGGTTTTGGACTCCTCTCAATCAGACTTCAAGCCACAACATGCTACTATGGTTGCTAACCCTCCAGGATTGTCATGGAGACTCCAGGAATTAAAGATTAATCTTTCATTAAAGATTATGTCATGGGATGAAACCTCCAGGAATATGTCCAACCAAAACTGGCAACGCTTCACATTACAGAGGCAGCACTTGTAATTCTGATAGATTAATTCTTCTTGTCCATAAACAGGGGGAGGATATCTATGTGCATCCTGATTGACCTCACTATGACATTTGATATCATTAACCTCAAAATACTCCTTTCCCATCTCCAAGATTTAAGGGAGGATTGGTTGAAAATTTTCAACTAAATAATTTTTTGTTGCAAAAAGTGTCTGCTTTCCACAGAAAAATGTATATATTTTGTCCAAAAAAAAACCCCACAGAAAAGAAAGAAACATCCTCAAAACACAAAAGATTTTGGTTCTCTGACCAAATGGAAAATGTTCAATTTGGAAATGCCCTCGCAGTGCCTCATGGAAGCAGAAATTTGGGTATCTCATGCCTCCATTTTCTTCTATGGGCTGGACTTCCTCTACCATGAGACACTGAAGCCAGGGACTCCCATAATGCATCATTGTAACACAGCAAAAGGGTAGGCTGTGTTGCCACCTGGGAAATGTAGTCTATCTAGGGAGCCAGGCCCACAGAGAACAATGGAGGCCTGAGGCACCTGAACTACAACAACCACAAGACACTGGGGCAACATTTCCTAATCAAAATATGGAGAAAAAAACACATTTTTTTCTGTTGAAACTTTTGACAAAAAATACATTTTTCTTTTTCATCAAAATAGTTCATGTGGGGGTTCGACCTTGTTTACTTATTTGCTTTGCTCAGGGGTAAATGGAAACACCCTGAAATAGATCAAATCTTCCTCTCAAACCAAATCTAGAGAGGTGTTTGGGACAACTTTTCCTCCACCATCAGACCCCTCATCTGCAGAGTTTCATAAGGCTCAATTGTCTCCCCTATACCATTCAATGTGAAGCTGTTTGTTGAAAAGAATCTCATACTGAGATTGATTGCTAGTTACATCTTGTGGTTGGACCATTGGATCTAGGTAGATACATGGAGGTGAGGAATGCCTGCTGAAACAGTGTTAAATACATTTTTAACAGTAAATGAAATAATCCTGTCTGGATTAATAATACCTGGAATGCCTCCAAATTTTAAACAACCTATCATTAGAAAATATTGAATAAATAATGAAAAAAAAATATTTCCAAATGTCTCATTGACATCTATAGTGAATTTTGCTTTGTGTGGACATCCTTTTTATTTCAGTGATTTTCACCCAAAGCATAGGTCAGAGGGCCATGTACCCTTTGCCCCATTTAAGCCTCAAATAGGAGCTGTACAGGAGGCTCTGTGCCCCCTCTTTTCATCACAGAATGGATCTTTGCTGGCCCTGCATATGGCAGGATGTACAGTTATAACATAGGCAAGCCAAGGAAAGAGTGAAGCAATCCACATCTACATGGCTCTAGTGCACTCTCCCTGGCTTAGAATCATAGGGTAAGACCGCAAGGGTCATCTAGTCTAACCTCCTTCCAAGATGCAGAATTTGTTGTGTCTAAACCATCCAAGACAAATGGCTATCCAGCCTCCTTTTGAAAATCTCCAGTGAAGAAGCTTCTACAACCTCCCAAGGCAATCTGTTCCATTGTCCTACCGTTCTTACAGTTAGGAAGTTTTCCCTGAGATTTAGCTTGTGTAACTGCATTTTTTCTGGCAGTGAGTTGTGGGGATGAATTTCACCTCCCAACACCTCTGCATTTCACCCCTCATACAGCGTTTGTATTTTACATGAGTGAAGTGGATATCTTTAATTTTGCAAACATTCATGGAAATAAAGCTATATAGTAATAGAAGTAGTCTTATTTTGAGTTGAAGTAATATAGTATAATTTAGATCATCCATTCAGAGAACAGAAACAATACTGTGTGATTTAGGAAGAGAAGAAGGAGGGTCTTGTGGCTAAAGCACCAGATTGGGATTTTAGGTCTAGTCCTCTAATCTGCCACTGACTTCCGGTGTGACCCCGAATAAATCACTTAATGCTTCAGCACCTCAATTTTTCCTGTTTTGTCTATTTAAATGGCAAAGTTGCTAGGGCAGATGTTCTCTCTTACTATATTTCCATAGATTACCTCACACAATAGTGCCCTGATCCCAGCTGGAACACCTAGGTGATAGGGTAATACAATGATGATAAAGATGATAATAAAGTGATTTAGAAACAAGATTAATAAATGCTCAAAGGACAACTCGCAGCAAACAGTTCCCAAGCAATCCACAGGCCAAAATTTTATCACAGAAAATATCCAAATTATTTCAAATTGGGAACAAGTTAGTTAAAATCCCAATCTGTTCACATATAATGGGATAAAGGGCTACATTCACCAATTTTTAAAAAAATGATTATTGTTTTTGCTGTCTGTTTTCCCAGATCAGTTTGTAATTTATCACTTTTTCCTTTTAACTTTATTTCATTGTTTTGAAATTTTGTTATTTATTATTTGTCCTTTGAAATACATTGATATTTGGCAAAAGTTGAAGGACTGATTTTAATTTGCAAAATTTATACATGGTTTTAAGCATTTTTTCTTAAGCAATATATGTTTTAGTTTAGTTTAAAAAATTCCATTTAATTTGAGAATTTGTATTCCGTTTGATATGAATTAATTTTACCAAATTGTGGTATTGAGAGGATTCAGCCCTGTTGTTAAGGGATGAAAGATTAGCAAACTGGCTACTACGCTCATCCTTTAGCCTTTTAAAAGCCTGCTCTTCCACTAAAGTCATTGCTAATGCATTAACAAATTAACCCTCAGAGGAACCTAATAACAATTGTTTAGCACTGCTGAGTTTGAAGCTTGAACTCAGATAAAGCTAGTGTAGATGGCCATGGAAGGATTACAAAGAGTAAGGAGTGGTACAGAACTAATGTAATCTATCTTTTTTACTTTATGTACTTAAATAGCCTCCATTACCATAGTATCTGAGCACCTGTGCTGAGGCAGTTAACTCCTACCACTACTACTCAAGAAGGGGTGAAAAAACTCCTGTGACTACAATCGGACCGCAACCTGCTTCACCTATGCAGCTTGTCAGACCTGGGTGTGGGTTCTATAAAGGGAGTTGGGGCAGCACTCAGAGGTAGCGCTCCCAGGCGAGGGTATTGGGTTATCTGCTGTTGAAAGCTCCTGCATCCTCAGACTTTGGAGAAAAGAAGATAGGCTAGTTTATTTCTTTTATTAGCTCCCTCTCCCAGGACTAACCACTGGCCTTTAATTATGTAGCAGGGTGGGAGCTGAGGCTTCCTGCAGAGCCCGAAAGACTGCTTCTCCTCCTTTTTGTGTGTGTGTGGGGGGGGAGAGCGGGGTGATTGGCTGTTTGTGGGCCTTGGAACTATTTCCCTTTTTGTTTGGACTTTTTCATGTCTCATAAGGGGGTAGACTTAGATTCATAGATTCATAGATTCTAGGACTGGAAGGGACTTCGAGAGGTCATCGAGTCCAGTCCCCTGCCCGCATGGCAGGACCAAATACTGTCTAGACCATCCCTGATACACATTTATCGATACTCTTAAATATCTCCAGAGACGGAGATTCCACAACCTCCCTAGGCAATTTATTCCAGTGTTTAACCACCCTGACAGTTAGGAACTTTTTCCTAATGTCCAACCTAGACCTCCCTTGCTGCAGTTTAAACCCATTGCTTCTTGTTCTATCCTTAGAGGCTAAGGTGTACAAGTTTTCTCCCTCCTCCTTATGACACCCTTTTAAATACCTGAAAACTGCTATCATGTCCACTGTCAGTCTTCTCTTTTCCAAACTAAACAAACCCAATTCTTTCAGCCTTCCTTCATAGGTCATGTTCTCAAGACCTTTAATCATTCTTGTTGCTCTTCTCTGGACCCTTTCCAATTTCTCCACATCTTTTTTGAAATGCGGTGCCCAGAACTGGACACAATACTCCAGCTGAGGCCTAACCAGAGCAGAGTAGAGCGGAAGAATGACTTCTCGTGTCTTGCTCACAGCACACCAATTAATACATCCCAGAATCATGTTTGCTTTTTTTGCAACAGCATCACACTGTTGACTCATATTTAGCTTGTGGTCCACTATAACCCCTAGATCCCTTTCTGCCGTACTCCTTCCTAGACAGTCTCTTCCCATTCTGTATGTGTGAAACTGATTTTTTCTTCCTAAGTGGAGCACTTTGCATTTGTCTTTGTTAAACTTCATCCTGTTTAACTCAGACCATTTCTCCAATTTGTCCAGATCATTTTGAATTATGACCCTGTCCTCCAAAGCAGTTGCAATCCCTCCCAGTTTGGTATCATCCGCAAACTTAATAAGCGTACTTTCTATGCCAATATCTAAGTCGTTGATGAAGATATTGAACAGAGCCGGTCCCAAAACAGACCCCTGTGGTACCCCACTCATTATGCCTTTCCAGCAGGATTGGGAACCATTAATAACAACTCTCTGAGTACGGTTATCCAGCCAGTTATGCTAAGAGGTAGAACTGGAGGGTTATTCCCAGGACTGCTGTCACTAAGGGATGATATCCAAGGTAAGCAGCACCCACCTTCACCCCAAAGGGGGTGATCTGAACACACAACATTTGACAATACTTCAGAATTTTTTAATGTAGTTATCCTCATAACATCCCTGTGAGATAGGGAAGTGCTATTATCCCCCTTTCATAGGTGGGGAACCAAGGAACAGAGATCTAGAAGATCTAGATTTTCAAAGTTATTTATACATCTAAAGATGGAAATAGGTGCCTAGTGGGATTTTTTTCAAAAACACCTAAGCATCTAAGTTCCATTGAAATCAATGGCTGTAAGGCGTCTGGATGCTTTTGTAAATCCCAGTAGGTCTGCATCTTTAGGTGTCTAAATACCTTTAACAATCTAAGTGGTTCTAAGTGACTAGTTATACAGGAAGTTATCTGGGACAGAATCCAGATTTCCATAGTCCAAAGCTAGTGCACTAAGGACTGGACTGTCATTCCTCTCATATAATGGCTTCTCTACCAACCCCTAACTGTGGCCAGGGTCAAGGGCATGGCTAGGAAAAAGGAGAGATTGCCAGGCCCACTGGTAACATACTCTAAATCCTGTGAGACTGACCTAGGTATACAGCTGGCCTAGAATTGGAGAAGTGTGGTGTCACATTTCCACCTACTCCTCACCCCCATGTTGCACTGGTCATTCCTCAGCCAAAGCTGAGGATCAGAATTTCTGTGTTCTACTTCTCTTGAAGTTCTGTTTGTACAGAAAATTCCACACAAAACAGCAATTTCATAGACTCCCTGCAAACTCCAATTGGGAAAATTTCTGGTGGGTTTACTTCTACTAGAAATATTTTTGCACATCTTTAAGCTTCAGCCTCTAAATTACTAGGAAATATAACTACTTGTCCATATGAGCTATTACAGTTATTTTGTTTTGTTTATTTGTTTGTAAAGAAAGCATTCTGCAGTGTTTTTTTCAGATTTTTTCCCCACTGGTTTTATTGTTATATTTATTTTGAATGTCACCTTTTCCATGAACTTTGATTTGAGTTATGGGATCCCTGGGTACAGGGTTCTGGAACCAAGTCTGAGAAAACTAGTGTCATTTTTAATACAAAATATCCTTTACTCATCCATGAAAGTGACTCATGAGCCTGACCACCTTCTAACATACAACATGCATGCCATATTTCAGAAATGAGTACAGTAGCCTTGGTTTAAATGGTCTCATCAGTACATTAACGAATTGCTTATTAATAAGGGCAAGGAAAATGGCAGAGCTACAAGAAAAATTTCGAATGGAACAGGTTGCTATCTGCAAATTGAAATAATAATTGTGGGAACATGTTGATTAAAGATTAGAAGCAAAGAGTAGAGGTAATGCTGGGGTGATGGTGTTTTCCCTCCTGTCATTATTAGTGCATAATTCCCTCTGGTTGTCAGTCTGTGGGTTTCTCTTCCCTCTTTCTGTCCTTAGCCTGGGGATTGCTTACCGTCCCACCCTTAGCCCAGGAGTTTCCCCCAACCATATTTTCATCGTTGTGGGGATTTCCTCTCCATCTGACATCAGCACCCGGGGTTTCTCTCTCTCTCCCCTCAGGGAGGAATGATCAGTGCTGGGGAGAGGGTAGTAGTGGAACCAGTGTGTTCCCAAATTGGAATTTTCCCTTTCACAAGAAATTCTAAGGTTCAACGTTTCATTTCAGATGGAAACAAAATCTTAGAATTTCCCACAGTATAGAAATTCTGTTCTCAAGCTTGCTCTAGAAAATATGTTTCAGCCACATTATAGAGCTCACGTGTTTTGAAACCCCCATGAGATGTGGTGTCATATTTGGTGTGTTAGTTCTTCCTGGAGAGATTTGAGTATTACATAACATTGTGTCTGCTGCATTTTTGTGCCAATGTCACACTTTTACCCCATCTAATGGATCCCAAGAAATCTATATGAGTTCTGGGCCTCAAGCTTCTTTTGCTTGGGAGTCAACTTTACTCTCTCTCTTTCCCCACTGAGAAAAATTTGGAGGAATCTCTGAGGGAAACCTCATGGAACTTTCCACTCCCTTGAGGACTGAAGAAGCAGAATTGGCCAATGATGCTCCAAAATGACAGGAGTTGGTATGGGAGAGGGCTGGTACAGGCTAAGTGGTGCTCTTACTCTGTGTATTTCCCAAGTAAACTTTCCCAGGAGGAAAGCCCTGGTTAGAATTTAAAGCTACCGTCATTCAGGATGACTTGCCCCTCTATAAAGATACTAATGTCTTGGGAAATTAATGTAGTTTGGGGGCTTCCAAGCTCTTGAAAGAGTTTGCAGTCTGGTAAAACAGAACTGTATTTATTACACCCGCTTTATAATTACTCTGTCAACGTAAAAGTGTCCTATGTGCATTATTACAGGTCATGAGTTCAACATCACAAAAGACACTAATTATAGCACTTAAAGTCAAGTGGACTAATGACATTGCCTCAGTTTGTTTTCATCAACATTCTCTCTAAAAATAAGTAGGAATACCTAAACAATAATTATTCTAATGGGAGAGAGCCACTATGGAGTGTTTCTTTGGGGGCTATTTTGTTTTTTGGTTGTTTTGTTTTGTTTTGTGGTGTTTGCTTTTTAAGCCGAACTCTTCATTGATCCAGTATGGTGTTCTGCTCAAGAATTACTGGCACAATGTGGTTCAGATAAATCATGCAGCATAGTATATTATTGCTAAATAAAATCGTATTCCCTGGAATGGAGTTACTCCTTGAGATCTTGCATTGGCTCCTCATGACAATGGGCAAATTATTTATTGGTAATAAATTATCTATTGCATTTACCTCCTAACCTTTTTCTTTCTTTTTTAGTCCGGAGTGTATTCTCAAATATATTTGACAGAGCAGTGGTTATTTACCTGGGATTCCTATAAAAGGGATCTGCCTCTGAGCAGTATTTTCCTATCAGTGTTCAGGAATTCAGAACTGCTGTATAACTTGTATATAAACAAATTACACTAATACCTGACTCCATTCTGACAATTGACCGGCAACATTCTGATTTTCAGCTACTGCTTGGCCAAGGAAGCAACAATATACTTAATAAATAAATCAATGCATAATTTAGGAGTGAGAGAGAGATACACTAATGAGATATGGATATTACATATATATATTGTAACTCTTGCTGTAACATATCTCCTCCCATAACCTTTGCTTGTTATCTTCCTTTACAATGTTGTTTCTAAAGCAGATCTCAGGCTGGTTAACAGAAGTGTAATCTTTTGGTTATCCTTTTACATTAACAAAATGGGGGGGGGGTGAAATTCACCACTGAAACCAGGACCAGATGGCAAATATTTCTTGTTTCTATATCTACAGAATACAATGCCCAAAACAATCCCTGGGCTTTATTTAAGGGCATATATCATATATTTGTATTTGGAAAATAACTCAAGTTTTTTTTTCTCTTTTTTTCTGATTATTCAGTACTAATAAATATTATCTATGAAAGGTGTTTATTATTTGTAAGATAGCAGTAATATTAAGACTAAGTAAAAAAAAAACATGTAATTTGAGGCCAATTCCTGATTTTAAATGGTAATTATTAATTATACCCAAATGAATTGCAAAAAGATTTGTAGTAGGCTTTGAACTTTAGTGAACAACCTTCTTCATGGGGACAGGCTTATTGCTGTTCACATCTTATACTTGTGTCTGGCAGGGAGATTTTTGTTGCTTCACTGAGCACCTAGGCCTGTCACTGATGAAGCAGTCAGGGAAATTATAACATCGGCCATGCACCAGAAGAGGATGACCATTTACATTATTTTATATAAATATTGTCTAGCTATACTGAAAGAAGGACAGGAGACATTTGACATGGGTTTAATCAGGCGCAACTTTATTATCAGATCTCTGGGACTGCCCGGCAGATAAAAGTGTACAGTGCAGGTAACCCCATGTTTATTCTGTACTTACCCAGGGGGCTTTTACCAGCTCCCCCTTTTTTTCCATCCAGGTCCCTCCAGCAAATCCATTGCTGGAACCTTACCATCAACTTCCCTGCCCCCACCCATAGGAGGGTTAAGATGGGCTATAAGAATGGAGGATTGGCTCCCTGCCGTACCAATCATAGGAGTCCTATGCCCCCTCCCCCATTTTTTCCTTTAACAAATACCTCTTTCTAAGTCCTTTTCCAAGCCATTTATCTGGTCACTGTATACGTTTCCTGTGGAGTACCTGCACTGGACATCCGCCAAACACTTAAATAATGAGTTGTGACGTATATCCTACTGCCCTTCATGCCATGCATGAACAAAGGCCTTCCTGAACCCACTGTGTGGAAGGCAAAGAAACCCCAGCTGCCCCCAAGCCAATATGGTGGTAAGTGAAAAATTCCTCCCCCCTCCCCCCCCCCAAAAAAGGAGCAGCTAGCATAACGCCCACAGCAGGTCTTGACCAAACCTGGTATTTTACCACCTAAAGGGGAAGGAGGACGGGTCCTGTGTAAAAGGGAGGCTTGAAGCGCAGAGCTGTGCCTTTTAAACCCTGCAATTCTAGGAGAGGAGTCAATGAGCAT
Source organism: Emys orbicularis (assembly GCF_028017835.1). Lineage (NCBI taxonomy): Eukaryota > Metazoa > Chordata > Testudines > Emydidae > Emys > Emys orbicularis. The sequence continues at coordinate 108,251,978 of NC_088687.1, forward strand.
GCTGAACCTTTTGCAGCAGTTTTCATCTCTTCCCCCCCCCCTCCGCCCCCACCCCTTGCCTACCATAAAGCACTGTTCCCTTCATTCAGCCAGCCAGTGAAGAGAAGTAAGAAAACAAAACTGGCCAGAATTATGCAGCTGGTAGAGGGAAGAATAAAGAGCAGCTACAATGCATAGTTTAAATAAATAGATTCATTCCTATTTGGGAACCTATTCAGGATCTAATAGACTAAAGACAGCAAAGATTCTTATGGAATAGTCATTTCCAGTAAAATGTTTATAGTGGACATTTGCAACTAATTACCAATACTTCAGCAGTCATGGTATTTCCTGTCCTAAGAAAGTAAAGGATAGTATATGAATGTAGTGTAATCATTAATTGGGCAAAAGATAAAAATATAGAGATGTTAGTGTTGTCCATTATATATTTTTTCATGATTGGAAAAGTCAAATGACTGAACAAATTTTGCTAAAACTTTCCCAGTAAACTTCATTCCAGATGAGGATGAAGAAATGTGAACTCAAAAGTCACAGGAAATTCTGAGCAACTAAAAAAGAGTGGTGTGAATAGAAACCACAATTAAACAATACTACACTGAGAAATAGCAGCAATAGAGATATGAATATGGAATGCAGTGGGTTCCAACCCTGCCACTTTCTAGCTTACTGTCTTTAAACACCGCTGATGGGGTGTGTTGGAGAGAGCCTCCCTTGAGAATGTTAATCTAGAAGAAGTCTGTCTTTTTTTATCCACAGTTACTCCTAGGTCTCAGGGCAGCATATACAGGTAATCAGATATTAAAGTGATGACCCTAAAATAAATACCTATGTAGGAAAGAAGGCAGTGTTCCCTCTAATTTTTCCTATGCATGTGTGGAATGAACTTTATGAGCACCAATATGGAGGTGATATGTGACACATCATCTCCATATTGGTGCACATAACAAAATTCTTGTGGTGGGAGGAGGGGGGACGAGGGGTTCTGAGTGTGGGAGGGAGCTCAGGGTTGGGATGTGGGGGTGGGGATAAGGACTCTGGCTGGGGATGTGGCCTCTAGAATGGGGCTGGGGATGAGGGACTCGGGGCTGGGGCAGAGGGTTGGAGTATGAGGGGGTGAGGGCTCTGATTGGGGGATGGGGCTGGGGATGAGGGGTTTGGGGTGTGATGGGGAGAGAGGACTCCCCGCAGGTCTCTCTCCCCGCAGCAGCACCTGGGCTGGGGGGGAGGGGTGGCTCCCCCTGCCTCAGCAGCTCCGGGGCTGCGATGGGTTGGCGCCACATAAATAAATAAATAAATAAATTAATGGAGATATCCTATCTCCTAGAACTGGAAGGGACCTTGAAAGGTCATCGAGTCCAGCCCTCTGCCTTTACTAGCAGGACTAAGTACTGATTTTGCCCCAGATCCCTAAGTGGCCCCCTCAAGGATTGAACTCACAACCCTGGGTTTAGCAGGCCAATGCTCAAACCACTGAGCTATCCCTCCCCCCATGATGCCTCTCCCATGGCTGCAGCAGGTCTGTGCTGGGTTGGGCCCGGGGGAGTGGCACGTCTCTCCTGGCCGTGGCAGGTCCTGGCCAGGCTGGGTTGGGGCTGAGGGAGGGATGTAGCAGCGCTGGGCTGGATTGGGGCCCGAGGAGGGGTGCCTCTCCCCTGGCTGCATCATGTCCGGGCCAGGGCTCGGGGAGAGGAATTTCTCCCCGCCATAACCCTGAGCACCTGTGCGGTGCTTAATAGATTGCTGCACGACTGCGCAGCTTAGAAGGAACTTAGAAAGAAGGTACCTCACCTTTTGAAATAGGTATATCTTCTGGCTGGTACAAGAAGAGACAGGAATAGGTGCCCGCATCCCAGTTTCATCACCTCCTTTGGGGAAGCTAGCACTGTTAGTAGCAATAGCTTGGAGAGCTTGGAGTGTTCCTCCATTCCACATGCTTCTTAGAAACTGCACCTAAGGCAAGGTTGTAAGTGGGGAAGATGGTTCCTTGTGCCCTCTTCCTACTTGTGTCCTAATGGAGAGCCATCCATGAACTCCCTCTAGATTATTATTGTCAGGATAACTGCTATAATTAAGACAGTTGTCACAACTTTCTAATGCAAATTCCATTTAGTCTGGAATATAAGGAGGTTGGTTTCATCTCAAAGGTATATGATTTTTTTTTAAGTTTCAGGGAAATCTATTCAATCATTTTTGATTCCTGTATATAAATAAATAAGGATATTTATAATATCTGGTCTAACATTTCTTTGCTGTGAAAACCAGACAATGAGTCTCAAATACAGGTCTTTCATGATTCCCCTCTGCTCACACCATATTTTAACCAGCTCTGGGACATAAGGGAAAGAAGTATTTATTTCTAATCAGAAATATTGTTCATGAAGCGTTCAATATCATTTTAACAAGGTTTGTTCAAACTTGGCATGCTTTGTAGACTGCACTGAGTTCTAAGGAATATGTTATGTTTGAAGGAAATTGGTTCTGTAGTTCTGAAGTAATAAACATACTTTTTTCATGTCTTCATGATAGGATTCCTCCCATCTCTGTTAGTACTTTATGGTGGGGGGGGAATGTAAGCAATGGACTTTTCTGTTAGATTCTTTTTGATAAAACTAAAATCTTTAAAGAGTGGCGGCACTCTTAAGCACTGGGATCAGCTTAAATCTATGGATTGTGTTTAATATTGTGTGGGTGTAATGTACTTTCATAGATTGAAACTAAGAGAACATAAGTTATTCAGAAAGTTAGTGATGATTTTGACAAGAGTAGCTTTATAATCATAAACAACCTCTTCCTCAGTGATCTGTTCTCCTCCTGTGTGGGTATCAAATTACCATTGGCGAAAATAGGAGCTATGTTCATGCATCAAATGCTAGTTTTTTGTTACAAACAAGCACCTAAATAAACTACTGTCATTTCTATTGAATGGTAATACAATAGTTACCAGATTCAGAAACTACGTATACACACCTACACATAAAAACCCAAGAAGAGAGCCTAGTTCATGAACTCCCACACATCACACATATATTCTACCCATTACCAGAAGGGGAAGAGATGATCTGACATTTTCTTCTTATTTTGAATTGTATTTAAAATCCATCATCATTTGACTTTACTCCTACAGCCACCTTTGGGAGAATGTCAAATCAAAATGTATTATTAACCTACAAGGAAAAAGAATAGAGACAGACACATTTTGACTGATTCTGTTCTGAGTTAAATCAGTGTACATCCATTGACATCAGTAGAGTTATTCCTATTTACTTCATGTAATAGAGATCACAATCTGCCCATTGTTTTGTTGTTAAATCATTCTTTAAAAAGCAAGGAAAGAGCAAATTTATATAATGAAAGATTAATAATAGAGTATTGAAGGTTAAAGTTAACAATACCATGTTGTGTTACAATGTACAAAAGAGGTAATCTACATTAATTAATAATTCAATCAATAAATTAACATTCCATTGTTTTAATATGGGGGAGATGTCTACGTGAAATGTCTGGGGGGGGGGGTGACCCTAAAAGCATCCCTATGCCAGAAGGCAAGGGGGTCTCTGGGATCTACCAGTAAATTACAGCTGGCCTGACTAGCTCATAGTTATAATCTGAACCTAAAAGGTGTTAGGTAATATGTAATTGGCCAACCAATAAATCACTGGTCACTAATATGCTTGCACAATATATGTAGGTCAACTCACAAAGGGTTATAAAACTGTGCTGAAACTGAATGAAATGTATTTATCAACTCCCCCTGACATGTCAAGTTTAAAGTTTATTTTTTCTAGGCAAAGGAATGTGATTATGTCTGCCTGAATGTGTTTCCTATGTAAATTGAGCAAGGTATGACCAAAGACAAAGAAAAGCACATGCTTGGCAAAAAAGCCATCAGGAGAGCAAGTGGGGTGGGGGGGAATGGAGATGGCATCCCCAGAAAGCTTTCTTGCCTCTTGAAGCAAGGTCAATGGACTTTGAGAGAAATATTTTTCAAAGGTTTACTTGACTATAAAGAGAGGGGCACAGAACCCGTAAGTTATTCTTCACCTGATGAAGCAAGGAAAACCTTGTGCCTTCGACTCTGTGAGAGTCCTGAGTAAGTGCTAGACAGGAAAGGGAAGATCAGTGAGAAAACTAAAGACTGTAGCTTGTTAAATCCGGTCTTAGCCATTTGACAGTATATGTTTACTTTTGTTTATTTGTAGCCATTTCTATCTTTATCCCTTATAGCTGAACTCACTTAAAACCTATCTTGTTCTGATTGTATAAACTTGTTTTACCTTTTATCTAAACCAACCCAGTGCTTTGATTGAATAGAATTGATTGCTGACTCCAGTCAAGATAACAAGTTGATGTTTCTGTCTCCTTAAAAGAGAAGCAAACTTAATAAGTTCTGTGGGTGTTCCAGGAGAGGGCTGGACCTTGCAGGGAGACAGTTTGGGGTGCATTTGAGAATGGTGGAATCGGGTTGGAGGAACTCTGAAAACAATAATTGGATGGAGGAAGCCAGGGTATGACCTGCATGCTTGTAGGCCGGCTGTTGGTGTCAGGGCTGTGAGACACAGCAGCATAGCATTTAAGGCACGCAGAGTTGCAGGTGTGCCCCTTACTGGTGTAGTTTGAACCCCAACATGTCACAGTGGGTTATTGTGTTCTGAAAAGTGTCCTGAGGCAGAAAAAGAAAATGCAGAATTGCATGGTTAAATCATTACAACAGCTGTACAACAAATCAAAACAATTAAATCTCTTACTCTAGTGTAACATTGCTACTGTCTGATATTTAACATTTTCAGCTCATTACTTTGTTAGACAGATTCCAAATTATTGCCTCTGAAGAAACATTTCCTGCCCTACAGGTCTAATAAATGATTCACCTTTAATGCTTTATAAAACTATATATAACACTGGTATTATATGATGCTGTTACATTCTTTGAATAAAATAGCCAAAACACATACATCAGACTGATCTAAAACAAGAGATCTACAGATGGGATTGTGCCATAAAATTCAGACCTCAATCCAAACCCGTTTTTATATTTGTTCAGATCCAGGGTTTTAGTATGTTTAGGGTATGTCTATACAGCAATTAAACACTGTGTCTGGCCTGGGTAAGCTTACTTAGGCTCGTGGGCCTCCATCTGTGGGGCTGTAAAATTGCTGTATAGATGTTTGGGCTGGAGCTGGAGCCCAAGCTGTGGAAACCTGGGGGTGAGAGGTTCCCAGAGCTCAGGCTCCAGCCCAAGCCCAAAAGTCTACACTGAATTTTTTTGTCCTGCACACTGACCACTGTGAGCCAAAGTCAGCTGACTTGGGCCAGCTGTGGCCATGCCATGGGTCTTTAATTCCAGTTATAACCTTCAGTTATAAAAACTGAAACCACCTATAAAGTTTGGATCTATATCCTAATTTCTCCAAAGTTCCGGCAGCTAGAGATTTGATTTGGCCTCATATGTGAAAAATATCTGAGGCAAGCATCCCTACCACTACATGCTAAAGTAAATCTCACATACAGTGATGGGATGAACTAGGCACCCTACTGGAGGCCTTAGGATCCTGCCACACCCATCCCAGATAGGAGTAGAAAACTCCTCTAAGCAGCCCCAAAGTGGCTGCAGGGGAAACAACCAATCAGGGGCCAGGAAGGCCATATAAAAAGAAGCTGCAGAGACATAGGCAGTCAGTTGTTGCCTGGAGCTGGAGGAGAGAGGCCTGTGTTCCTGATGGGCTGAAAGAGCAGCAGGACCAGGGACAGCTCAGGGCAGGCAGGCAGGGAGGAGCAGAGCTAAGAAGGAACTCCAGGCTGGGTGTGGGGACCGAGCAAGGACTCAGCCCAGGCAGGGCTGCAGGAAGATAGAGTCTCCAGGGAGGAAGCTCTGGGGAGTTCAGCCTAATACCAGGGCTGTAGACCCAGGAAGGGGTTTGTTCTGTTCCACATATAGATAGTGTGTGTGACTTGGCTGAAGGACTGAGTCACTGAAGACCCCCTGAAGAAACCATCAGTCAAGGGGATGCCCATGAGAGGTGGGTGCCACCCTGTGACAGACACATTCTAAAGCTGCACTAGCAGCAACCTAAATGTTAGCTGAGGGAGAGGGTGCTGAGGTGTATGGCCAGGGAGGAGAGTTCTATGATAAAAAGGGAACTGAGCTGGGCACTTATATGAAGGGGAAAAGGTTCTTGATTGGCCGACTAGGAGGCGGGGGGGAGAGAAGTGTATGTTTAATGTTCACCAGCTTCAGTATGATTTTTATAAGAATCACATACATGTTGGTTTTCTTTTTGGTTCTGTGCAAATTTGAAACTCCAGGGAAATCTTGTGAGTCATGAACTTGGCCAAACCAAATTTGCTGCCTTTTTTTTTTTTTTTTTTTTTTTCCCCTTTCTCTTCTTCATCTCCAAAGTTAAGCAAACTAAAACTACTGTGTTTTAGGTAACAAGCAGCTCTACCAGTAGGTGGATTTTGCTGCATGACCCTGCATGTATCCTTTGGCCTTCATTTTGTTACACAAATATTGCTATTGTTGAAGCATTTTTACTGGTTTAAAAATGTCAACCTGACTGTTTTAAAACGATGCACACACCTTATCAAGTATTTTTAAAATGTTAAATACTCTTTAGAAAACTTTAACATTTATGGAAGAACTGTAGCACTCACTGAACTAAAATATGTCATACAAATTATTATTAGCACCAAACTTCTATTCTGACCAGAATTAATTATTTCAGTGTTTCACATGCTATTAAGAACTGAAGTTGGCATCTTGCTTTTTGAAATTTGGGACACAAGTCTGGGTACTTGTCAGGTATGTGACGTGAAAAGCACATAGAAGAATGGATTATTATATAAATTCTTGTCAACTCCACACTTTTGAGAAAGTTTGAAAAAGAGTATTTAAGCTAAATCTAACTCCAGGCAGCTTTCGTTTATGTGTCAAAGCCATGGATGACTCATATGCTCAGTGACATATAACCGAAATAGCAAGGCAAGCAGATCACTACAATTTAGTAACCTCATCTTTAAAACCGCATTGAGGGAAGGTTTACTGAATTTCATACTTACCAGTTCTGTATTCAATCTGTCTTCTCTGACAAAGCGTAAGTGCCAATGTTTTTCAAGAAAAAATTCAGCAGAGACTTTTTTTTTCATTTTAATAATGCTTAGTTGTAATATACTCTAACATTTAATTTGTAAAGCACATTTCAAACAAACCCCGCACACCTCTTAAAAAGTAGATATTTATCATTATCACAGTTTTACAGATGAGGAAATTGAAGGGGAAAGGTTAAAGGTAAAATTTTCAAAAGCACCTAAATTATTTAGGTGCCGAAGTGCCTTATTCACTTTTGAAAGTGGGACTTAGGCTCCTAGACCAGTTAAGTGTTTTTCAAAATAGTTCCTGAAGAGTGTCTACTGTGCAATGAAGAGTGAGCCTCCCAGCCCAGGCAGATAGACAAGTGCTAGTTCTGGTCCAGCTAGCACACTACAAATAGCAGTGTAGCTATTGCAGCATATGTTGCAACACAGACAAATCACCTGACTACAGAGCTAGGGGGCTGGGAAGGCTTAGACTCAGGCAGCTGGCCTGTGCCCATGGAGCAATGGCCATGTTGCTATGTTTAGCAGGCTTGCTCAAGCAGAGCTAGCACATGTCTGTCTACCCGGGCTCATACATTCACTACCAGTTGCAGTACAGATACACCTACGTGACTTGCCCAAAGCTGCGGAAGGAGTGCAGTATGAGAGGAACATTTCGATCTCATGAGGATTTCTGGGCACCCTATCACTTCTGTTCTCAGACCACTAAACTGCACCACTTTCTTATTTCATTTTTCCTCAATCTTCAGTAAAGTGAAAGTTAATAGCAACTATCCAAAATGTGATGTTAATTTGTAATGTAAAACATCTTGAGGGAAGGTGTTGCATATAGATCTTAGCAATTAACTTATTACTATAAAAAGAGTCCTACAATTAACAGAACAGTATAAAGTCACTCCTACCACAAGTGCTGCATAAAATGGCATACCATGAGGGAATGACATCCTTTAATAAACCTAGCCCTAAAAAAGGAGTAGAAAATACATGAGTTTGGATTAGGAGAGGTAAAAAGAAATAAGGGATAAGGGTGAATGCGAATAAGGGATAAGGGTGAATGTGTGTATGTTTGACAACAGGCCAGATTTTCTCCACTCAGCTGGTACAAATGCAGCTGGAATCTATCCCTAACTACCAGCTGAGAATTCCCTTACTGTGGGGAAGCCCTTCATTGATGTCAACCTAACAAAGCCAACTCCTAAATCAACTATCCAGCCTATCCTAGTGCAGGGGTCATTCCAAGAGCGGGAGGGGATATCCAGACATCTGATCCATCCTAGAGAGAAGCCAACCTTGAAGTATGGATCCAGATCTGAACTTGCCCAAAGATTTTGTTGTGAACCTATCTCTAATGCAGATACAAAGCATTTTCATGCCACAGAAAGTCAGGATGTGATGCTATTTTAATGAACATTTTAAAAGATACTGTATGGATCGGGAATGAGCGACGGAATGGAACACTTGAGGATTACCTGTTCTATTTATTCTCTCTGGGGCACCTGGCATTAGCCATTGTCAGAAGACAGGATACTGGGCTAGATGGACCTTTGGTCTGACCCAGTATGGACGTTCTTATGTTCTTACATTTCTTCCTCTCACTGAAATACATTAGTTTCCTCTAACATATCTGTTTGCTCTAACACACTCCACCAAAAATTCAGCTTCTCCAAATCTTCTGCCTAATCACAAATCTAATTGTTTCCAGCTTCTGTCCCCAGCCCAGAACTATTAGCTCCTGTTTTTCCCCCACTGCAGGCACAAATCTATTCGCTCCCTATGTTTGTCTCCTCATCTGATCTTCAACCCACCTCCAGTAAGATTATTGCTGACCCCCCGCCCTTATGGGGCTACAGAGGAGGGAGGTCGCAGAGCTGTTTTGCCTCATGAGTGTAAAACAGCAGGAGTCTGGGATGGTAATGGAGTAGAGTAAGGCCTGGTCCACACTAACCCCCCACTTGGAACTAAGGTACGCAAATTCAGCTACGTTAATAACATAGCTGAATTCGAAGTACCTTAGTTCGAACTTACCGCGGGTCCAGACGCGGCAGGCAGGCTCCCCCGTCGATGCCGCGTACGCCTCTCGCCGAGCTGGAATACCGGCGTCGACGGCGAGCACTTCCGGGATTGATCCGGGATCGATTTATCGTGTCTAGACAAGACGCGATAAATTGATCCCAGAAGATCGATTGCTTACAGCTGGACCAGGAAGTAAGTGTAGACCTGCCCTAAGAGGTCCTTGAATTGAACTGAACTCTAGCAATAGCCAAAAACTGAAATGAAAATGTTAAACATTTCAGTCAGCGCAACTGAGCTCCAGCAACAGCAGCCAGTAGAGGATACTATCTCACTCTTGTGTGTGAGTGGCCTGAGGTAGTTGCTAAGGCACTTAGACAGAATATATGCGTGCTAGGAACAGGGCCAGCTTAGTGATTCAAACATGGGAGCTAACCACTGAACTAGTGGCTCATGCCAGATCTGCTTCACACAATGTGAAGACTAATTTCCCACTTCCTAAGTGGGAACTTATTAATAGCAAATTTAATTTCAGAAGGTGATGCTTACCAAACCATCAAGCAAAATTAGGAATGTGACATGACAGAACGGAAAAAAAATCATATCAGCTGCAGCCTTTGGATTGGCCAAGATGCCATACATATTGAGTCAGGGAATGCCACATGCTGAAGATCATTCCAATGAATTCTGGGAGGTTTTTTTCAACTCCTGCCACTTGAGCATCAGGGGTCGCCACAACTGGAGATGGGACAATACGTAGCGTGGGCCAAAGCTCTGAGGTGGCACCAAGTATTCTCTCTCTCAGGTGCTTGGCTGGCTGGTTCTTGTTCAGATGCTCAGGCTCTAACTGATTGCCGTACAGGGCATCAGGAAGGAATTTTCCCTGAGGTCAGATTGGCAGTGACTTTGGGTTTTTTTTTTCATTTTTTCTGCTGTGTGTAGGTGCTCATCACTTGCCACGGTTATCTGGAATATCTCATGTAATCATTTCTCTGCCAATGCAGAGGTCTTGAGCACTGATGCTCCTTGGACCCTCCTATTCTCTGCCTGTGACACATATTAGTCTCCTGTGGGTCTCATTTACTGTAGTCTCATTTCTGTTTTGGGGTTTAGTGTGTGAGTGTTGGAGTCAATGTTAGCCCATAGGGTATAGATTTTGAAGACAAGGGATCTATGGCTAAACCTGGCAATATCTAGAATTGTGAAATTCCAGACACTTGAAAGGATAAAATTTGAGGTAAGAGTGGAGGAGGAAAGGGAGCAATAAAAAAGTAAAGGCCAAGACCAAAAAAGTTAAGCATACCACACCCCCGCACAAATCATTAGATTTCAAACTGTTCCCCAGACCTTCTCTTTCTCACCTCCCTTGCAGCATCACTGAGAGTATGCCTACACTGCAGTTAAAAACCTATGACTGGCCCATGCCAACTGTCTTGGGTTCATGGGGCTCAGGCTACGGGGCTGTTTAATTGTGGTGTAGACATTCAGGGTTGGGCTGGAGCCCTGGTTTTAGGAGTCTGAGAAGTGGGAGTGTCCCAGAGGTCCGGCTGCACCCTGAGCCTAAATGTTTACACTTCAATTCAACATCCCCTTAGCCCGAGTTCCACCAGCCCATGTCAGTTGACATAGGCCCACCATGGGTGTCTAATTGGAGTGTAGACATACCCAGAGAGAGACTGTTTCAAACAATTTTTAATATAAAAAGCAAAGGCATCGGAGTGGAGGAGAAGTTAGAGAGAGAGATTTGTATTGCAATATGCCATCTTTATGTTCTGTAAAGGAAATTATTCAGTTTCTTCCTTGTTTCACAGTATAGCCCTATTAGATGCTAAAAATGGATGGCAAGAGTTCCCTTAAAAAAGTCATTATATGGTATCAGTCTTGGAAGAGAGACTGCAAAAAGAATAGAGAATATTTCAATTTAAATGAGATTCTGTATTGTAATACTTCCTTATATAAAAAAGCCATAGACAGATTCAGTTTTAATGAGCCCTTATACTACATCTGGAGAGGAAAAGAGACCTATATTTTGAAATGAGCCATTAAATAGTGCATCTAGCCAATGAGAGGTAGCAAAGGAAAGTCAGATTTATTGTCTCAAAATGAGCCAAATAAGAGGTGAAAGTATAAGAAACAAAAGAGGCATTCAGCTTGCTAACTTCCTTACCTCCCCCCCCCCACCCCCAATGTATGTTGTAGGTTTGTGGCACTGCTCAAGTTGCTATACAATAGTTATGATTATAAAGGTGTTTCCATTCCCATTATTATTATTTTCTGCAATAGTGCCTAGAAGCCCTAATCATGCACCTGACCCTGTTAATACTGAGTGCTATAGAAAAAAAAACCAATTCCTGTCCCAACCAACTTACAGAGAGACAGCAGATGGGGGACACAAGATAAATGCAAGGAGCCAGGGAGGACAAGGTAGACGTGAAATGGTAGTCAAGGTAGACGTGAAATAGTAGTGTCTGGTGTGGAAGAGGGAAATTCTGTTTTTATGAAGGATTTTTAAATCTCAAAATCCATTTTCATTCTTATTTGGAGGGGGGAAACAAAATTTCAAATCTCACTGTAAAAGAAAATTCCAGGAAAAAAGAGTTTTGGATCAATAGAGATATTTGTCTGGGTTTGACATTTAGAATCTAATATACAAATTTAACAAACTTTTGAAACAAATTCATTTTAAAACTTTTTGTTCTGAAAGCATCAAAATGGGATGTTTCAATATTGTTGGAACTTTTTCCTGTTTTTTCTTCAAAACAAAATTTTGGCATAATTGGCACAACTTCTCAAAGCACTTTGAGTTCAATGGAACTGCACTCTCTGACAGAAAATGGTTCCAGCAAAGTTTCTTCGATCAGTTCTAGACTGGTATAATGAGGAGCAGAAGTCTCAATATGCCAGCTGCCTAGCCATTAGCACATGTTTCGTAGCTGGATTTTTCTAAATGGTGCTCTGCATAAATAGCTTGATGCACTGCCTTTCCTATGGGAGCATGAGTGCCACCTTCTTTGGAAAACTTGACCTACTATAGATGAGTCACAGTCAAATTGGTCATTATTTTAGTTTACTTGTGGAAGTATGCTAAACTGAAGGCAGTCTACCCAAAAGATAAAAATATAAGGCACCTGCATGAATGATATCGATCACCAACATTTAGGGTCAGACTTGCCATCATAGGTTAAAGTACAATGGAGCACAGCCCTGACTTATTATTGTTTTAACATTTATAATGCAGTAGCACCTTCAGCCATGTCAAGATTCCATTTTGCTAGGTACAAGCATATAGTAAATGACAATCCCTGACCCAAATCCAAGGACCTTCCAATCTAACTGATCAGACATAAGAGGTAGATGGAACAAATGAGAGTTAGGTTGGTGGGAAGTGAGGAGAAGGAAGTAACAAAACAACCTGACCTCTCCTCTCCAGCTGAAGAAGATTCATGTTATCAGAGCTTCACCAGCACAGCTGCTGGGAGGACTGCTTTAAAAATGAGTTTCCCGATGTAAAGCAATCTGCACAGAAATTAATTTCCATGGGGCTGATGAGGGGGACAAACAGCTGCTGACTGGTTCACACACTCCTGCCTGTGGTGCATGCACTCCTAAGCCTTGTGCAAATTCCCCACAACTAACAATCCTTCTGGGAAACATAGAAAAGGAGGAGGGCAGGGAAACAGTGTTACAGAGTCAACTGAACCCACTCTTCTGCATGTGAGGGGTGAGATCTGGGTTTAGAAATTTCTCTTCATGACCAGATCCAGAGGGTGTGATTTTAGCCACTAATTATAAATTGAAACACCCAGATGTGTTGGCATTATCATCAGAAGAAACCTACTAATTATGATATTGTGTTGCTGCAGGGATCAGCCTACTAGTTACAGACCAGTTCTTTAAAATGCCTTATAGGGGGAAAATCATGGCAGGCAGGAGAAAGGAGTACAAACTGCTATTTGTATTCCAATAGTGTCTCAATGTCACAGATCAAGATTGGGACCCCATTGTGCCAAGCACTATAAAAACATATAACAGACAAAGGCTGCCCCAAAGGACTTATAACTTTAAATAGAAGACAAAAGGTAGGGCTAATGATATAACACATTACCAGAGTGATTGGGATGGTGGTTGGCAAATGTCATGTTAGTTGTCTGGGGGGGAGGGATCTTCCAAAACATGTTTTTTCCTTTTTATTTTAAGTACAGATGGTAGGAGATGGAGGTGGGGGGAGGGGAAGGAGATGGGTTAATAGGAGCATGGTGTGGTGTATTAAATTGTAAAAATTGCCAGCTGACACTTTAAACTGAGGTCCTGCTTTCAGGCTAGGGAGATCTGTAGAGAACTGTGCAATCTGGGCCTTCCCAAGTGAGTTTACAGATAGATCGCTAGAGTAAGATGGGTGAGGTGTGCCCCTCTGTTTTTGGGAGCAGTCTGTTTTTGTCTCTCTCTGATTTTGAGTTCTTGTGTATTCTGAATTCTAGAAATAGTCATGTTACATTGTAACCTTCCAGCAGGAATACTGTATATGTTTGTCCAATTTTTCTGCATGCCAATACAAGCAAAATACATGGAAGTAAGAGAAAGAGGGAGTATGGAACGGGGACAGAGTAGAGGAAATAATAGAGAGAAGGAAGGGGGGGGAGCAAAGAGCAAAATTGCAGCATGAGAGACTGAGAGAGGGGTGGGCTGGAGTTGGAGGAAATAACCAATCAGCAATGAAACAAAATATCCAGAATCAAACCATTAAAAAAAAAAATCAATAGTTCCAAAGTGCTGCTGCTAATGCTGTTTGCTGTCTAGGCTCCCACTCCCTGCTTGGGGAGTAGAATCTCTTAGCTACCAAGGACTGCTTTCACACTGAGCCTCCATGACTGGGGGCAGAATTGAATGACTCTGCAAGGTGATTTAATCCAGTATAATTTTTCTAAACAAAAATAACGAAATACGATACTTAACCTTCCATTTGAATTGAATTTGAAATAGTATTTAGTACTGGATATACATTTATTGTCTTATATTCTTTTTGGACTGGAGGTGGTAGATCTCATTGCCACAAATCCTCTGCAATCCACTTTCATAGAGCCCAGCTACCCAAGCTGTATGTGGCTTGAGTGCATTTTGCCCTTAATGATTAGTAATCTTTGAGGCAAATATTGCTTGATTTACTCCTGCCTCAAGGGTGCTGGGCAAAGGGTTGCTGATTCAGCCCTCTGTCATACCAGTTCCCATTTAGGGGAATAAATTAGAGCTGGCTGGAGATAACCTGGTCCTAATTGGGGAAGCAGGGACAGCTGCTGCCTAATTAGCCTGGGACTGTATAAAAGCCTCAGGGGAACAGAAGCAGGAGGGAAGGGAGAAGAAGGAAAGGGCCAGGGCCAGGGCCAGGGCCAGCCAGCCAGCCCGCCCGCCCGCCCTTCCCTTCCGACAGTGAAGGGCCAACTGTACATGTTGAAATGGTGGTGGGAACAAGCCTATGAATAAACCACTGCATCAGTGGTTACTATCCCGAGGGTCTCAGAGTGACTTTGTGGACCTCACAGAGGCAGGTGCCGAGGGAGCCCTGCTGTGCTCTGCTTCACTCACTTTAATGGGACAATGCTCATGAATATGGTGTCAGAATTTGGGTCTGATCCTTAAGTCAATGGGAGTCTTTCCATTGACTTCAAAATAACTTGGATCAAGCTCTTGATCCATAAACAATTGCAATGAATTTATTAAGAGATGCTTTAAAGACATACAGCAAAGCTGACAACAGCAGCAAGAGTTCAAGGTGGAAGTTCAGCCTCCACTTTGAATGTCTTGACTTTTCCTTGTTTGTGTTGTTTAAATATAGTTTTGTGGTATTTAATTAGCTGTAAGTTTGCATACTCAGCTTTCAGTTTCACCCCTGTCCAACCCTGGGTCCAAAAACATGTGCAGCTAGAAAGATAACATTGTGTTGTATTGACAAGTTTTACATTACAGAAATTAGAACATTTACATTGCACAAAACTACCTTTTTTTTTCAGATTAACTAATTTCATGGTGAATTCCCTTTACACAATGTAAAAGGGGTAAATCTTTGGGGTAAATGTATGTATATAATATACGAAATAGAGTGTGTTTTGTGTTTATTTGAGGATATGCCATTTTTGTTTAAAGTAGTTGAAATGTTGCCACTTTTCCCATAAAATTACTTTTAAAATAAGTAGTTTGAAATTCCTCTAGCTGAGCACATAGTATTATCCATGTTACATACTTCCTATTGCAAAGTCCTTGTTTTCAAGTGCTTTTTACTTTTAGAGAGGTTTTTTTTGTTTGTTTGGGTTTTTTTGGTACTTTCTGGTTTCAATATGTCTAATTAGGACTGGTCTGGAGTCAGCCCCAATGATGCAAAATATTTCACATTCTCTCAAAGCTTTCTTTTCTTTTTTCCCTGACTAGAAGGACTAACAAGACACCTCTGAGGCTGATATAAAATCTTTCTAGCTTAAGTATTTATATGGCCTCCATTACCATAGCATCTGAATACCTCACAGGCTTGAGTATTTATCCTTACAACACAGTTTTGAGGTGATGGAGAACTAGAGAGATGCATGTAACTAGAGAGACTCATTTACATGGCCAAGGTCACACACGGTCTGCGGTAGAACAGGGAATTGAGCCCAAGTCTCGTAAGGCCCTGGCTAGCAGCCCAACCACTGTTCCATACTTCCGAATCAAAATGTATTTAAGTACAGTATCTTTATTTTTTAAGGGGGATATCTACTCTCAAAACCCCTCAGATGTACTCCTTGCATATGATACCTTGACACTGCAGGCCATACTTTCACAAGTACGAAAATAAGTTCTTATCTTGCATGCTCATTATACTTAAACTGTGTTTATAGGCAAACATTTCAAGCTTCACATTGAAATGTCTAGTTTTGCAGGAGGAAACACCGACCTATATTTTCACCAACCTGTACACTTGTAACTTGTATTAATCACCATTTAGAATGTTGTTTTGGGCCTGCTCCTGTTGAATTATTGACTTTAGGAGAAGCAAGATTGGGCCTTCAATAAAAATATTTATTTTTAGCAAATCCATTTTTTTTTCCTTAGTGGGGAAGGGATAAATCTTTTGAAAGCGTTCTTTGCAGTGATCTTTACTCCACATTCCAAAGGGAAGAACTCATGTTTATGGTCCCAAAACACTGAGAACTGAACAGATATTGCTTCCTATATAATCCAATTGACACATACTTGTTAAAATATTAAGTGTGAAGTATTTAGGGCAGATTTAAATGCAGTATTAAGTGAAGGGATTTGCATAATATTGGACATTGATGCCATATTTGAAATGCCGACATCATCTCTCATAATTGAAAGCATAGTACCTTAGCAAAGAATCATTTATTAAAACCAAACTACTGTTTCATTAAAGCATTAGAATTTGCTGCATGGAATAGCCCTTGGGCAGCATTCTCAAATAATAGTGAATTGCTATTCTAATCCACAATTGAACATTTTAATAACTGTGATAAATGACTCACAAAGGGTTTGAGGTTTCAATGTCACTGGAATTAGAATCAGGCAGAGAGGCTGGGCATGGGTGATAGATGAAGAGGATTTTTGTGGTAAACAGTTTGCGATGTCAGGACAATACCAGCTTATTGAACTCTTGGAGGCTAAATTCCTGTCCATTTGTCACCTTGTTGCCTGCAGACATAGATGTACATAGAGCAATAGTCTTACATTCTTTATCAGCCGAATATATTCTCATAACTCCTGGACTGTTCTGAAAAAGATCAGAAGGGGAAACATCTTTTAATGAATCTCTGAGAAAATTAAAAAGGTAAAACAAGAACAGAATTGCTTTAAATTAAGAGATCCAATATATTGCTGAATGCTTTAGCACTGGAAGCATTCTCTATCTTCTATCCACATTACAGGCACAGTTCCTGGTATTGCTAACATTTCTGTTAAGAGTTGTTGTTTTTTACAGGTATTGTAGTTTCTAGTTTGTATGTTTTCATTAGTCAGAGTCTTTTTGCAGTATGGAAGAAATTAGATCAGATAATAGCTAAGCATCTTCATAGCTGCGTTTATGTCCTCATATGGAAGCTGTTGCTTCATTTGTTGCCCTTTTCTGTACCTTTTCCAATTCAAATATGATTTTTTGAGATGCGGGTGACCAGATTGGTGCACAGTACTCAAGATGTGGGTGTACCATGGATTTATATAGAGTCAATATGACATTTTCCATCTTGCTATCTATCCCTTTCCTAATGAGTCCCAACATTGTTAGCTTTTTTTGACTGCCCCTGCACATTGAGTGGATGTTTTCAGAGAACTATCCACAGTGACTCCAAGATCTTTCTTGAGTGATAACAGCTAATTGAGACCCCCATAATTTTATATGTATTGTTGAGATTGTTTTTCAATATGCATTACTTTGCATTTATCAACATTGTATTTCACCTGCATTTTGTTGCTCAGTCACACAGTTTTGTGAGATCTCTTTAACTCTTCAGTCTGCTTTGGACTTAACTATCTTGAGGAGTTTTGTATCTGTCATCAGATGTTTGGCTGCATGCATGTGTTCTCTGTGTGTGCCGTCCCAGCTCTGCGCAGACACCTGGCACAGCAGACCTCAATTGAGCTGCCCAATGACCACAAGATCCATTAAGGTACAAAGCACCCAGCCAGGGTTTGTTGTCGACAAAGCACAATAATAGCACCTGGCGGACTTTATGGAGATACTACGATATGTATGCCCATGACAATGGACACAGCTCTGTAATGATGGGACTTTCCATTCCCCCTTAGGCTGGCCAAAGACACTCCCTTTGAGACTCCATTTTATACACCAATACAAACAAGTTACATATTGCCCCTCTGAAATAGTTACTGCCCGCTGACATGGGTTGTTACCAACCATTACCTTGTCGACGTTGGTTCGATCAAAAATCTCTATCCATCACACTGTCATCTTGACCTCATCTTTAGGAAGGGTCAGCGTGTTCTTGTTACCTTTTGCAGCAGAGGGATATTTGTACCATACTTGGAATCAGTGTTCTGGTACCATCCTTCTGGAGTGTGTTTGTATGAATGCCTTTTGCCTAGCCCTTCTTAAGAATGTGTGTATTTTGCAATATCAGCAAACCTTCTTGCCAGGTTATGTGAGCTTGCAAGCAGGCAGAGCCTGACTTCTGCTAACTTGGCTTCTTTGATTTATATTAGCAAAGCTTGACCATTACTTTAGTTCAGACCTTAGGCTTCACTCAGGGCTTCTGATACAAAGCTTTGTCTCAGGCTCTCTTTCTACTACAGTATCAGCTTCAAATTTTGCCAACTCACTTTATACTTCTTTTCCAGATCATATCTGACTATGTTGAACAGCACTGGTCCCAGTACAGACCCCTGCGGGACACCAATACATTTCCCTTTACTATGTGTCTGACAATTTTCTTCTTTACTATAGTTTCAACCAGTTTTCCCGGTACTGCTAGGATCACCTCTGGAGATTTTTTTTTTTAATTGGTGTCACATTAACTATCCTCCAGTAATCTGGTACAGAAGCTGATTTAAATGATAGGTTACATACCACAGTTACTAGTTCTGCAATTTCATATTTGAGTTCCTTCAGGACTCTTGGGTTAATGCCATCCAGTCCTGGTGACTTATTACTGTTGAATTTATCAATTTGTTCCAAACCAACTCTGACACCTCAATCTGGGATAGTTTCTGAGGCTTGTCACCTAAAAAGAATGGCTTAGGTTTGGGAATCTCCTTCATATCCTCAGCCATGAAGAATGATGCAAAGGATTCATTTAGCTTCTCCCCAACAGCTTTATCTTCCTTGAGTGCTCCTTTAGCATCTCAATCGTCTAGTGTCTCCACTAGTTTATTAGCAGGTTTCCTGCTTCTAATGTACTTAAATGGTTGGTTTGATTGGCTAGTTGCTCTTCAAATTCTTCTTTGGCCTGCCTAATTATATTTTTATACTTCACTTGCTCCTTTCTATTTTCCTCAATAGGCTTTAACTTCCACTTTTTAAAGGATGCTTTTTTGCCTCTAACAGCTTCTTTTACTTTGTTTAGCAACGGTGACACTTTTTTTGGACCTCTTACTATGATTTTTTTTTTAATTTGGGGTATGCATTTAAATTAAGACTTTATTATGGTATCTTTACAAAGCTTCCATGCACCTTCAGGGATTTCACTTTTGGCACTGTACCTTTTAATTTCTGTTTCACTAACTTCCTCATTTTTGTGTAGTCCCCCTTTCTGAAATTAAATGCTACTGTAGAGGGCTGCTTTGATGTTCCCCACGCACAGGGATGATAAATATTATTATGCTAGGATCACTATTGCCAAGCAGTTCAAGTATATTCACCTCTTGGATCCAGATCCTGTGTTCCACTTAGTCAATTCTTTATTTAGTCCTTATGTGGGTTCCAAGACTAGCTTTTGGAAGAAGCAGTCATTTGAGGTGTCAAACTTTATCTCTGGGTACATGTCACCTCAGGATGGGATTCAATCAATATGGGGATTAAAATCCCCCAGTATTATTGATAGGGGCATTGTTTGTTTTTTAGGTTTTTTTGTAGCCTTTCTAATCTCCCTGAGCATTTCAAAGTCACTGTCACCATCCTGGTCAGGTGGTTGATAGTACATCCCTACTGCTATATTCTTATTCTTCAAGCATGGAATTACTATCCATAGAGATTCTATGGTACAGTTTGATTCATTTAAGATGTTACTTCATTTGACACTGCTTTCTTTCACATATAGTGCCACTCCCCCACCAGCATGACCTATTCTGTCCTTCCGATATACCCCTCTACCCTGATATAACGTGACCCAATATAACACGAATTTGGATATAACACGGTAAAGCAGCGCTCTGTGGGGGCGGGGCTGTGCACTCCGGTGGATCAAAGCAAGTTCGATATAACACGGTTTCACCTATAACACAGTAAGATTTTTTGGCTCCTGAGGACAGTGCTATATCGGGCTAGAGGTGTATTTTATACCTTGATATTACCCATTGATTATCCTCATTTCATCAAGTTTCTGTGATCCGTATTATGTCAATATCCTGATTTTAATATGAGGCACTCAAGTTCACCCATCTTACTATTTAGACTTCTAGCATTTGTATATAAGCACTTTAAAAGTGACTTTTTTTAACTGTCTGCCTTTATGTGATGTAATTGAATGGGACTCTTTTTCATTTGACTGTTTCTCATCAGATCCTACCCATATTTTATCATCTTCCATCCTCCCCTCCTTATTAGGATATAGAGAATCTCCATTAATACATCCTCCTCTAAGGGATGTTTCAGTCCAAACCATGTGCTCGTCCATCCCTGTCAGCTTTCCCCCAGCCCTTAATTTAAAAACTGCTCTGACCTTTTTAATTTTATATCCCAGCAATCCGGTTCCATTTTGGGTTAGGTGGAGCCCATCCATCCTATATAGGCTCCCCCTTTCCCCAAAGGTTCCCTAGTTCCTAATAAATCTAAACCCCTCCTCCCTACACAATCGTCTCATCCATACATTGAGACCCTGCAGTCCTGCTTGTCTGTCTGGCCCTGTGAATGGAACTGAAAGCATTTCAGAGAATGCTGCCATAGGACCCAGAGCCCAGGCCCAAACCTCTATACTGCAATTAAGCAGCATTGTAGCTCATGTCCTTGAGCCTGCTTCAACTGACACAAGCCAGTGTAGACATACTCTTAGATTCAGGCTGTAGCTTGTTCGATAGATTGGGGCTGATTCTTCACTGCCTTGTGTCTGGTACAGTCATAAAAGAGTGCAAAGTGGGTGTAAAATGCTACCATTATAATTTTGTAGACCAGTTTTGCACTCGCTTTGCATAGATGAAAATGTCTACATAAGGTGTAAAGTAGTGGAGAATCTGGCCCCTTGCATTACTTCTAGCTGCAAGTTAATGATGAATGAAACCAAAACTACCTAGGCAATTAAAAATTTTACTAAATTTACCACTAAAATATACTTTTGTACATGTGAAAATCATTGGTGCTCTTCATATTATGGATTTGTCCTTCTGTATCATGCATCTATGGAAAAACTCTGAAGGCTAAAGTGAGTATGAAATGAAGAAACTTAACTGATTAGAATGGGCCCATTGAGAATACAAGGTATCCATCATAAGCTCAGAGAGAAATGGCTTTGTCTCTGAAGATGTCACAGACATCTAGCCTGTTAATTTCAGGAGAAGTTAGAAGTCTGCTAAGTTTCTCTCCATTTTGCCGAGGGATAGAAAATTTTCAAAAAGTGGAAGCTAATTTGAACCCAAGAAAGTAACGTGCCATCATTTTGTGTGTGCTAATTGGCCCTTGAATACATAATTACCACATTTTGCATATGCAAACTTAGGTGGATACATCCACTCTCATTTTTTTTGCTGGTGTAAATATGTTGCTAGGTTTTGAAAATTTGACAGAGAACAGTTCTGTCTGGCATGGTACTAGGAAAAATCACTAGCATGTGGCACAATGTTCATAGTGGCATGAAAACAAAATAGCAGTTATTTTGACATTGGCAAATGTGATTATTGTCAATGAAAACCCAGGGAATAATTAAAAATTACTTAACCTACTTTCTTTCAATAAATCAGAGGGGTAGCCGTGTTAGTCTGAATCTGTAAAAAGCAACAGAGGGTCCTGTGGCACCTTTAAGACTAACAGAAAATTGCCTAAATTTTGCCTAAAAATTGACTAAATTCTGTTAGTCTTAAAGGTGCCACAGGACCCTCTGTTGCTTTTTTCTTTCAATAAAATATCCCTTTCCCTCACTACAGCTATTCCTTCATTTCCTAGTTTCTCCTTTCCTCTGTCTTTCACTCCTTTTTACTTTCCCATTACTCTTCAGTCATTTTGTCTTTCATTTTCTTTTCTCTCTCTGAAGACAATACAAATTGGAATTAGGTTTAATGGGAATTTTTGGATGCACACTCTCTCAGAATCAGAGTCTCTCTCTTTCTCTCTGAAAAAACAGCAGAGAGCTTCAAGCTTTCAGAGATGTTTGCGTGTGTTGCAGTAGCTGCGGTGGGAAGGAAGGGGAAAGTGGCAATTGGAAGAGCTATTCTTTGCTTTGCAGTTTTAGTCAACTTTGTATAACTAATGTTTAAGTTAATAAGGCTTGACTGACATCCCCATCATTTTGGGGACAGGTAAAATAGTTGTTTGACTATGCGCTATCTATCAAACAGATGCAATCCTTCATGGCATGTGATCTGATCCAGCATACGTTTTGGAAAAAAGAAAGGTAAACTCAAGAGGGGGGGGGGGAAATCCCAAATTTGAAAGATTTTAATTTTTTCCTTTTCTCCCCTCTTTTCAGTTCTAAAAGTGAAACACACAAACATCGCTATATAAAGGAAGGACCTGCATAAAGTGAGAGGCAAACATTTTTATCTGTTAACAGACAGGTCCAAACCTCTATATCTGATATGTCTGTAAATGTTGGAGAAGTTCGGGTTCAAAGTTAGGAACTAGGGCTATCTATATATTGGTAACATTGCCATCTATCCAGTTTGGAACACCAATTGTCTGATTTGAACAGATTTGGTCTGTTTGGAAGGAATTTGATTTATATAGAACAAAACTAATTTAAATAAAAGTAAAGTTAGCACACTTCAGAGGAATCTCAGAATTCTTCTGCCAAAATAACAAACCTGCATATCAGTGTGCGACTCAAAACAGCTTCTACATTACTTACTCTACCAGTTGGATTTGTAACAAACAAAATAAATAAGTCAGTACTGTCTTATATTTTATACTATAAGTCTAGAGTACTGCTATGCACTAATCTAATTCTGGCTGATTAAATTGTACTGAAATAAATAAGAACCTAATCCTTCACCATTACAATCAATAGAAATGTTGCCATTGACATCAGTGGGAACCAGATCAGGCTGCAGTGAATTTATGGACATGTGTTTAAACCAACTACAAGGCATAAAATCAACATATGTCTCCAAGGTCAGCATTGGCCATAAGAATGAACACTGAACAATGATATCCGATCTAGTTCTAGTCCTCTTTAAAGACCAAGGGGAAGAGAAGGGTCATTTTAGCTGTTACTGCTGCATAATGTTTGTTTCTGATAGCACTTTTGCTACTGCTTTGTTTAGTCTAGTTTTTAAATGTCTTAGGTAAATTTAAATGTCTCGGCCTCCCTTAAGGAACTCTCAGATAACCTAAGTCTAATCAATTTCACATTTAGGATGTTTTTTCATGATATTCAGCCTAATTTTTCCTTAATTCTATTCCATTATTTAATCTTTGCAAAGCACTTTAAAGATAGTGTTGTAAAAGAACAAAATATTATTACTCATATTTGCGTACTTTTGAATTACCCGAATAACCATGTCCCACCTTTATCATTCATTCGATAAACTATAGGTGGCTAGGGCTAATCTTTTCTATGCCAGGTAAATAAGCTTGTGTGTGTGGACTGCAATGCAAAATTCGGCCCTATGTATAGATTAAAATCATTTAACTGCAAAATTCATGTTTTGCTTGGAGGACTATCGAAGGAAGACCATAGCAAAAATACACAGACTAGATATGCTGCATTAGACTAGAGGTGCTGTGCATTGTTTGCTTCACAGGAGTCCAAGGACTGATGTTGGACTGGAATTGCTGAATCCAGAAAAAGGCAAAGGAAGGCTTTAAAATATCAGAGTACTGTAAAAGGGAACAGGTTATATCTGTCCATTCATGGAATATGGGTATATAATATAATTAGAGCCAGGAGACAACTATTTCTCTTCTGAATATTCTATGGGGACAGGGGGCAAAAGGCACAATGAGTCTGTTCCCCCTCCTCCACTCATGTACCCTAGTATGTCACAATGGCAGTTCCTGTGATTGGAGGTGCACAGGAGCTGCTCTGCTCCTGCATCTGCTAGAACACACATCAGTCCGTGTTGGAAATTAGGAGGATTGGCTATCCCTCCCTCCCACTCCTGCTTTGCACCAATGCATGGAGCATGTCAGCAGCCCTGAAAACACCAGTCTACACTATCCTAAAGACCCTAAAAATGGTGAATCTATGCACACTCACACACAGGTCTTTAGGAAGGGATTGGTACAACATACTATGCATATTGCAGCTCAGAGCCCAGATGCTACATTTTGCCACAACTTAATAAGGGTGCTATTGTCTCTTATGCCACTTCAGAATATCCACTAACACAAGCTTGTGTATGATATACATTTAATATATTTCACAAAATATATGCTTTGCAAGTCCCACTGATCTCATTAAGAGCAAACTGAGTTTTACTGTAGGTTCCTGCCATGTTGCCTAGGATTAGATGGGATTAGATGCCTGGGTATTTTTCTTGAACTTGCTTCTTGGTTACGTGTATATATATATATATATATATATATATATATATATATATATATATATATATATATATATATATATATATATATATATATATATATATATATATATATATTTTCAACCTGACTCAGAATGATTCCAACTAAACTTGCTCCCAACCAATTCTGCCTCACATCTATGACTGCAGTAGCATGATTTGGTCCTAAGATTTTAAGGCTGCTGTTCAGTACTCAGTATCTCAGAGCTTTGCGAACAGGGGCGGCTAACAGAGTTTCGAGGGGGAGTAGGAAGGGGGTAAGGGACACTTGCCATTCTTTAAAACCTTTAAACTAAACTATAATAAAAACTCCTTGATTTAAACAAAACCCCTGTCATTAACCTAGGTAGCTGTAGGAGAGAATGCAGGCAGAAGCCCAGCAGCAGAGTGGGGGCTGTCCTGTATATTGCGCTCAGTGTAGCATATATGATTACCTGCCCTGTGGGCGGGTGACCTATGTGTGGATTCGGTGCAAGGAGCTCCTGGCCCTCAGAGACTGCGTACGGGCTTTAGAGGCCAGGGTGGCAGAACTGGAGGAGCTAAGGGAGGCAGAGAGGTATGTTGATGAGGCTTTCTGGGACACTGTAGATTTGTCCCACCTCTGGTCAGACAGCCCCTGTGCTGTTAAGGAGGATGAAAGGTTCAGGGAAGGAGAGCTGTCAATGGGAGCAGACGGAAACCTTCCCATAGAATCATAGAATATCAGGGTTGGAAGGGACCTCAGGAGGTCAACTAGTCCAACCCCCTGCTCAAAGCAGGACCAATCCCCAACTAAATCATCCCAGCCAGGGCTTCATCAAGCCTCACCTTAAAAACCACTAAGGAAGGAGATTCCACCACCTCCCTAGGTAACCCATTCCAGCGCTTCACCATCCTCCTAGTGAATTTTTTCCCCCTAATATCCAACCTAAACCTCCCCCACTGCAACTTGAGACCATTACTCCTTGTTTTGTCATCTGGTACCACTGAGAACAGTCTAGATCCACCCTCTTTGGAACCCCCTTTCAGGTAGTTGAAAGCAGCTATCCAATCCCCCCTCATTCTTCTCTTCGGCAGACTAAACAATCCCAGTTCCCTCAGCCTCTCCTCATAAGTCATGTAGTCCAGCCCCCTAATCATTTTTGTTGCCCTCTGCTGGACTCTTTCCAATTTTTCCACATCCTTCTTGTAGTGTGGGGTCCAAACCTAGACACAATAGTCCAGATGAGGCCTCACCAATGTCGAATAGAGGGGAATGATCATGTCCCCTCGATCTGCTGGCAATGCTCCTACTTATACAGCCCAAAATGTCGTTAGCCTTCTTGTCAGCAAAGGCACACTATCGACTCATATCCCGATGCATAGTTGGGATCCTCCTTCCAGATCATGTTGGGGTATCCTCTCGCACTGAGGTTACCTCTCTGGGGGAGGGAACTCCAATCATTAGGAAAAGGCAGGTGTTAGTAATGGGAGATTCCATCATTAGAAACATAGATAGCTGGGTTTGTGATGACCAGGAGAACCATATGGTGACTTGCCTGCCTGGTGCGAAGGTTGCAGATCCCTCAAGGCATCTAGATAGACGTATGTGTAGTGCTGGAGAGGAGCTGGTGGTTGTGGTACATGTAGGTACCAATGATATAGGGAAGGGTAGGAGAGATGTCCTGGAGGCCAAATTTAGGCTGCTAGGAAGACTGAAATCCAGGACCTCTATGGTGGCGTTCTCAGAAATACTTCCAGTTCCACACGCAAGGCCAGGTAGGCAGGCAGAGCTTCAGAGTCTCAAAGCATGGATGAGACGATGGTGTAGGAAGGAGGGGTTTAGATTTATTAGGAAGTGGGGAGACTTTTGGGATGAGGGAGCCTATACAGGAAGAATGGGCTCCACCTAAACCAAAGTGGATCCAGACTGCTGGCACTTAACATTGAAAAGGTTGTAGAGCAGTTTTTAAACTAAGTGTTGGGGGAAAGCCGATTGCTGCAGAGGAGCACGTGGATCGGACAGAGACTTCTCCTAGGGAAGAGTCTATTGATTGATATCCTCTTCCATCCTCTCCTCCTGACTAAAACCTAGAGAATCAAGTATGGGCAAGATCAGATGAGAAACATTCACATAAAAAGAATCTGACATATCAGAAAAGGGCAGACAAATAAACAGTGACAAGTTTTTAAAGTGCTTGTACACAAATGCTAGAAGTCTAAATAATAAGATGAGTGAACTAGAGTGTCTTGTGTTAAAGGAAGATATTAATATAATAGGCATCACAGAAACCTGGTGGAGTGAGGACAATCAATGGGACACAATCGTTCCGGGGTACAAAATATATCGGAAGGACAGAACAGGTCATGTGGGGGGAGGAGGGTGAGAGTGGCACTCTATGTGAAAGAAAATGTAGAATCAAATGAAGTAAAAATCTTAAATGAATCCACATGTTCCATAGAATCGCTATGGATAGTAATTCCATGCTCTAATAAGAATATAACAGTAGGGATCTATTATCGACCACCTTACCAGGACAGTGATAGTGACTATGAAATGCTACAGGAGATTAGTGAGGCTATCAAAATAAAGAATTCAATAATAGTGGGGAATTTCAATTATCCCCATATTGACTGGGTACATGTCACCTCAGGACAAAATTCAGAGACAAAATTTCTTGATACTTTAAATGACTGCTTCTTGGAGCAGCTGGTACAGGAACTCACAAGGGGAGAGGCAATTCTCGATTTAGTCCTGAGTGGAGCGCAGGATCTGGTCCAAGAAGTAACTATAACAGGACCGCTTGGAAATAGTGACCATAATATAATAACATTTAACATTCCTGGGGTGGGAAGAACACCTCAACAGCCCAACACTGTGGCATTTAATTTCAGAAAGGGGAACTATGCAAAAATGAGGTTAATTAAACAGAAATTAAAAGGTACAGTGACTAGAGTGAAATCCCTGCAAGTTGCATGGACACTTTTCAAAGACACCATAATAGAGGCCCAACTTAAATGTATACCCCAAATTAAAAAAAACACAATAAAAGAACTAAAAAAGAGCCACTGTGTAAAAGAAGCAGTGAGAGATAAAAAGGCATCTTTTAAAAAGAGGAAGTAAAATCCTAGTGAGGTAAATAGAAAGGAGCATAAACATTGCCAAATTAAGTGTAAAAATGTACTAAGAAAAGCCAAAAAGGAGTTTCAAGAACAGCTAGCCAAAAACTCAAAAGGTAATAACAAAATGTTTTTTAAGTACATCAGAAGCAGGAAGCCTGCTAACCAACCAGTGGGGTCCCTGGATGATCAAGATACAAAAGGAGCACTTAAAGACAATAAAGTCATTGCGGATAAACTAAATGAATTCTTTGCTTCAGTCTTCACAGCTGAGGATGTTAGGGAGATTCCCAAAGCTGAGCCGTCCTTTGTAGGTGACAAATCTAAGGAATTGTCACAGATTGAAGTGTCATTAGAGAGCTTTTGGAATTAATTGATAAATTTAACAGTAACAAGTCACTGGGACCAGATGGCATTCACCCAAGAGTTCTGAAAGAACTCAAATGTGAAATTGCGGATGTGACGGGTTGGATCACAGAAACCCCCTTGGGAGCTGCCACCCGATGTATCAAGACTACCCCTGCTCCTGTTTTCCCTGCCAGCTCAGGACTCCAGCACCCTGTCTTGCTGAACCAGACACTCCCGTCTGCTCCAACACAGACCCAGGGTCTGAATTATGTGCCCCAAAGCTGCAGGTTTACCTGAAAACAGCTCACAGAAGTGTGCTTCTCTATAGCACTCAGATGCCCAACTCCCAATGGGGTCTAAACCCAAATAAATCCGTTTTACCCTGTATAAAGCTTATACAGGGTAAACTCATAAATTGTTCATCCTCTATAACACTGATAGAGAGATATGCACAGTTGTTTGCTCCCCCAGGTATTAATACATACTCTGAGTTGATTACTAAGTAGAAAGTGATTTTATTAAATACAGACAGTAGGATTTAAGTGGTTCCAAGTAGTAACAGACAGAACAAAGTAAGTCACCAAGCAAAATAAAATAAAATGCTCAAATCTATGTCTAATCAAACACTGAATACACATAAGATCCTCACCAGTTCCAGAATGCTCCCTTTTACAGGCTAATCTCCTTTTAGCCTGGGTCCAGCAATCACTCACACCCCCGGTAGTTACTGTCCTTTGTTCCAGTTTCCTTCCAGTATTCTGGGGGGTGGAGAGGCTCCTTCTTTAGCCAGCTGAAGACAAAATGGAGGGGTCTCCCATGGGTTTAAATAGACTTTCTCTTGTGGGTGGAGACCCCCCTCCTCACTCCTATGCAAAGTCCAGCTCCAAGATGGAGTTCTGGAGTCATCTGGGCAAGTCACATGTCCCTGCATGACTCAGTCTTTACAGGCCGAAGTCATTGTCCACATGGTATCTTGTATGTCTCCAGGAAGACTTCTTATGTGGATTGGAGCATTCCAAGATGCATTGTTCCCCAAGTGCTTCCTGATCAGGTAGTTAACCTTGCAAATTCCTTCCTAAAGAAACTGACCAAATGCCTCACAAAGCTTACTTAGAAACCAGCAAGTATACAGCTCATATTCTTAACCTCAAGTAGAAAATGATATATGTGTACAAATAGGATGAATAGATATAGTAGACCATAACCTTTACGGAGATGTTACATGGCACAGGCAGCACAAAACATATTCCAGTTATGTCATACATACATTTATAAGCACCCCCCCCCATAAAGCCTTATGGGGTACACTGTCACAGTCGAACTATTAACTATGGTTTGTAACCTGTCCTTTAAATCGGCTTCTGTACCAAATGACTAGAAGATAGCTAATGTAAGACCAATATTTAAAAAGGGATCTAGAGGTGATCCCTGCAATTACAGATCAGTAAGTCTAACGTCCGTACCGGGCAAATTAGTTGAAACAATAGTAAAGAATAAAATTCAGACACATAGAAGAACATAAATTGTTGGGCAAAAGTCAACATGGTTTCTGTAAAGGGAAATCATGTCTTACTAATCTATTAGCGTTCTTTGAAGGGGTCAACAAACATGTGGACAAGAGGGATCCAGTGGACATAGTGTACTTAGATTTCCAGAAAGCCTTTGACAAGGTCCCTCACCAAAGGCTCTTACGTAAATTAAGTTGTCATGGGATAAAAGGGAAGATCCTTTCATGGATTGAGAACAGGTTAAAAGACAGGGAACAACAGGTAGGAATAAATGGTAAATTTTCAGAATGGAGAGGGGTAACTAGTGGTGTTCCCCAAGGGTCAGTTCTAGGACCAATCCTATTCAACTTATTCATAAATGATCTGGAGAAAGGGGTAAACAGTGAAGTGGCAAAGTTTGCAGATGATACTAAACTGCTCAAGATAGTTAAGACCAAAGCAGACTGTGAAGAACTTGAAAAAGATCTCACAAAACTAAGTGATTGGGCAACAAAATGGCAAATGAAATTTAATGTGGATAAATGTAAAGTAATGCACATTGGAAAAAATAACCCCAACTATACATACAATATGATGGGGGCTAATTTAGCTACAACAAGTCAGGAAAAAGATCTTGGAGTCATCGTGGATAGTTCTCTGAAGATGTGCATGCAGTGTGCAGAGGCGGTCAAAAAAGCAAACAGGATGTTAGGAATCATTAAAAAGGGGATAGAGAATAAGACTGAGAATACATTATTGCCCTTATATAAATCGATGGTACGCCCACATCTTGAATACTGCGTACAGATGTGGTGGTCTCATCTCAAAAAAGATATACTGGCATTAGAAAAGGTTCAGAGAAGGGCAACTAAAATGATGAGGGGTTTGGAACGGTTCCCATATCAGGAGAGATTAAAGGGGTTAGGACTTTTCAGCTTGGAAAAGAGGAGACTATGATAGAGGTACATAAAATCATGAGAGTCATGTGTGGAGAAAGTAAATAGTTTTCCTTATTCACTTGTTTCCATAATATAAGAACTAGGGGCCACCAAATGAAATTAATGGGCAGCAGGTTTAAAACAAATAAAAGGAAGTTCTTCACACAGCGCACAGTCAACCTGTGGAACTCCTTGCCTGAGGAGGTTGTGAAGGTTAGGACTATAACAGAGTTTAAAAGAGAACTAGATAAATTCATGGAGGTTAAGTCCATTAATGGCCATTAGCCAGAATGGGTAAGGAATGGTGTCCCTAGCCTCTGTTTGTCAGAGGGTGGAGATGGATGGCAGGAGAGAGATCACTTGATCATTACCTGTTAGGTTCACTCCCTCTGGGACATCTGGCATTGGTCACTGTTGGCAGACAGGATGCTGGGCTGGATGGACCCTTAGTCTGACCCAGTATGGCCATTCTTATGTTCTTATCAGTTCAGAAGTGAGGTGTAGCAGGGTACAGGCTTATGCAAGCAGTTCTGTGTCTGAGACAAACCAACAGGCTGGTGGTCAACTAGGCGAGCCATGTAGTAAATGGTCACTCTCTTCTTAGTCAAAATTTCCCCTAATGTCAAGGGGAAATTTTCCTGTGTAAGGAATTATGAACGGGGCCATGTAATGTGCTCCGTTGGGGCCAGTATTTATTACAGCCTTTCAGAAACACTGCTTCTCAAAATAAGGGTTAGTTGGATTAACCTCACTAACTAGTACTTCACTAGCAAATTTAAAGCTTGCACTAGTCAGTCTTTATGCCACCATTGGCCTACCCCCACCCTGTTTAGTTATTTTCACAGCGTTACCAAAGATTTTATTTCAGACTTTTCTTGGTCTTTTTGTTGTGTTTCTTTGTTTTATATAATATTCCTCTGACAATCTCAGATACAATCAGTGGTTCCTAACATAGTGTAAATGACTATTTATTCAAGGGGGAAAGAATAAAATGAAATTACAGTTTTGGATTTCCTAGATCCACAAATTTGATTTTTGTTTACAAATTATTAATAATAACTTAGGGGAATTAGAGAATGTATAAATAAAAATAGGCAGAAACCAATAGATTTCCTACCTGCAGTGCATCCATGATTTATTCAGTGCAATTCTTCTTTGGGAAGGGGATAATATAAAGAAAACTAACTTCTGCAGGTTAGGTGGTTTGATTTATTTTTTTTATATGAGGAAAATGAGATTCTTACCATTCCTAGCATATGAGATGAATTGAGAGTAATTTACAATATGCTTCTGTACAATGGTCAGACTACAGAGAACCAGTTGAACAGAAAATTGTGGCATGCACAACTATGGTGATTCCGGGAGTTAACTATTATCCCAACCATAGTTGTACTCATTGTCATATTGTTCACATTTTTTTAAAATGCATCTTGTGTCCCATGTTTGCCTGTGCCTTCATCCCACTGAGCTTCCAATCCTGACTGAAGCTTTTGGGGCACTATCACTATTTAATAATTTTGTTTGGTCCAGTAATACTCCTAAATTTACTTTGTACATGTTCTCTTCCATCTGGCTCTGTGAACAAACTCCCATTGGCTTCATTAGGAGTTCCCAAGGAGGGCAAGGCTAGGGCTCTAAATCACTAGTTACCAGAACATTGCTGATAGCCTTTTATCTAACTGCTTCCATACTTTATACACCAGTGGTGGGCAACCTGCACCCCGTGGGCCACACACGGCCCATCAGGGTAATCTGCTGGCGGGCTGCCAGATGGTTTGTTGACATTTGCACAGCCTCCCGCAGCTCCCAGAGGCCGTGGTTCACCGTTCCCAGCCAATGGGTCTGTGGGAAGCGGCAGCCAGCATATCCCTGCGGTCCGTGCTGCTTCCCGCCAGTGGACTATCCTGATGAGCCACAGGTTGCCCACCACTGTTATACACTATCTTCATTTCAGATCAGGAATGCTTCTGCAGCTATTGCTAATCATATATGATACAAATACAATGCAATGAGATGTCTGCAAAACTGGATTTTGTTTTATCAACTTGAAAGTGAAATCTCAAGATGTATGCGTCAGAAACTCATCTGATTTTAAATGACCATAAAATCTGAAGTTCCCATGAGTTCCTATAATCACTGAGATTCACAAGCTCCTTGCATTATTTATATAGTTAGTTTATTCTATAGTTAACAATCAAATACAAAGTTGACTTCTTCAGTAACATTTGAAGATAAGTTGGAGATACTTTTGGGAACTTTTTAAACTAAAATGTTCACATTCAGTTAAAAGTCTGGTATTTTTGAAGATACCAGGCAAGTTTAGGTCTTGAGACAGCCTCCATCATAATCTTTGCCAGTTACAAATTATGCAGATAATAAAGAACAAGGTTAGTCTTTCCCCCCAAAAGACTCACTCCCATTGCGGGAAAAGGTACTTTTAAAAACTCTGGCTCAGTTCTACTCTCATGCTGGTATAAATCCAAAGGAACTCCATTGTTATTAATGGAATTATTTCAGATTGACATTGATTTAACTCAGAACAGAATTTGGCCATTTGTGATTATGAATTTGTAGGTTTCCTACTACACTCTCCATATTAGGAGGTATTTATGGCCATGCAAAGGCAGTACGGGGCTTAGTTTTGCAAGAATTCGGAGCTTCAGATAGACATCAGGTATCAACAGTCTGGATCTTGATTAATCCACACAGACAGCTTAGACCTCCATTCTGCTCCATCATCCTTTCCCCCTGACTGGCAGCACAGCTCTTGGATATTGTACTGCCATTAGTTCCAGCATCAAAATACACCTCTACCCCAATATAACGCTGTCCTCAGGAGCCAAAAAATCTTACCGCGTTATAGGTGAAACCGTGTTATATTGAACTTGCTTTGATCAACCGGAGTGCACAGCCCCACCCCCCCAGAGCACTGCTTTATCATGTTATATCCAAATTCATGTTATATCGGGTCGCGTTATATCGAGGTAGAGGTGTATTCACTACTTCACTCTCTCATAGTGAATCTGTGAAGCAGGAATATGTTGATGCTGCTTGGTGCAGCTTTAAATCTATGGATATTTTGACATGGAAATTTTGTGTGCCTCTGAAGGACTCGTGTAGTCTGCTCCTTACCTCCATCTCCTGGGTGAAACATTCCCTCTCCCAGAAAAATTAAAGCTGCAACCATAGGTATTACAATGTAGATGGGCTTTTATGGTCGGAGGGGAGGGACTAGCATTGGGTACAGCTCTGGTTCTCATCCACAGACACTATTTGCACCTTTTGGCAGCCAATTTCTTATTTCTCCTCTCTCCACCAAGCCCCACAGGACAACATCCAGCTTAGACAAAAGCTGTAATGTTTTGGGCTAAATCAACCCATACTTAACAAATCTCATTCAGGGTGAGAGTCTCCCTTTCTTATTCATACTGAATAATACATTACTCCATGATTAAATGAAACTATTTTCAGAGTCAACTGCTACTTTGCATTAATAATGGCAGAATCTGGCACTTAGAGAACTTCAATTGAAGCTTTTTTCATCAATAAGGTTGAAATTTTCATTTTGCTTCCATGTAGATGCTAGGGGCACACCCTGTGTGAACAGTTAGGTCTTTTGTATCGCTCTATCAGATCACCATCAGATCAGGGGTGTATGGGGTGGTCAGGGACGGGTAGTACCTCTGATGGGGGGACTTGTCGTACCCTTTGGGGGTAGTCCGTCCACTTTGGTCCCCACCTGTCACTCAGCTCTCACCTGTGGCTCCAAGTAGCTGCAGCATGCGCAGCGGCCACACCCCGGGCAACGGCTTCGACAGGCCGGCTAAACCAGGTAGGTGTAACTGATGGGACTCAAACCCTCAGTGAATTTGGGATATGCCTACCCTGCATGCGACGTCAGCTCCAGCGGATTGGGCGAAAGAGATCACTAAGATCCAACGGCCAAGAAGGCAGGTCTGCAACACTTTGTGGAAAGTGAAGGACTTGACGAGGCATGAAAGACATCAAGGCCATCCACTGCAACCAAAGAAGTTACCAGTTGTGACGATTTTTCGTACCATTGGTGTCTGGCTTCTAAGGTCGAGAGAATGGGATTACTCCCGTGCAATGGCTCTACTACTTAAAAAGCTTTCACGCACAGGTCCTGTGCAAATCACCAAACATCATCATCATACTACCCAAGTCCTGCGGCGATGGGGGAAGGGCAAAACGACAGGTGGAGGTTACCACTGGGAGTCGTAGTCCCAATCCTGCACGCAGGCGGCCTGTGGATAGGTGGTCGTCTGTACATGGGGCAGCAGAGTTGCCCGGCAGCATCCCAGGCGTCTGAGCAGCCCTCTTCAGGACAGCACTGCTCACCCTAGTAAGGGAGGGGCCTAGAAAAGGTGGCCTAAAAATTGCTTGCCCTACAACAACTGGCCAGCAAGCCGCAGCTGGCAGTTTAACCCAATCTGCAGCCGAAACCAAAAGAAAAATTTGAGAAAACTTACCATTGGTGTATGGAATGTTCGTACCCTCATGGATTCAGAAGCTGTTGCAAGACCTGAGAGAAGGACAGCTCTCATTGCTCGAGAACTAGTCCGCTACAACATCGATATAGCGGCATTAAGTGAAACAAGATTGCCTGGGGAACGTTTCTTGCGTGAACCAGGAGGTGGTTACACCTTCTTCTGGAAGGGTAAGACTGAGACAGAGGACAGAATACACGGAGTTGGTCTGGCAATAAAAACCTTATTGATGCATCAACTCCCAGATCTTCCAGTGGGTATCAATGAAAGATTGCTGAAGCTACGCTTCCCACTAAACGCCAAACGTCATATCACCATCATCAGTGCATATGCACCCACTTTAACATGCTCTGGAATTCAAAGGAACAATTCTACGAAGATCTCGACAGACTGATCAAGGCCACACTTGTAACAGATAAACTACTCCTACTTGGAGATTTCAATGCCTGAGTCGGGGCTGACAGCGAGAACTGGAAAGGAGTAATCAGGCCACATGGTGTAGGCAAAATTAACAGTAATGGATTACTTCTTTTGAGTCTTTGTTCTGAAAATGACCTGACCATTACCAACACTCTGTTCCATCAAGCGGACAAATACAAAACGACGTGGATGCACCCTAGGTCCAAACAGTGGCATCTGATAGGTTATGCCATTGTTAGAAGGCGAGACATCCGAGACGTACTGATTACCAGAGTAATGCGAGGCGCAGAGTGCTGGACAGATCACAGATTAGTCAGGACGTCTCTTCAACTCCACATCGTTCCTTCTCGGCACAAACGCCCTAAGCATGTGCGACCTGCTTTCAATATAGCCAAACTGAAGGATGCTCAATGTTTCAACAAATTCCAGAAGAGTCTTGATGACAAATTGACATCCCACGGACAACTGATCGGTACTGTAACTGAAAAGTGGGACGAGTTCAAGCAGATAGTGACTGACACAGCAATAACATCTCTTGGACCAAAGAAAAGAACACATCAGGATTGGTTTGGTGAGAACCAAGAAGAAATATGCTCAGCACTGGAAGTAAAGAGAAAAGCCTTTATCAAATGGCAGAATGACTCCTCCTCAGTCTCTAAACGGGACCATTTCAAGTACCTTCAGAGCAAAACACAGAAAGACCTCCATCAGATACAAGACAACTGGTGGGAGAGCAAAGCCAAAGAAATTGAGCACTATGCTGAGACCCACAACCTAAAGATGTTCTTCAGTGCTATTAAGACTGTCTATGGACCCTTTAAACCAAGGACCACCCCATTGCTCTCATTAGACAACACAACGCTGATTAAAGATAAAGAAGGCATCAACGAAAGATGGCGAGAACACTTTAGCAACCTTCTCAATAGACCATCAACCATGAATAATAATGTCCTTAATGAAATTCCACAACCACCTGCTCTGACAGATCTTGACTTTCCGCCCACTATAGATGAGATTAAGAAAGCTGTTAGCCAGATGAGTTCAGGGAAAGCTCCTGGAAAAGATGGGATACCAGCAGAGATATATAAAGCAGCAGGTCCAGCAACACTAGCAGCATTTCACAGCGTGATCATCAACATCTGGGAGGATGAAAACATACCACAGGACCTTCGCGATGCTACTATTGTCTCTCTTTTCAAGAACAAAGGCAGCAAAGCAGAATGTGGAAACTATAGAGGCATATCCCTCCTCTCTGTTGGAGAGAAGATCATCGCCCGCATCATCTTGAACCGCCTAATAGCCAGTATTTCTGAGGCAAATCTACCTGAAAGTCAATGTGGTTTTCGAACTGGCCGGAGCACAGTCGACATGGTGTTTGCTGTCAAACAAATACAAGAGACGTGCATTGAACAGAACATGCACCTGTATGCTGTCTTCATAGATCTGACAAAGGCGTTTGATACCGTCAACAGGGAAGCCCTTTGGACCATTCTAACACGACTTGGCTGCCCAAGAAAATTTGTCCAGATTATATGCCTTTTTCATGACACATGACAGGCGAAGTATTGTCTGATGGAGCCACATCAGCCCCCTTTAACATCATCAATGGCGTGAAACAAGGATGTGTTCTCGCTCCTGTCCTATTTAACCTGTTCTTTGCATGTGTCCTTAACCATGCAGTGAAAGATCTGGACCGAGGTATATACTTGAAATACCGACACAATGGTTCACTTTTTGACCTCCGTCACCTGAATGCAAAGACTAAGACAGTGCAGAAACTCCTTCCTGAGGCACTCTTTGCTGACGATTGTGCCCTCATGGCTCACACTGAAAATGATCTTCAGCACATTGTCAACAAGTTTGCTGAGGCCTCGCAACTTTTCGGACTAACTATCAGCCTCGGAAAGACAGAAGTTCTCCATCAACCTGCACCTGGATCAAATGCTTCTGTCCCGAGTATCTCCATCGACGGCACTCAGCTGAAAGTAGTGGAGAACTTCAAATATCTGGGTAGTGTCATATCCAGTGATGGATCACTGGATAATGAGATCAATGCACGAATATCCAAAGCAAGCCAGGCACTTGACTGTCTGCGTGTCAAAGTTTTAAATCACCATAACATCCGGATGTCAACAAAACTGCTTGTGTACAGAGCTGTTGTTCTTTCATCTCTTTTGTACGGGTGCGAAACATGGACACTATATAGGCGTCACATCAAGCAGTTCGAAGCATTTCACATGCTCTGCCTCCGTAACATCATGAAGATCCGCTGGCAAGACAAAGTGCCCAATCTCGAAGTCCTCGAGATAGCCCAGATGACAAGCATCGAAATGATGATCATGAAGTCACAGCTACATTGGACCGGTCATGTCAGCCGCATGGATGCCAACAGAATCCCCCGCCAGCTTCTGTATGGTGAGCTCTCCCAGAGCATCCGGCATATAGGTCATTCACGGAAACGTTACAAGGACACCATCAAAGCCAATCTGCAGTACAGCAGTATCAAACTTAGGGACCTTGAGGACGCCGCCAGCGATAGAACACAGTGGTGTGCAACAGTCAGAAATACCTGCATCACCTTTGAGGAAGACCGCTGCCGGCGTCTACAAGAGGCACGCGAATGACGTCACAGAGCATCAGCAGCGCACAAGCCACTGACCGCGAACTTCCCATGCACCATCTGCAGCAAAATGTGCACCTCTAGAATTGGCTTGTATAGCCATCAGAGGGCACACCATAAGACCAACAACTGATGATCTGCACAGATTTGTCATCATCAGATCGATGGACTACCAAGATCAGATCACCCACTCTCCCTTTCTGCCACTGATGTGCTGTTTCCTATCATGCATAAGAATATCCTTCTAAGAGTTAAAATAAATTTGTTTGTATAACTTTACATTTCATTATGATTATCACAAGGAGTCCAAACCTAGACACCTAAAAATAGATTTGACATTCTTAAACAAAATCAAGATTTGCATCAATTAATAAAAAAACAGCTAAATTTCCACGTACAGCATCCCTTGGATTATACAAAGCAGAAATCCCATCTGTTACATTAGAGAAAGTAAATTTGGAAGGGGAAAAGTCAGGATTTCTAGTTTTCAGCAACAGGGTTTCAAAAGAATAATCATCTGTCCACTGAAAAAAAAGAATACACTCTGTTTTTACCACACTCCAGAGACAAGTTTCAAATTTCCATAGCCTTTCTGAAAAGAATGTGATTGCACTAGGATCCAAAAGATTTGATACTGCACATGCAATTTTGCTTCTGCAATCATATTACAGACTGGATTGTGTTACCTGTTTACATTTCAAATACAGTCTAAACTGCACACTTAATATCCATTTAGTTACTCTGTTTTTAATGTATATTCCTATTTATAAAAATATATCAATGCCCTCCAGTCCACCAGAAAAGGATTCTAGAAAAGAGCATGCTGAAACTGTTAATTCAACCCTCTCCTGTTGCTGATATTATTCTAACCTGGGAGAATATTAAATGTAGTCATGAAATAATGGAAAGGACGATTTTGTTAAAAGGGCTGAGACACAGAGCAACAGAGACTGATGATACAATTACCCTTCCTCTAGAGTCTAGGCTGTGCAGTACTAATGTGATAAGGGTCTTCATAGTTCAACAGTAAGGATGAAGAAACTAACAATAATTCTCAGTTTAAAAGTAGATTTCCTTTATGCTAGTAAAATACTCTGCATCTCCTTGATTAGAATGCCAAGAAAGTTCCACATTGTGCCATGCTATTTGTAAAAGAAAATTCTAAAAGAGAGGTATTCAAATACTATTTAATGAGAAGTGGGGGAACAATTGAACAAATGTTAAGTTTTAACACCATCAATGCATTACTAACAGCAAGGAGTTGAATATTTATAGAAGCAGTAGATTAGTAAAGCTTCCTGCAAATCCTTCTATTGTTCCTCAGACATAAAATCCACATTTAAAACCTGTCTCTCTAATATTTGACTTCCTGACTATATTTTTGCATATGAGGTAATGCTGCTGGATTGATAGTAAAATACAGAGAAGGTGACCTATCTGTTCTGATTTGCAAAACTGGAACATCACATTCAGCAGGTGCAAAATATACAGGACCTGATTCTATCAGTTACACTAAGGCCAGGTCTACACTACCGCGGTAGTTCGACAGCTGGCAATCGAAGTTCCGGGTTCGATTTATCGCATCTGGTCTGGACGCGATAAATCGATCCCGGAAGCGCTCGCCGTCGACTGCGGTACTCCAGCTCGGCGAGAGGAGTAACGCGGAGTCGACGGGGAGCCTGCCTGCCGCGTGTGGACCGCGTCTGAACCGCGGTAAGTTCGAACTAAGGTATGTCGACTTCAGCTACGTTATTCACGTAGCTGAAGTTGCGTACCTTAGTTCGAATTTGGGGGTTAGTGTAGACCAGGCCTAACTTTCTGGGACTATCTCTATTTACGCCAATGAAGTTACTCCTGATTTATATCAGTGTAGAATTAGGCCCACATTCCTTACTGAAGGGTAAGTCCAGGAATCTCAGTGAGGTTATACAGTAGGTATAAAACCACTAAAGTGTGACAGGGCCGCCCAGAGGATTCAGAAGAAGCTCCGGGGCCCTGGAGCAAGTGAAGGACCCCGCTCCAGGGGCCCCGAAAAACTCTTGTGGGGGCCCCTGCGGGGCCCGGGGCAAATTGCCCCACTTGCCCCCCCCGGGCGGCCCTGAAGTGTGATCAAAATTAGATCCTTAGAATCTGTAGTTCTGTTTAGCAGGGCTAAATTCTGCTGTGTTGCCCTCGTGTAGATCTCAGATAATTTCACTGAATTCACTGGCGTTCCTAAGGATAGAATTTGGCAGTTATTCATTTTTATTATAGTTTTTGTTGTTGTTGTTGTTTTTTTCTCTAAGGCAGAAGTTAACATAGTTTGGTTTATTGATGCAGCACTAGCCAAATTCATTGGCTTAATTTATGTATACTTTATACTCCCATAACAATCTTAAATATGTTGGTGTCACTAGTCATTTATTAAAACTACTTTAACATGTTTTAATATGGATCATTGTCTGCCAGTTGTAGTGGGGCCTGATCACTAACCATTGAAGTCATTAAGAGGTTTGCTATTGATTTATAATGGTCATAGGATCAGGCCTTTGGAGACCATGGTGCCTACATAGTAACTTCAAGTAGAGCTCCCCTAAAATGAATGTTAAATACAGTAGCTTTACTAACTGAAAGAACATTTAGGATTTTGTATGGTGGGGAGGAATAGGGCACTTCTAAAGGCTTAGAAGATAACTTATTAAATAGTAGCTCCTGTGATGGACTGGAAGTTACCTTGTGATACCTCTTTGGTCTGAAAAAGCAGCAAAGAGTCCTGTGGCACCTTATAGACTAACAGACGTCTGTTAGTCTATAAGGTGCCACAGGACTCTTAGTCTGGATCTGTAAAAGCAGCAAACACGGCTACCCCTTTGATCTTTGGTCTGAGTCCAACTTCAATATAGACTAACTTTTATTTTAAAAAAAAACTGAACTACAACTGTAGTGACATCCAGAGCTTAAATCCATCCATAAATTAAAAATTACAATGTAAACAAGTATAAAACTGTCCTTAAACAAACCAACCAACCTCAGCCCACACCCTCCTTAAAGAGGGGGAAAAGATGGGTTTTGCAGATATCCAGAAAGTTACCCTTAGTCTGCCAGAATGCAGATTTGTTATCTGGTGAAATATTTTGCTCGAACTATGTGAAATGAGTTTGGCCTTAGTCTAGTTTCAGTAACAAACAAGTGGCCACATACAAACTGTTACAAGTGGCACAAACTGACATCCTTACTGACAGTCTCACAGAGTACAGAGTGGGCTACGAAGACTGGGCTGTGAAGTCCTTTTCATTGCTAGACATGGTCCCGCTAGGCCCAGATTGAGGCACATTAGTCAAGGAGTGTGGGGATACTTATACTGATGCCTGTGTGATGCATATGTACATGATCATGTGGAGAAATTCATCTTCAAGTGCTGTCAATCAGAAATGTATGGCTCACTAGAATGATTCAGCTCTGCTGCTCCCTCTGCCCTCCACAGAAGCACAGGCTTGTGGGGTGGTAGCCAGCTGCATTTCTGGGGGATTTCCTGGAAAGAAGACAAAAGTTCCAGACCAACTGCGTCTCAGCTTCATTTGTCATGCCTCTGGATGTAAGAAGCCCTTTGTCTGGCTTGGAGGAAAGGAGTTGCTCCTTCCCCCTTTAGGCTGAGCTGGGGAGGAGCAACGTTACATTCATGTTCTCTTCCAGCTTCTGCAAGGTTTTGCCTTTCACCTGATCTTCTAGGGGACAGGGCTTAGGACAATTGGTTAGTCCTTTTCCCTGGGATGATGATATCCTTTATACTTGACTAACCATTGACTTTTTACTTTAGGTCAAGTGAAAATTGTGTTCAGGTTTCCATATGTTCTAGCATATGAATGCCAGCCCCCCCTTCCACCCCCCAAGGGGCAGGCATGATTCTTTGCTGGGGTGTAAATGTGTTCATCTGTTTGGGACAGGACAATAAGAAAAGCTATTCACCTTCCAGAATTGTGGTATTCAGCATGTCACTAGGACTAAAAGTCCCGCTGACAGAGTCCATCTGAGGTCTGACTCAGTGGTGGCTCTACCTTCTTTATAGGGGTAAAGAATGGCCTCTGGTACAAGTCTCACATCCAAAGCTACATAGGTAAGATGGTTTATGTGGGTAGGTAGCCATTTTGACCTTGGGATCTGGCAGTCAGGAAAAAGGGTGGCTCATGTTTGGACTGGGTGGCTACAGCCACTATTAGCTGCAGAGACTACTTTAATCCTTCTCTTCAGTTTGTTTACATTCCTGGTATATATTTCACTATCAAGGCTGTACCCTATGGGTCATAAATTGTCCCTGGCTTGTGAGCAGCCTTTGGGTGATCCCTAGTGCAAGATAATGAAAATCAGAAACAACATTGTTGCACTAATTGCTCTTTTACTATGAATACCCAATAAAGATACTTAAATAAAATAATAAAGAAAATGTATAGACCTAAATTCACACTGGTGTAACACTGCAGATCTCACAAGGAGTCTAAATGAGTAACACTATTTCATTTCTAGTTTACTACTGTCTTATCATATTATTCTACAAAGAGTGAGGCTTCCTTGACACAGATCTTGTCAAGCATCTCACAAAGTCCTCCTTATTATAGTGATTTATTTTGTCAGTTTAGTTTCAAAACTAGATAGAAACAATAGAGCTAAAACAGATGTTTGATGGCTATTCAATTATTTCCAGAGTTTAGCACATCTTGTAAGCTGCTTTTTCTGTTAATCTCTTAACTTCTTTGTGACTCATCTCCATAATA
Organism: Emys orbicularis; assembly: GCF_028017835.1. Classification (NCBI taxonomy): domain Eukaryota; kingdom Metazoa; phylum Chordata; order Testudines; family Emydidae; genus Emys; species Emys orbicularis. The sequence goes on from NC_088687.1 coordinate 108,294,611, forward strand.
TTTGCTTGTTTACATGAACCAGGAATCTCTCACAGAATCAAGGATATTTTCACCTGAGACTAACTAGTTGTTACTAGTAGCTAAAGAATCCAAAGGTAGGTCACTGTGGTAAACCTGTCTCAGTGTAGTTCAGTGCATTATAGCTGAAGTGATTGTAACTCAAGGACAGTATCCAATTACATTTCAAACTAAGCTGCAATACATTTTTTCCTTAGGCTAGGTCTACACTACCCGCCTGAATCGGCGGGTAGAAATCGACCTCTCGGGGATCGAATTATTGCGTCTCGTCGGGACGCGACAATCGATCCCCGAATCGACGCTCTTACTCCACCAGCGGAGGTGGGAGTAAGCGCCGTCGATGGGAAGCCGCGGAGGTCGATTTTGCCACTGTCCTTACAGCGGGGTAAGTCGGCTGCGATACGTCGAATTCAGCTACGCTATTCGCGTAGCTGAATTTGCGTATCTTAAATCGACCCCCCCCGTAGTGAAGACCTGCCCTTAGAAAAGACTAATTGCATTTGCAACCTAAAAGTTAGCAGAGATGCTTACTTAAGACAGTGTTTCTTTAAGCATGAGGCTCACCTTCCAGGAGGAGAGGGGGGTGCACACAGGTCTCTCAATTGTTCCTGACAGTCTCATGTTTTAAGAAAAGTATGTTTCTAACTGCAATGGTTGCAAAGAAAACCTTGAAAAACATGACCTGAGTGTATCCAGTATATAAGAAAGGAGATGAAATTACATATGAAGACTGTTTGAAGTGACCATTTATTTTGGAAAATTCTTTAATACTATATGGTGGCGGGGGAGTTGCTGATTATTTGAAGCTGGTTGAAAAACATAATTTTGTTCCATGGGAAATTCTGACATTTACAGGGTGACAAATCATTGCAAATTGAAACAACAGTCAAAATTTACTTCAGAGCAGAACAAATAATAAAGGAGTCAAACATTGAAATGTATCATTTTGAGAATGTCAACTCATTTTGTTTAATATTGAACAATTATAATAATCTAAACAAAATATTTTTACCTTATCAAAATGAAATGTCTTGACATTATTGAAAACAAACAATCAAAATGAATCATTTTGAGGTTTTCCTGTTGAAAATGTCATTGAAATTGACTCATTCCCATGAAGTGTTTTGATTTTGATGAAACTGCATTTTCCGACGGAAAACTGTTCAGTCAAAAGCTTTTCAACCAGCATTAGTTTTATTTAGCTGAAGGGGGCACAGTGTTCAAAAGTTTGGGAAATGACATAGAGGAAACCTAGAACTGTAGATCTTCTTAATATCAAATTTCAGATCAATGAGGAAGTAGAATGGCCAGTTGGTGGAGGATGAGCAGCGTGTTTTCTGGGCATGTTTAGGCTTATATTTCATATGGTTTTTTTAAAGTTTTTTAAATTTGTAGCAAAATCTAAATCTACTCAAAATACAAGGGATTTTAATTGTAATGTCCAGTAGCATAGGAAACACTAAAATGCAATATCATGGGGGAAAAAACTGATGATTCAATTTTCAAGTGTAAATGAGCCCATTTTTTCCAGCAAAACTAGTCATGTTATTAAAATTGCACATAGAGGCCATATTTAAGGTGGTGGGCAATTGCATGAAATGAAACAACAAACAGATTTGTGTGACATTTCATGTTTAAAAAAATAGCCTTGGGAGAGTTCTAGAAGCAATTCTCCAGTGTGTCTCTGGCACTCCCCCTCTCTCCCCCATTTTCCCCTTGCTTTTTCCAATTGGATTTTCTTTCTTTTTCTTCTGGAGCTACTTTGGGATGCTGCCTGTCTCAATATCCAATTAAAAGGAAATTATGGCAACATGTATCCAAAGGGTATGTCTACACTTGGAACTGGGTGTGTGTTTCCCAGCTATCAGAGGGGTAGCCGTGTTAGTCTGGATCTGTAAAAAGCAACAAAGAGTCCTGTGGCACCTTATAGACTAACGGATGTATTGGACGCATGTGTCTGATGAAGTGGGTATTCACCCACGAAAGCTTATTCTCCAATACATCTGTTAGTCTATAAGGTGCCACAGGACTCTCTGTTGCTTTCCCAGCTAGTGCACTAAATATAGTGTAACTGCAGTAGCATGGGCAGCAGCTTAGCTCTAGCCACCTGAGTACATACCAAGGGGGTCTGGTTGGGTTTGTATTTGGGGTGGCTAGTTCATCTCACCACTCATCACTGTCCATGCTAACACGGCTACACTATTTTTTAGCACACTAGCTCAATGAGATCTAGTGCAAGTATGTCTGCCTGAGCTCAATTCGCACCCCCAGCTTCAAGTGTAGACAGACCCAAAGGGTTTCTCAAATAATCACTTGGAGTTTATTAAAAATCTCTGCAGGTGTAAATTACATATGTTTAACCTTCCCTGCTCCCTTATCCACATGCTACAATGATGGAGTAAATACATTAGCAGATGGATTTTTATTCTTTGCAGCTTTAGATAAGCAGAAAATAGATCCAGGTAGCAGAATTCTGCTCCAACAGGATTGGAGAAAGTTATCCTATAACAGGGCACTGATGCTAGAGTGCATACACCCTGTTTCAAGACACTGGCTAATGGGTTGAGTTAGGTGACTGGGAATCATGTGACAGCTCAGAGGCAGAATTTCTTAGAAGATGGGAACTGCATGGTCAGAAAGAGATATGAGTTCAGGGGAAGAATCAGCAAGGAGTCTGTTGAACATCCTGGTGGGAAATATGTGCAGGAAGCAGAAGTTTTAATAGAAAGAGGCTTTAGGAAGGGCCAGGAAGCAGGTTCTGGGTTTCAGGGAGGAACTGTAAAATCTGGGAAAGATCTGTACTGTGCTGAGTTAACACTGAACTGTTACATTAAATTATCCAGCATAGGAGGTAGTGAGTTAGTCCACCAGCTTTTACACATCCTTCTTACCTGTGTAGGCATAAGTAGCCTACTCTCTGCTGAATGATAAAGGTCACCAAACTAAAAATGTCACGTTGCAGAAACCACCACACTGCCAGCTCCTGTGGAACAAGAAACAAACTCTATTAATTAATTAATTAATGGAGATATCCCATCTCCTAGAACTGGAAGGGACCTTGAAAGGTCATCGAGTCCAGCCCCCTGCCTTCACTAGCAGGACCAAGTACTGATTTTGCCCCAGATCCCCAAGTGGCCCCCTCAAGGATTGAACTCACAACCCTGGGTTTAGTAGGCCAATGCTCAAACCACTGAGCTATCCCTCCCCCCCAACTCTAATAAATCTAGATTTTAGAGCACCACACATGGGACTAACCAAATGTTATAAATGCAGTAAATAACTCCTGTCTGAGGAACAGTCCCTACTGATCTCAGATCACAACAGGAACTGCACCTAGCACAGATAGCCAAGAGACTATCCCAATCAAACACTTCCAATACAGAGAGCGATTATGCGTGCGCGCACACACACACACACACACACACAGATAGTTGTTTGTATATATATATTGTGACAGACCCAGACCAGTGGGGTATAGGAGTCTGGTAGAGGGCAAATATACTGGTCACTGGATGAGTAGTTTTCTGTTCCCTGAGTGACCAGGGCAGGGGCTGCACTAGAGTAATCAGGAACCTGCTAGAACCAGTTAAGGCAGGCAGGCTAATTAGGACACCTGGAGTCAATTAAGAAGAAGCTGCTAGAATCAATTAAGGCAGCCTAATCAGGGCACCTGGGTTTTAAAAAGGAGCTCACTTCAGTTTGTGGTGGGAGTGTGAGGAGCTGGGAGCAAGAGGTGCAAGGAGCTGAGAGTGAGAGGGTGTGCTGCTGGAGGACTGAGGAGCACAAGCGTTATCAGACACCAGGAGAAAGGTCCTGTGGTGAGAATAAGGAAGGTGTTTGGAGGAGGCCATGGGGAAGTAGCTGTCATGCAGCTGTTACAGGAGGCACTATAGACAGCTGCAGTCCATAGGGCCCTGGGCTGGAACCCGGAGTAGAGGGTGGGCCTGGGTTCCCCCCAAACCTCCCAATTGACCTGGATTGTGGGTTCTCCCAGAGGGGAAGGTCTCTGGGCTGTTCCCCAACCCACACGGTGAATCTCTGAGGCAAGAAAATCCCCCAATAAGCGCAGGACCCACCAAAATAGAGGAGGAACTTTGTCACTATATATATATTTGTTTGCTTACTGAAAGGGATACTATGATTTATTGGACACAGTACAATTTGCCCTTTCCCTGACTATGAGAGTCAGAAAGAGAAATGCTAAGCAACATGGCCATGCTTTTTTTTTTTTTTTTTCTTCAAGGCACCAAAAGGTAGCTGCTACTAGCAACAAAAATAGCTATTACAATTTTTAAAAGTTGCAGTAATTGCTCACTTATCCCCTTACCAACTCAGCAATACATTATTTATTTGTTGTTGTTGCTTCTTGATGCTGGCTGACGGTCCATAGGCACTACACAGCTCACATCTTCCCCAACACAAAGGCACATGCTGTTTGTTTGATATACAATTTTCTCAAAATGAAATTAATAGCACTGGAAGAAGAATGAAAACAAAGCAAAAAACTGTGAGAGATCAAATTAAACCAATCTGCAAAGCCAGTTTGACAATAAAAAGTTGAATGAAAATTGAAAACATAGTTAGCAAATACAGTATTGGAAGGGATTCAACAGGAAGTGATAGACAGTATTATCATTGTCCTCCTCATCATGGCAAACTCTAGTGCTAGTGCTCTAAAAATAGTTGTGGAAGCCCACACTCCCCTCCCCAGCAGCAAGGCTTCACAGCCTGAGCCCACTAGCACAAGTCTGTGGACCCAGCCTGGGATATTCACTCCCACATGCAATGTAGATATACCCATTGTAGACCTGACTCAGCCAGCCTTACTCGTATAGAATGGTACATGAGGAGCCAGCAGGACACCTTGTGCTGTAAGACACTATTCAATATGAGTGAAGGTGGCAGAATCAAGCCTTGTGTGACCTGAAATAAATTATTTGTCCCATACTTCAGAGAACCCATCTCTCAAAAGGGGAACAGTATAAAATGGTATTGTAGGCAGCACAGGTAATGACACCTATACTGCCACCTATAATTTTTGTAGCTATACTACAGTTAAGATTGTTTAATACCTCCCATTATAAGGCCCCATTTTCAGTTGCTTATAACTTGCCAAGCTTTACATGTTTAGGCTAAAATTTCTCATTCCTGATGTCGGCCTCAGGCTGAATATTTTTGGAAACTTTAGGCCAAAATGGTTCAACCGTTTCAGAAAATGAAATAACAGAAATGTTTTTGCCCATGTTAAAAAAAAAAATAGAACCATTGTGTTGACAAACTTTAGCACCTCCATGCTTTTGTGTATGGACATAAACTTTGTCAGGAATGTCACCAGAGGGTAAGGGATGTGCTTTTTGTAATCACTAGATGCAAGTACTATGGAAAAGAGACTAGGTGATCCTGTAATTAAAGCCTGTAATTAAAGCCTGCATCATAATGCATATGACCAAAGGAGGCAAATTAAATTGCCTGTACAATCTTAATTCTGGCATTTCTTTGAGTGCTTGACTTTCATGGTCTCATAGGATTGCAAGGGACCGCAAGGGGTCATCTAGTCCAGTCCCCTGCACTCATAGCAGTATTAAGCATTATCTAGACCATGCCTGAAATGTGTTTATCTAACCTGCTCTTAAAATTTTTCAATGATGGAGATTCCACAACCTTCCTAGGCAACTTATTCTGGTGCTTAACATCCCTGACAGGAAGTATTTTCATAATGTCCAACCTAAACCACCTTTGCTGCAATTTAAGTCCATTGCTTTTTGTCCTATCTTCATAGGATAATGAGAACAATTTTTCTGCCTCCTCCTTGTAACCATGTTTTATGTAGCTGAAAACTGTTATGTTCCCTCTAAACAAACCCATTTTTTTCAATCTTCCTTTATAAGTCATGTTTTCTAGACCTTTAATCATTTTTGTTGTCCTTCTCTGGAGTTTCTCCAGTTCATCCACATCTTTCCTGAAATGTAGTGCCCAGAACTGGACACAATACTCCAGTTGAGGCCTAATCACCACAGAGTAGAGCAGAAGAATTACTTCTTGTGTCTTGCTTACAACACTCCTGCTAATTCATCCCAGCATGATGTTTGCTGCTTTTCCCCCCAACAGTGTTACACTGACTTATGTTTAGCTATGATCCACTATCACCCCCCAGATCCCTTTCTGCAGTAATCATTCCTAGGCAGTCATTTCCCATTTTGTATACGTGCAACTGATTGTTCTTTCCCAAGTGAAGTACTTTGCATTTGTCCTTATTGAATTTCATCCTGTTTGCTTCAGACCATTTCTCCAGTTTGTCCAGATCATTTTGAATTTTCATCCTATCCTCCAAAAGCACTTGCAACCCCTCCCAGCTTGGTATCATCTGCAAACCTTGAATGTACTCTCTATGCCATTATCTAAATCAGGGATTGGCAACCTTTGGCACGTGGCCCATCAGGGAAATCCGCTGGTGGGCCAGGACAGTTTGTTTACCTGCAGCGTCCACAGATTCAGCCGATCGCAGCTCCCACTGGCCGCAGTTTGCCGTTCCAGGCCAATGGGGGTTGCGGGAAGTGGCGGCCAGCACATCCCTCAGCCCATGCCGCTTCCCGCAGCCCCCATCAGCCTGGAAAGGCGAACCGCGGCCACTGGGAGTTGTGATCAGCCAAACCTGCGGATGCTGTAGGTAAACAAACCGTCCCGGCCCGCCTGCGGCTTTCCCTGATGGTCTGCGTGCCAAAGGTTGCCGATCCCTGATCTAAATCATCGATGAAGATATTGAATAGAACAGGTCCCAGAACCAATCCCTGTGAAACCCTGCTCTATATGCCCTTCCAGCTTGACTGTGAACCACTGATAACTACTCTCTAGGAAAGGTTTTCCAACCACTTATGCACCCACTTTATAGCAGCTCCATCTAGGTTGTATTTCCCTAATTTGTTTGTGCAACATTCTTTTAAAGTAGGGGTTTTGCTTTGTTTTGGTGGTGGTGGTTGGTTTTTTAATAAATATTTTTCACAGGAGTTCTGAGAGGCTTAGAGTCAAATTCTGCCCTCTGTTCTATTCCATTGAACCCCACAGGTTAATTAGTGCAAACCCTCATGCAAATAATCTTCATACCAGCAGGTCAGTAGGATCATTTGTGAGGGTTTGTAAGACTAAGTTACCAATATGACAATGAGAATCCAGTGGAGTATAGCACAAAATTTATGAGTAATGTTTTTGTTTTAAGAAGAAACCACATTTCCTTCATATAGTTTTTTAAATTTTCAGTAGGGCAATATTTTCTAAATTCAAAAGTCCTCACAATTACACAATTTATTTAATTTCTCCTTTCTAGAATGGATTTTATATGTCCGAATAAGAAGTTTCAAATTTCTCAGATAGAAATGAAAGTGTGCTAAAGATTGTGAAAGCCTGACAGAAGGGGGGGAAAAAAACAACTGAGGATAGACCATAGGAGTCTGTTTTTTTTGTTTTGTTTTTTGTTTTTTTTTTAAATGAACCGAAGTGTCTCATTGAATTAGAACTGTCTGGTTGTCTTCATAAATATACATCCTACACTGTCTGCAGAAGCACTTTCATCACAATGTGAAGAACATTTACAAATTCAATGTCTTTCATGAAAATAACTCCACAGCCTGTATCCTGTCAAGCATTTTTAGCACACAGCACTATATTAATTCTTTCAGATCCTAACCTGTAAATAATAATCTGTGGTTTCTCTCTTTTGGGGGGTTCTCTGTGTTTGAAAAATGCATGATTACTTGGGATTTGACTTAAATGTTGATCCTCGTGTATACTATGGAAACATGAGCAGATTTGTGCCAGCTTGATACCACTTGCATGTTCAAATGCTTGTCCAAGTGAAGACCTGGTCTGGCAACCAACAAAAGTGGTTTTTGTTTTGTTTTTGCTTTTTACACAATAAGCACAATAACTGAAACAGAATTTAGGAAGCACTGCAAAACCTTCCTTTTTAATAATCTTTCCACATTAAGAATGGCACTCAAAGCACTGACACCCCCTAGTATCCCTAAACTGCCATCAATCAAGAAACAAACTTTTAACCCTAAAAAGGGAGACACGCCAGTCTCCATTAAATCCATGAGAGACATGGCGATTGCTATCAATTTCAAGTGGAAGGTGGTTCAAATATTCAGTGATGGGCAACAGTGTAAAACACTTAGATAGTTGGATTTATCTTGGTTTCTAACAGACTATTCTAAATTTAAAGTTATTAAAAGTGCTAAGTGATTACTCTGAAGCGAAGAGGCAACACTTCAATCAATAAAAATAAAAAAATGGCTAAATTCATGTCCCAAGGGATAAAATAAACCACAGTTTAAAGAAATAAAAACCAAACTAACAAAATTCTAATAGAAGAACTCAAGTTTTAATTAACCAGCTCTCAATACAGACAAGAGCCAGACATCCAGCAGCATTTTGGCTCCAAGCCTCTTTCACTGTATGTATTCAATTCCCTTTTCATTTCAGTTAAATGAGTTTTGAACTCTATTGTCTTGATAATTAAATAATGCTAGGCTATTTTCTTCCCATATGTGATATTCCAGATGACAAGCCAGTTGACAACTATGTTGACATATATGAAGATTTACACACACATTTGAACTTAATTTCCAGTAAAAAAAAAAAAAAAAAAAATCAATGTATTCACTAATTTCTTACATCAGTTTACTGATTTACATGAATTACTGGAATCTTAATAGTATACCTTAGACATCTATAGAAGCATCAAAGTTCAAAAGTAACTATTTCTCATTAAGTACCAGGAAGATGTGATAAATACAATATGTGGTATCACAGGTAAAAAATAGGGCAGAATTTGAACCAGAGAAACTTTATTACTGGTAACTATGCACAAAAAGGAAAACACAAATTCATGTTAGATCCTAGGTTGAGTTGACTGGGCTAGCAAAACAAATACAATGCATTTAATGAAACTAATAGGGGAAAATCTGTTTCATGACAATGGATGTGCTACCGGGGGACTTGCATACCTATTCCAAATTATCTGTCTAATGCTTGCCCCTAAACTTGTATATGGTGCTTTCTAATAATGGTTTAAAGATCAAGTCCTGGTCTATTGTAGTCAATGGGACTTTTGCTGTTGACTTCAGTGCAACCAGGTTTTGTCCCAAACCTGCTTAATAGAGATAAAGCAAGAGCATTAGAAGAAATCAAGACAGTTTCCCTTTCTATAAGTGCAATTCTTGTAATACCTTCAGTTCTTCTACTATAAACAAAATAATTCAATCTAAAATGATAGGGAGAGACCTTTCCCCATTGGAAAACTTCTCAATAGTAAATGTTACTCCCTATCTCACTAGAAATGCAGTTCATTATCATTAATAATAGTTAAAACTAAATTCTTTTTACTAGGGTTGTCAATTAATTGCAGTTAACTCATGCAATTAACTCAAATTAACCAATTAAAAAAATTAATCGCGATTAATCACACTGTTAAATAATAGAACACCAATTGAAATTTATTACATATTTTTCAATGTTTTCCCACATTTTCAAATATCGATTTCCATTTCAACACAGAATACAAAGCACACAGTGCTTACTTTATATTACTTTTGATTACAAATATTTACACTGTAAAAATGATAGAAAAAGAGAGTATTTTTCAGTTCGCATCATACAATTATGGTAGTGCAATCTCTTTATTGTGAAAGTGTAACTTACAAATATAGATTTTTCTTTTTACATAACTGCACTCAAACATAACAATGTAAAACTTTATGTCCTACAAGTCCACTCAGTCCTATTTCTTGTTCAGTCAATCACTAAGACAAACAAGTTTACATTTACGGGAGATACTGCTGCCTGCTTCTTATTTACAGTCACCTGAAAGTGAGAACAAGCGTTTGCCTGGCACTTTTGTAGCCAGCGTTGCAAGGTATTTATGTGCCACATATGCTAAACATTTGTATGCCCCTTCATGCTTTAGCCACCATTCCAGAGGACATGCGTCCATGCTGATGAGGCTCTTTAAAAAAATGTGTTAATTAAATTTGTGACTGAACTCTTTGGGGAAGAATGGTATGTCTGTTCTGTTTTACCGACATTCTACCATATATTTCATGGTATAGCTGTCTCGGATGATGACCCAGCACATGTTAATGTTAAGAACACTTCCACAGCAGATTTGACAAAATGCAAAGAAGGTACCAATGTGAGATTTCTAAAAATAGCTACAGCACTCGACCCTAGGTTTAAGAATCTGAAGTGCCATCCAAAATCTGAGAGGGACGAGGTGTGGAGCATGCTTTCAGAAGTCCTAAAAGAGCAACACTCAGATGTGGAAAATATAGAACCCAAACCATCAAAACAGAAAATCAACTTTCTGCTGCTGGCATATGACTCAGATGATGAAAATGAACATGTGTCAGTCCGCTCGACTTTGGATCGTTATCTAGAAGAACCCATAAACAGCATGGACGCATGTTCTTTGGAATGGTGGTTGAAGCATGAAGAGACATATGCAAAGTATGCAAAATAATGCACATTGGAAAATATAATCCCAACTAAATGTACAAAATGATGGGGTCTAAATTGGCTTTTACCACTCAAGAAAGAGATCTCTGAGTCATTATAGATAGGTCTCTGAAAACATCCACTCAATGTGCAGAGGAAGTCACAAAAAGCAAACAATGTTGGGAATCATTAAGAAAGGAATAGATGATAAAACAGAAAATATCATATTTCCTCAATTAAATCCATGGTATGCTCACATCTCGCTCCATCTCAGAAAAAGATATATTGGAATTGGAAAAGGTTCAGAAAAGGGAACAAAAATGATTAGGGGTAGGAACAGCTGCCATATAAGGAGAGATTAATAAGACTGGGACTTTTCAGCTTGGAAAAGAGACTACTAAGGGGAGATATCATAGAGGTCTATAAAATCATGACTGGTGTCAAGAAAGTAAATAAGGAAGTGTTATTTATTCCTTGTCATAACACAAGAATTAGGGGTCACCAAATAAAATTAATAGGCAGCAGGTTTAAAACAAACAAAAGGAAGTATTTTTTCACACAACTCACAGTCAACTTTTGGAACTCCTTGCCAGAGGATGTTGTGAAGGCCAAGTCTATAACAGGGTTTAAAAAATAACTATATAAGTTCATGGAGGATAGGTCCATCAATGGCTATTAGCCAGGATAGACAGGGTTGGTGTCACTAGCCTCTGTTTGGGAATGAGCGACAGAGGATGGATCACTTGGTGATTACCTGTTCTGTTCATTCCCTCTGGGGCACTTGACATTGGCCACTGTCGGAAGACAGGATACTGGGCTAGATGGACCTTTGGTCTGACCCAGTATGGCCGTTCTTATATGAATCTTTAGCGCATCTGGCACATAAATATCTTGTGATGCCAGCTACAACAGTGCCATGCGAATGCCTGTTCTCACTTTCAGGTTACATTTTAAACAAGAAGCAAGCAGCATTATCTCCTGTAAATTGTAACCAAACTTGTTTGTCTGGGTGATTGGCTGAAGTAGGACTGAGTGGAGTTGTAGGCTCTCAAGTTTTACATTGTTTTATTTTTAATGCAGGTTTTTTTTATATAAGTCTACATTTGTAAGTTAAACTTTCACAATAAAGAGATTGCACTACAGTACTCAATTAGGTGAATTGAAAAATACAATTTCTTTTGTTTTTTTTACAGTGCAAATATTTGTAATAAAAATAAACAAAGTGAGCACTGTATACTATGTATTCTGTTTTGTAGTTGAAATCAATATATTTGAAATTGTAGAAAACATTAAAACATATTTAAATAAATGAGATTCTATTATTAACAGCACAATTAATAGCGATTAATTTTAATTGCATGATTAATTGTGATACTTGTTTTAATTGTCTGACAACCCTACTTTATACCTTTCTGCCTTATTGTATTGTCGGCAAAGGGAGGCCTTGCACAAATATAGTCCATGAAGTGTATGTACAAAATGTGCCTATTCAATTTTGCGCCAGTTCATGCACACAATTAAAATATTTTCATATCATTGAGGAGATGTGTGTTCAAGTTGGGTTTGTTGAAACTATATTTGCACAAGCCAGTTCGGCAATTTTGCCCCAAAATTGGTGCAAATACACATTTTGAAATGGAGCACAAATTTTGTGTGAGCACAAAAGAGTACATTCAACAATTTCCTTCTCTGTAACAAGGCTGTTGTGCAATTTGTTTTTATAGGATGGATCTGTATGTTTGGTACAAAGCAATACTATATATGGAGCCATAGGACAAAGATTCTCTTCCCTCGAAAACACTGTGGGGAGGTGATTATATTTTATTTATCATTTTTGTTTGATTTGATTTAGTGTGATCAGGAACCAGCTCTGAATATAATGCCATGCATACCTTCGAAGCACTTTAAAATGTCCACCTGTCCTGCAGAAGATTTTCTGCCTGAAGAGTGGATTCTACTGACTAACACTAAATTCCAGTAACCCCTCCCCCCCCCCCCCCCAAAAAAAAGACACTTCCTGCCTGCAGGACAGGTTGATTTATATTGCGCCAGGACTGAAAGAGAGACTGCTATGCCTGAACAGCTGTATATTGTTTTGTTGAATTTGAAAATAAAGATAAAGTACCATAGTTGATTCAAGACAGCATGAAGCACAATAGAGGTGCTATTTCCAGATGGGAAGATCAAATAGTAAAAACCTGTGTCAAATTTCAGCAGGCAATCATGCACTAGTAGAGTGGAAAGATCAATTATTGGCAGTGATCATTTATCAGGTAAACCTGAAAATCAATGTTTATCTTATAGATATTCATGCTTCCTAGTAAAGTGAAAGATCAGGAATTTAGTGACAACTGTGTGTGGACACAGTGATGAGTTTTACTTTGATTTTTTTTTTTAAATGTGTATATACTAATCTTCCACAGACTTGTCTAGAATAGAGCCAAAATGCAAACAGTCAGTAGTATCACATATACTTTTAATGACTGCTTCATCATAAAATTAATGAAAATCATGAAGCATTACTGTTAATCAACTGTTTATACAGTCATATCTTTGTGCTTGTGTGACAGCTTCATGGTTGATTTATGTTGGCACACTTTATAAAAGTGTTGTGAAACTAAACAGTGAACCCTAATGGCGAAAGTCTACTAGTGAGGAGAGAGAGAAAAAAATCATTGCTTTCTTATTACCCATAAGTCAGCAACATTTTTCTTTTTAAAGGTCAATCAATGACAGCATGAACTTTTTCTTTTCCAATACTGGAAAGCAGCAGTAAATTGCTTTCACCATACATGGTGGAATGGGTACACTGTTGGATAAGTTTTAATTCCAAAAATCACAGTAAGTGACCTTCTTTATAATATCACTATTGTTTGTCTAGGCTCGGATAGCCTATATGACAGTTTTCTGAAATTTTCAAAATACTGATATTCCTTGTCAAGTTGTCAATCAAGAAGTGAATTTATATTAAAATGCTACCTTCTTCAAAAGTCTTTTGATATAGAAGTTCAAATATTGTCTATGGTGAGAGAGAACCATAAAGTCTAAGCCATACCATATACTGTAGGATCAATTTTTAATGAGGATAGGTAAACATTTGAAGAAAAGAACCAAACAAACTTCATTTGTTTTGCACACTTGGTCAAATCCTGAGGTCCTTACAAGACAATAGGGGTTTGCCTGAGTAAGGACTCCAGGATATGGCCCATACGGACAAATTATACCCTGTCCTTTGGGGAAGTGGAGGGTCCTCTTGCTGTTGTTTTGGAGTCATTCTTGTGCACAAGGAAGATTTGGGAAGAATATGCAGGAGATTTTTATTGCTAGTGCAGAGGATAGTGAAGCTCCAGGATAGGAAGCAGGCAGGGAGAATGCCATAGGTTGTATGGACATATCAAAACCCTGGGGGCTACTGCAGCCCTAGGATTATTGTAACACTTTAGGAGAAACTCTGCAGCAGCTTGCTCTGCTGTGGGGCAGATTTTCTATGCTTCTTCCAGAACCCAACCTAGTTACTCAGGCTGAGCACCAGGGGATGTAATTAGGGTCTTCATTTAAGTTCAGATCCAGTAAATAAATTAAGTTTAAATTATTCTAGCTCTTCCCTAGAAATATCTACTCTTTCTAGTTTCATTATTTAGTTCTGATTAATGGATGCTCTGGTACCATGTAATTAGCATACATGCTGATGGCAGTTCAGCTTTAACCTTAGATTGCTGTTGGGTTTTTGGTCTCTCTCACACACACACTTTTGTAAAGAGATTACTGTGAAAATGTTGATTTCACAGTTCAGAATGGATATTAAACTTTGGGAATATGGCACTGTAATCAAAGCCATATAAATGGGATACGGATTATCAGGAAAGCTAATATTAGCTGAGAAACCTGAAAGAATCAGGTATTACCTATTAAACTGAATGAGTTTTTCTTTGCAGTAGTGGGACAATGATAATTGCACAAACTGCTTTGCTGGGATGATTTTTCCACCTAATTGTACTGCCAGCTGCAGTTAGAGGAGTTAATATGGCAGTTAAAGGTTCATGGCTAGTGTTCCGTCTGTCTCACACAACGGCAACCAAGAAATTACCTTGTCTATTACATTTAGGGTGTTACTATGATGCTTTAAAGTTACAAATACTTAAGTTGAATGGAATGAGTTAGAGACATCTGGTTATAATGTTAACTAATGTTAAATTTTGTGTAATAAGACATCTTGATTAAGCAGTTTCTACAGGATTTATATTGATTAGTGAACAGTAGTCACAAACAGTAACAGACAGTCCCTCCTTTTTTATTTGACCGGCTGAAGTTAAAATGGCTAAAGACAAGTCCATGACTTACGTCAGGACCATTACATTTGACATCCTAGAGAACACCAGGGGAAGGAAAAGGTGGATGGTAAGAATGGCCCCTCTTCTTTATCCCTGACAAAGCCACAGTAACAACTCTTCCCTCCTCTCTATAGAGGGTTCCCCACTGCTCCTCCTCATTCCATGTGGGAAGTTCAGTAAGCAGCAATTTTTTCTCCCATCTGTAAGAGGGGACAAATTGATAATGATAGGGGGAATTAAGGCGCTGGATGATGATGAAATAATAGCCCCATGTGGTCATATTTTAACAAAGGATACTGCTCCCTGAATGTAAAAGAGGGCAGGGATTATGGATCCATTTTCAGGGGTCACCCTCTACCAAGACACTAGACAGATATTGTAACAAATTGATGGTCACCTAGGATTTCATGTTTGTTACTATGTTGATTGTGATACTTGTAGACAAGGTTATGCCAGTGTATTCAGGCCAATTCACTTGTGCATTAGTGTAGATAGATCAAAGTGATTGTTAAATGTAAAAGTGTATTGAGTGTTTAAACTTCATAAAACAAATGGAGTGTTATGTGCATTGTTTTCTGTTATGCAGCCACAGACATTTGCATTGTAAATAATACTGTCACTAACTAACTCAGCAGTCATCTAAGAAACCCTGTGCAATGCTAATGGAGGACTTTATCAGAAAAAGTGTTAATTCCAAAGCATGTGGCTATTGAGTGTGATGACCAGAGTTCAGACTCAAAGTGCATTAATCACTGATCCTCAAAGGAAAAAGGCCACATGGGCCAAGACACTATCAGGTTGCTTTCTGTCAGAAGATAATGGATTCAAAGAAAGATCCCTTCTCTCTGGACTGTTTGGACTCTTACAGGGAAGTGTACCTGATGCAAAGCAGAGATACCCAGATTCTTTCAGGATCCCCAGAAACACTTTTGGGAAACGGACAGTTTATTACATCATTGCCACCATTTGGAAGTACAAATTGTGATTCACCTATACATATATTTTACCTGTTTTAATCTTAATAACTCACTTCATTTTCTTAGCTAATAAATCTTAAGTTAGTTTACTATAGAATTGGCTAACAGCATTGGCTTTAGTGCAGGGCCGACTCTAGGTACCAGCGTTCCAAGCATGTGCTTGGGGTGGCCCTTTTCAAGGGGCAGCATTCCAGCCCTTTGCGGGCGGCACTTTTCAAGGGGTGGCACTCTGGCTTTTTTTTTTTTGCTTGGGATGGCAAAAAACCTAGAGCCGGCCCTGCTTTAGTGTAAGCTCTGGAGTACCAGTTGATCTGGGATAAGTGACGGGTCTCTTAGGACTGGTCTGTCACCTTTTATTACAAAGTTCATTTTGTCTGGGTGGCAAGATAGACTGGAGGTGTAAGGGGTCTCTCTGACTCCATGGTAGGACTGGTATAGCAAACCAGGAGTTCACATTTGTTACTGGCTTGGTGAAATCTAATTATAGGACACAGTCTGTCTTGTTTTCTGACAGTGTGCCCTGAGAGAGGTACTCACAGTTGAGTCACTCCAGCGCGTGTGACACTGATCCCCACTTTGGGGGAGTAAGATTTTCTCTGCTTTTGGTTGCAATAAAAATCTTAGTCTCACAACCTCCTGATTGCCTTTCATAATACATGCACCCCATGAGTCATGACGCTCTTGCTGAGAAATAGATGTAGAGAGAAGGGACTCCCTGGAAAGAATTTTCCCATACAAACTCTATAATAAAAGTACAGGATTAGTGGGAAATTAATCTTTATTTCCTGGTCCAAACTAAATGATGTGGGTCAGGATAACATACCAAAACTAAGTCTTTATAAACTAATGTAGCCAATTAATAAAACAGACAAATGGAGACACAAAATGTGGATCAGCAAGTCATTGCATTTTTAATTTTTATTCTGGTCTGTCTTGTCTAGTTGGTATTGTTTTTTGAATGTGGTGAAATCCAGTTTTGGGTTGTGATAAGAATTCTGAATAAGTATCCATCTTTTGTTTTAATTAGGAAAATATACTTTGAAATATCAGACCACAAGTTTTCAATTTGGGATTAACCCAGAAAAAATATGAAAATGATTTCCTATAACTTGGCATTTCCTTCAGCATTTTTCTGTGATTTTTGACTACTTTGTAAGACTGGGGTTTGTGAATATCTAATCATGATTTTCTCTCCATGAAAAGAAACTTGTATAGCTGATAGTAGCTAGCATTATATCCTTCCAATTTTCTGGACAAAATTGGTTGCTTCATTTCTTTTTCTCAATCAGGCCATACATTATGAATATTGCCCTGGCATTCTATAGGGGAAAAAGCAAATACAATGCAGTTTTGTTCTTACTACACATGATTATCTTGTAACTTCCTTACATCATTTTCTACTGGGGATAAAGCTAATTTTAGCTGTCCTTAGGTCTTACAATTTTTTAAAATAATATTACCCCTTTTTGACCTGAGTGGTTAGCCAGCATTAAGGGTCCTGTGGGTTGTTCCTATAAAAACGTGGTAGTCAGGTACTACTTTGATGCAATCATGTTGATGTATAAAATTCCGTTTTCCTGAACACAGTATGAATCAAATGAGTGCCAGTTTCTTTGCTGACAGTTCAAGCCCCTTTCTAGTCAGCACTTAGCTTTTTGTCAGGGCCAGGCTCCCAGTACCTTTTCTGTCCATTTCCTTTGCTTTTTTGCTGCCTTTTTGTCAGCTTCTCTGGTCTGTCCATTGCTTCTTTCACATACACATGTACCCACACCAAGCAATACCCAGTGAAACCTCCACTGCCCACATAGCTCAGTTTCTGATGGGCCTTGCATGTGCTTTTGGGTTGGGTCGGGACACGTACTTGTGTATTCAGTGTAGGCGCCTATTGTTTTGGCTATCTAGTTCCACAAAGGGGCTTATTTTTTTTTCTTTCACTCTCAAGCTTCAGCAAGGTTTAACCAAACAAGTAACAAAATCTTAGCTGAAAGAAAATACAAAATTCTTCTCTCTCTACCTGATATTACTCTTGTAGTTGAAAAGACTTAGAAGGAAAAGTGCTAAGCATGCATCTACTGAAAACAGGGACCATTTTAGGTATTGAGTTGGCTTCATGAAAACAGAGGCACTCAAATTTGTTAGCCACTTTTGAAAAATCGCTGCTATAACTTCTTATATTTGAATTAGCTTAGTTTGATATGACTGAACAATGGTGCTTTCGCCAATAAATAAAAATACTGAACAAATATGAAACTAGAGTAAGAAAATGAGGGGAAAATCCCATTGACTTCCCAGCAACCAAATTGCCTACTGTGAACTGTGTACTACCACTGTAGAAGAACAATACCAGTATAATCACTACTGGGGCTAAAGAATTTCTGTATTCTGCATTGCAATGAATGCCCCTTTCCTAATTTTTTTTTCCAAAAGAGAGAAAGCTGACACAATACAACTAGTAAATGCCCAGATTGAACAAACATTACCTCAAAGAAGAGAACCTTTGCCCTGAGATCATAGAATTTCTTCTTTATAAAAGAGCAAAGTAAAAGATCAGGGCATGCATGTCACTGAAATACAACAAACTAAAGAACATATGGGTGTTACTAGAAGCAGCTCTGTGTGCTGTGGTTCCTTTGTTCACTTAGTGAAAGCAAAAGTTACTACCCTTCTGAGTTCAACAGATTTATCAAAGATGATAATTCAGAGGAGAGTGAGGGCGAAGGGTTCTTGTTTGAGCAACTGGCTATTAGCTGAAGAGCAGAAATGTGCTGTAATGGCTGAATTTCCTGATCTGTTCTCAATATTGAGTTGCATAACATATTAATGACTTGACTCTTTTGTGAGTTATTCTGAGGTGAACATTTTCAGTCTTTTTCAGTGAACTTTTTTCAATCTTCTCAAAAACAAAACCCAAAACATTTTCCAAAATATTTGAAAAGCTCATGTGTTTTGATAAGCTAAATTAGTGAACAGAAATTTTTCAATTAATAAACCTGTGTATTCACACTGGGAACATGTTAAATATATGATCACCTATGACGCTTCCTGGGGGGACCCAAGGTTGCAAGGCACCTTGCTACCACCTGCCTGGAGCATGAGGAAACCTGGCCTGTGTCTGCTGTGGGTCAGTTACTCAACTCCACCAGCTTCTGGCAACATAAATCCTGCCCTGCAGGTCTCTACAGGCCCCAGTCTCTCTTTACAGGTTAATGAGAGGTACACTCCAATCCCCAAGTCTATGAACATTCCACTGTTCACCCCAGCTTACCAGTTTCACCTCAGGATCACCACTCTGTTCAGCACATAGAACTTAGCTCTGTTTATAGAAAAACATTTTTTTTTTAAATAAAGAACAGATTCAATTAATAGCAAGTACATGGAAGTATTGGAAACAGAGTTACATATAAAATAAAAGCACAACAGGCATTCTAGAACCTAGTCTTGCTCACCAGTATTTTTCAGTCAGGTAGGCTGATTCCTTTTTCATGAAACAAGTCACACTCTCAGCCTGTCCCCTCAGTAAAAGATGCAGTGTGTAGCTCTGTACCTAAAGTCCAAAAATCCATTGTCTTCACTTGTAAACAGGATTCCCTTCTGCTGGTTTATTTTATCTGTAAATTCCCTCTCTGGAAGATTTCACATTTCCTTCATTTGCACTGTCACAGAGTCCACTCACTCTTGTGGTACCTCCTCCTGGTAACTATGGGGATTAGCTCTTCCAGGTGTTGCACCATCCCCTGGTGGTCTCTTCATCCATCCTCTCACCCTGCAGCCCCCCTCACTCCATCTTCCTCTTCATGGCTTCACCCTCCAGCCAGGTCACTATCCATGTTTCCCACTTCCGGGGCATCAAAATCTATCTTGACCAGTGGTTCTCAACCCACAGACCATGGGCTGCTTGCAGCCCAATCAGCACACAGCTCCAGCCATGTGATATCCTCAGGGCCATATAGGTAGTATATATATTGAGTGGATGCTGCCCACAATAGTAAATAGGTTGAGAGCCATTGCTCTTGACAAATGGTCTCAGGCAGTCTTCCTACTCACTGCCCAGCCAGTGCCACTTCTTCAGCAGCTGGTAGGGGAACCCAGGCCCACCTTCTACTCCAGGTTCCAGCTCAGGAGCCCTCTAATCAGCAGCAAAGTCTGTACTCCTATTCCTTACTGCTTTCCCCTGAGCCTTTCCTACCTTTCTGGCTCTCCTGCCTCTCTGCATTTGCCTGCCCAAACTCTCTCCTCTCAGGGAGTAACTGTAGGCTACTCTTGATACGCCTGAAAACACCTCCCTTCTCCCAGAGAGTGACTGTAGACTACTCCTCCTGCAGCCCCCAGATGCTTTCATCTCCTGGGATTTATACAGGCCCTTCCTGTTTCCCATCCATCTGAGCCTCATTTAATCAATCCATGCTCCCTGGCTCCTCCTCCAGGTGCAGCCTGGGGAGTTAATTAGCTCAGCTAGCAACCTTAAGCCCTCCAGGCCATGTATGGGGTGGACACCCCATCACAAACATTCAGCTCAGACTGTGGACATCCATACAATGCTAATTTACATGTAACTAGACAGATAGGTTTCTTTCAGGTAAGAGATGCTTATTTCTTACCTTTTGGTGATCAGCTCCAAGTCAGACTTTAAGAACATAATTTTCAGGACAGTATACATATTTTTCAGTGATTATGAGGACCAGTGTGATACAAGCTTTCAGCAGAGACCTTAATCTCTGAACTAGAATGTAAATACCACACACAGGGGATTTCCAGCAACCCTAATGCACCCCATGCCCTCAAGAAGATTGAGTTACATTACCTCATAACACAAGGGCTGATCTGAGGATTTTGAAGCAGGTTACTGAATTTTTTTTAAACACACCAAACTCAACTTTACATAGAAAGTCAGTATGTATTTTGTGTTACCATTATTCTCCTTCTGCAGACATGAAGCCCAGTCACTTGTGCTGGTGTCTGTGCTTAAGCAACATTTTATTTTTTTTTTATAAGGGAGGATTGCTCATATAAGCTAGAGGTTTGAAGAATAGTAGGTCGCCATCCACTGGGCATTTTGTGTAGATTCTAGAGAATTTTAGTATATATATATATATTTGCTAATAAATAATCACAACCTTTTAAACCACCATTAGGTAGATAAGTAGTATTGTAGGTACTGTGATGGGGTGGCTGCCCCTCACTGGGGTATAAGGGGTTAAAGCAACCCTGGGGAGGCTGTGCGGGAGGCAGCCAATAAGGAAAAGTCTTGTAGTGCCAGCCAATTAGGGGAAGGTTTGTTGGAGGAGCCAATCAGGGCCAGGCTGTCCCATATAAGAAGGGGCTTCTGAGCAAAGTAGAGAGTAGTCACTCCCTGGAGTTTGAGGGAAAAGGTCTAGCTGCTTAGAGGGCTGGAGCACCATGGACAGAGCAGTGCTGGGCAGGGTCAGTAGAGTATGAGAAATCTCCAGGCTGATGGCTGCCAACTGAGGACCTGATACAAGGGCAGAGGAGGTGCTGGGGCTGGGTGGAAGTGGCCCAGGGAAGGAGACAGCAGAGTTGGAGGAGGGGCAGTATGTGGCTGCCAGCTATAGAGTCCCTGGGTCAGGGCCTGGAGTAGTGGGTGGGCCTGGGCTCTCCCCCACTGGCCCCTGAGGGAAGTGACTAGAACATGGAATGCAGTCTGCCAGTGAGATGAGTGGCTAGAACTTGGAATGCAGATGTCCAGTGAGGAAAGTGGTTGGACTGACGACTGTTGGTCTCCTGGAAGGAGGGAAAGAACAGAGTGGGGCACAGCCGGAGGGCTGTGTCCAGAAGAGGATAATGTGGTCTGGGGAGCAACATGGGTCTTGGATGTGGAGACAGAAGTGATGATGGGAGAGAGACACCACCTGCTGAGGGCACACTGGCAACCCTGATCTAATTCCCAGGACAGCTAGCAGGAGGCGCCATGGTGGTGAGTTGAACCCTGTCACAGTGACCCAGATGTCACCATTGGAGCCAATGTCAGCAGCAGGATTATAGTGCAGAAGTTCTTTGTTCTTAGTTCTCTGCTAGATAAGGTTGCACTTACTCTACTTAACTGCTTCTCTTTTTGGTCTGATATGCAATTAACTACTCTGGGCGGAGGTGCATCAGTTGCAGGCAGCTTGCAAACCAGAAGGAAGCTTGTTGTATCCTTGGTGCAGAAGTTAACTGAGTTATTACCCAGCACAACCATAACGTGATCTGGCAACCTCTCAAAATTGAGAGACCTGTGGCTGTAGTTTTCATAGATCCTAGGTTGCCAAAGTACAAACCCACCTGAAACCAGTGGATATTTACTTTGCACAGCTAAGCCTTGACACTATGGCTGCTATCCATGTTACCATGGCTACACTATTTATTCTTGCAGTAGCTCTCACTGAGATACCGTGAGCATGTTGTGTGCACTGGGGAATCATACCCCTAGCTTGTAGTGTAGACATAGCATTAGAAAACATCAATTTTTTTTAAAAAAAATGCTAGTGATGGAGAATGCACCACAACACTTGATTAATTAGTCAAATGGTTAATCACCTTGTTAAAAACTTGTCTTATTTCCACTTTGTATTTGTCTAGCTTCAAAATTCCAGCCATTGGATCATATTATACCTTTTTTTGCTAGGTTGAAGAGTCCACTATCAAATATCTATTCTGTATACAGAAGCTCCCCGGGTTACGCAAACCCGACTTACGGAAAAAGTTCAGTAAGTTCCATAAACTATAAAGTTTTTTTTGTTTTGTTTTGCATAATGGTTGGGTATACGTTCCTGACTTAAGCAAAATTTGAGTTACGCAAGGCGTTCCAGAACAGAATGCTTGCATAAGTCAGGGAGCGTCTGTATAGGTACTTATAAACTCTGATCAAGTTACCCCTGAGCCACTTTCTTGTTAAAGTAAATAGATTGAGCTCCTTGAGTGTATAATTAATTTTATTTTTAACCTTTAATTGTTCTTATGGTCTTCTCTGAATTGTCTCCAATTACCAACATCCTTCTTTAATTATGGACACCAGAACTCGACACAGCAGTCCAGCTGCAGTTTACATACAGCCATAATAAAAACTTACTATTTGTGTCCAGTTTACCAACTGATCCAGATTGCTTTGCATTAGTGACCTGTCCTCTTATTTACCACTCCCCAATTTTTGTCCTTTGCAAACTTAATCAGTGATAATTTTATGTTCTTTTCCAGAACATTGATGAAAAATTTAAAATAGCATAGGGCCAAACATTGATCTTTTCAGGAACCCACTTGATTCCTCTTTTACAATTACATTTTTAGATGCATCAGCTAGCTACTTTTTGATCCATTTAATGTGTGCACTGTTAATTTTGAATTCTAGTTTTTTTAATCTAAATGTTGTGCAGCACCTTACACAACGTCTGAAATATATTACATCAACACTATCTTTATCAACCAAACTTGTAATTTGATGAATAAAGAGATCAAGTTAGTTTCTCAGGAATTATTTTCCATAAACCCATGCTGATTGGCATAAAGTATATCACCCTCCTTTAATTTTTATTAATCAAGTCTTGTATCAGCTGCTTCATTATCTTGCTTGGGGTCGATGTCAAACTAACTGTTCTATAATTGCCCAAATCATCCCATGTAACCTTTTTAAAATAGTTGCATAATATTAGCTTTTTTCTAGTCTTCTGGAACTTTCTAAGTATTCCAAACTTATTGAAAATCAATATTAACAGTCCAGCAAGATCCCCAGCCAGCTCTTTTAAAACTCTTGCACGTTTTGTTGTTGATCTGAAAATAAAGCAGGAATCTATGGTACTCAATTGAAAAAAATGACTTTTTTTTCTTGGTGATACATCATGACAGATTACTATCTGTCAAAGCCTATAACATAACATGAGTCAGTGAGAAGCTCAATCTGCTGAGATGTATTAACACAGGTCACTGAAAAAGTATGAAATAACCTTACATGTTACTGAAAGCTACAACAAAGAAATAAAACCAGCATGGGAATATCTCTAGTCGAAATGCAGAGGGAAAGTATAGCATTCACTAAATGATTCAAGCAGAGTATTAGCTTTGATAATCTGCACTGGTAATTAGAAGCAGAATTACCCTTGGAAAAATAAGTTATTTCTACTCAAGTAGTTCAAATTTAATTGAACAATTAACCCCATATTCAGATGAAAACTTAAGGTTGAGCAGTTTAGTGTGTGGAGAAACATCAAGACAAAAATGACCTATGCTTTTCCTTATGCCTTATTAATTTTGACTTATTCATTAGAAAATTGCTTCGTGGCAATACTCATCCACAAACTGAAGGTAAACATATTGTCTTGATCTATTCATACTTGTTACTTGTGCTGCTAGTTAAAATACATTTTCATTATGTTTGACTTATTCTTTTTGCTTTAAATGTATGATACAAGTAGGACATCAGCATTTCCACATAATCCCACATCTAAATCCCAGGATCTGTGCGTACTTTGAATCTTTAATTATTTTAAAAGTTGTAAGAACATTGTCCTTGGTTAAAAGAAGAATTAATTTTAAATTATAATGTGACATAAAATGAGATTCCCTTGTATTAGAGGGCGATAATGGCATAATGAAAAATGTAAGAGTGTGTCTGTAAAGCTTGTAGAATTAAAACTAATTAAAGATTTGGATTCAAGAACTATGTAGCTTGTATTAAAACAATTGATTTAAAATGTCTAAATGAGACTAATTCAAAGAAACAAGAATCTAGTCTCTTTACAAGCAGCTTAACAATACTGAGGGAAATAGAGTTCCTGACTATTATCGTATTTTGTATTAAACTGTTTAGATATTTGAAAACTTCAACTCATTTTCTTAAGTCAGCCACTGTTGCTGTGTGACATGGAAGGATGTAAGAAAAAATGAGCACTCCGAATTAGACAAAATACATGTCCTACATTTGTCTATTAGATACATACATAGTTATGTACACCTACTGTACTTTTACTGACTTTTCAGTCTGTATGCATGTTTATACCTCAGTGCTACAATAGTTACACAGGTGAGTATTTTTATATCCTTGGGGTCTGATCCCTTGCCTATTGAAGTACATGGAAATACTTTCATTATCTTCAGTGGGCTTCGCTCAGGACCTTGACTCATCCAATTAAAGTCAGTGGGACTGTTAACATGTTTGCAGGATTCAGCCCTTGAGATAAAATCCTGTAAAAGAGCACATAATCTGAGTAAAGGCTTGTTCCTGTGCTATTCATTTAGATCCTAAATGAGTTGTGTGCAAACAAAAATGTGCTTAAAAGCATCTGAGCTTGGGACCTAAGGACTGAATACAAAAATATTTTTGGGCACCTAGAAAATCACTGGAACAACGCCGGGATCCACAAGGCCTGAATTAGTTGCCTAGGCTCCCTTTTTAATGCATAGGGAGGGATAGGTGCCTAAACATGGCATCCAGAAAAGGCAGCATGCTAGATGGGGAGCTACCTAAGCTAGCCCATGGGAGATTCCAATGAAGCGTGTGTTCCAAGATCCACCCCCTTTTGTTGGGCACCTAACTTTGGGCTATAGTGGGATGTCTATCTCTGTTTATGATGCATAACCAGGAACCCTTTCCTGGAGGCAGATGGCTTAGGCAGCTAAGTCACTTCTTGTGTGAGTGGATGAAGTACCAGTCTCACTCCATACAAAACAGCTGATAGAAGAGGTGCCCATCTTAAAACTCTTAGTCCTGTGGTTAGAGCACTAACTCAGGACGTGAGACACTCTGATTCAATTCTTCCCTCTGCCTGAAGGTAAGAAAAGATCTGAAAAGGGCAGCTCCCATGTCTTAAAGGAGAATTCTTCAATCACTGAGCAATGAGATTTTTCTGAGGGAGGAGGACTCAATCTTTTGTATTGAAGTTGTTCCACTTTAGATTAAATAATTAAGTAGTCATGGGGCCAGAGAGGGAGACTGTATGACCTTAGTGGTTAGTGCACTCATCTGGGAGACCAGAGACTCAGTGTCTTGCACCCTGCTCCAATGACTCTTAATAATTAAGGAGTCATTAGAGCAGAGGGATCAGACAAGACCCTGGGTCTCCTACTTCCCATGTGGGTGCCCTAACTGCCAGGCTGTCAAGTCATACTCTCCCTGTCTCTGGCCCAGTGACTCTTTAATATTTGTTCCAAAGTGGAACAGCTTCAACAGGAGATTCCGAGGGAGCCCTTCATTAGAATATTCCCCTATCCCTGTCATTCAGGAACTCTCCTAAAAGTGAGACCCCTAATCATATTCTCAATACCCATCAGGCAAAGAGGGAAATCAAAACTGGATCTCCCACACCCCCTGTGAGTGCTGTAACCACTGTGCTAAATATGATAAGGTTAGCAATCCCACCACATCCTTCTCCTCTGGACAGATTATGAATGGGGTCTGATCCAGTAGGTGACATCTGAGCACCTCCAAGGATCAGGCCCCAAAGGCAAGCTATGTGGACAAATGCCTGTCTTCCTTGGTTTGTGGCTCACACTTGGGCTTAGGCAGGAGATAGGTGTCCAGACACGTAGAGTGAGGCAGCAGTGCACATACCCAGAGGCAGAAACATAGGCTCCCAGAGAACTTTAACAATAACAATTTATATGTTGAGTGACTTCAGGTGCTTACAGGGCTAGGCAGCAGCCAAGCATAGGTTTTGTGGATCTTTATGATGCCTTAAACTGGGATTTAGGATCTAAATATGGAGGTTAAGTGTATAAATTTCTTTGGATCTGAGCCTAAATCTTCAACTCCAAGACAAAGTTTCAGTTGCAGCTGCTTCTATAAGATGTGGAAGAATAGTAGATATAGAACATCCCTTTTTACAGTAGGGGATATGAGGCTAGTGGACCCATGCTATGCATGGACTGAATGTGTTTGTTCCCTTTCCCCTTTTATTAGCTGGCAAGGAGGTGAAGAACACAGGGTAAGTATAAATGTTTGGACACATTTAGATATTAACTTGTAGTCTGAATATGGACCCCTTTATTACAAATGTGGAAGTTTGAAGGGAACGTTACTTACAGTTTAGTCTTTTGGGCATACAGTTGTTTATGAAAGTTTATATTATGTATTCAGATTGACAGAGATGGCTTCTGCTGAATGAATCTGATCTAGTGTAATCCTGTATTTTCAAAGACACAATTACTGATGCAGGAAACTATCCAAGGTGCAGGTAATTACACAAATGAGTTCTAATATCATTAAGAAAATTAAGAACTTCTTTCAAACAGTAATTTAGGGCAATTAAGGCAGATACCATCACAGATCTCTGGCATAAAAACATTATAAACAAAAGTACAAATCACTTACTCTGCATGGCAGATATATTGCAGCTACTATGTAGGGTTCATGCAACTAATATAACCCCCCTAAAAGTATTAATTACCTTTGAATCTTTTTTAATACATCAAACTCTGAAAGTGATGTAGAATTTCCAAGTTTTGGATTATGTGCCATGTTCTAAAGAGTAATCAAATTCACAAACATAGAAGTTTGTATTTTCAGCCTAATACATCCTTTTAACATGGATTTATGAGTGCATAAGCCTCCTCCAGTGTCTCAGCAACTGACTTGAAAAAAGATCAATATTATTGAAATATTTTTCAAGGAACTACTACAAAAGCAAATGCTGTGCTATAATCCTTCTTATTCTGTCTTTTCTGTCAAAAGCAAACCACTAACAGAATAAGGGTAATACCATAATTACCACAAAATAATCTTTTCCGTTTACATATACAGAAACAAATCTATGACTTCATAGGAAAAGATCAGATTATACAATACACGTGCAGTACAGTACATAGTCACCCTTCTGTCCCTGAAACCCTCTTTCATTCAGTCTCTGGAAGCTTCATAATGTTCTGAATAAAGTAGCAGTTTAAAATGCTACAGAGGTAAGAAAGTTTAGTCTTGGATTAGCAATAAAATAAAGCTGGAGGTTTCTGCTTGAAATCAATGGGTTATGGACAGAATTCCACATCATATAACTGCTGTGTGTAACAGGTATGGCATTGCCTGTGTCCCAGACAGGGACGGTCATTTACACTGGTAACTTAAATGGAGTTTCTGTAGCTTTGCACAGATATAACTCAGAGCAGAATTTGGACCAGCAAGTATGAAAATCTAATCATTTATCTCATGGGAGTCAGGGGGAGAGAAGGAAGGGAAGACAGATTCCTTTCTGGATTGTTGCCAATGGCAAAGTCATGTGAGTCTGGTTAGTAACTGCCTGCAGAAGATCTGACCCTGGAATAAACAGAATACATCAGTTTTCTGCTCTATCAATCACTCTCTTTTTATAAGCACAAATTCACCTTAAAATATAAAACAACTGGTAATGTCAAAGTATCATTTTGACTGCAGCTGTACCCAGAGTAAGTATTGCAAAAATTACACTTATTTTATCCATGAGTCCTCTAGTAATTCATAACTGAAACTGAGTGAATACAAACGGAATTAAATATTAAACACTATTCCCAACTTCATAGC
The DNA here is from genome assembly GCF_028017835.1 of Emys orbicularis. NCBI lineage: Eukaryota > Metazoa > Chordata > Testudines > Emydidae > Emys > Emys orbicularis. The sequence continues at coordinate 108,322,900 of NC_088687.1, forward strand.
ATTAAAAATCTGAATATTTAACTGCCATACATTTTCCATTTCAAGCTAATGAAGAATGTTAATCTAAAATATTCACAATCAGGATACTTATTCACACATTTGTTCCATTCTTATTTCACATTTCCCTCTTTTCACTTCCAGCCACTTAATCTTTTTTTTTTTTTTTTCCAAATCTTCTTTGAGTTTTCCCTCACTTGATCCAGAGGTGCCCAGAATTGAGTGCAGTCTTCTAGGTGCAGGCTCACTTGTGCCACACAGAAAGGGACCTCCTCCCTTCTGCATGATGATGCCTTTACACTGATATCATACTGGGGTTGCCACCACATCATATTGCAGACTGATATCCAATTTCCTTTCCAGTTCTAGCACTTTTCCAGATTTATAAATTTCCATGTATCTCTCTCCCATCCAACATATGTACTTTAGATTGCATTTTCAGGGAGAATATTACTTTTATTTCCTTCCAATCTTGCTTTCTTTTTTGTGTTTGTTTGAAAAAATGTTATATAGCTTAGTGCTAGAAGGTACCGTTCAGTACAGCATTATATAAATTATTGTCCTTTAAAATTCCTCCTATTTTGCAGGAAGATTCCTGCCTTTCAGAAAAGTCCATTGAATAACAGCGAGTTCCTATGAAAAAGAAAATTCTGTCTGGCCAGACAGGAGAAATTTTAAAGTACCAGGATATTGTAAGATACAATAAGAAAAAAGAAAACTATAGATATAACTTGAGTGTGTGTGTGTGTGTGTGTGTATATATATATATATAATATAATACACACATAATATGCAATCAAGTAATCCATGGGAGACTACTGAAGGCTGATATTGAAGATTCTAAGGAAAATCATAAAAGTTTTGGAACAATTATAAATGTTACTGGAAAACATTATCTCTGTTTTTTGTTTGTTTTTTGTTTTTGTCAGCAGGCAGCTTTCCTTCCAAGGCAAGGAGGATTTGTCTGCTACATGGGTATGTTCTGATGTGTTTATATTAATATTTAGCCTAGTTCTAGGAACAATCATTAATATTCTGTAGAAAAGGGGAACTTTGCAGAAGTTTTAAGACCTCTTTCCTGTGGATTTCTCCATGGGTGTGGGTTATCTGGCTATTAATATGCGGCATCCTTTTAGATGTCTGCATGAAAACATTGGCTTCCTTGTGTTTGAAAGTAAGTAAACTCAGCAGCATATATTAGACTTTATTTTAGTGTACCACTTTTTAAGTACATGTATGGATTCATTATTTTTCCATTTTATGTTCTGGCAAAAGAAATCTAAGCCAGTGGCAGTGAGAATCTGAGTTGGTTAGCAGGTAACATTCAACCACCTTATGTAGATTGGAGAGCTAGTTCTCTTGGGCCATTCCTAACTATTGTTTTGTGAAGAACTGTTATCCACTATTAGACAAATATTTAAAATGCCTAAATATTTGATTGCCTGGCTGATTCCCATATCCAGGCATCTAATAATTCTGGTGAACACTAGCTGTCACCTTCCTGTTAAAACTATAAAGTTTAAAGAGTTACCATTAAATCAATTCACTTCCTATTACCCTTGTTTTAATGTAATGTATCCTAGGAGACTTAATTTTATTTTTAGGTTAATACAATAAAATGAATCACTCTATATAAAATTAAGATTCACATATTGGATTGAACTTAAACCTAGATTTAAAAGCTGAATTTGTGCCAGCATTGTACACTGTGAATAATACAATTTAGAAAGTAAACAAAATGTGAATCAGTAATTCATTTTCAAACCAAAATAGGGACCACATACTAAAATATTATTGAAATACAGTGGGAGGATGTTCGGACCACTAATCATATATACCAAAATACATTATTGTGACAGTTAGGGTTGCTACATACATAAAGCGCTCATACACCTTTAGCACTCAACTGACATGCAGCACAATCTTAAATCTGCCCCTTTCAATCTTCTCCACACACCCTTTACAACTTCTCAGCACAAGTGCCTGTGGAAGTTTGATGTAGCAGATGGTGTGTTTGGGAGAGGGTAGTTTGGAAAAGGGCAGTTAATAGGCGGTAATGGAAGGCTGGCACCCTTGTGGGGGCAGAGTTAAGGTTGCAGTATGTGGGGTACTGTAGTTGTGGTAATGGTAAGGTGTGTGCTCTTGGGTGAAGGAGAGGGTATTTGCTACTAGTGACTTTTCAGGGCATGTGTGTGACGGGATGGGTCACAGAGAACCCCTTGGGACTGCCACCTGATGTGCTGAGACTACCTCTGAGCCCGTTTTCCCTGCCAGCTTTGGACTTCAGTACCCTGTCTTGTTGATCCAGACATGCTAGCCCACTGCAAACACAGACCCAGGTCTGTCTCCAGCACCCAGATACCCAGTTCCCAATGGGGTCCAAACCCCAAATAAATCAATTTTACTTTGTATAAAGCTTATACAGGGTAAACTCATAAATTGTCTGCCCTCTATAACACTGATAGAGAGAGAAGCACAGCTGTTTGCTCCCCCCAGCTATTAATACTGCCACCTGGGTTGGTTAATAAGCAAAAGTGATTATATTAAATATAAAAAGTAGGATTTAAGTGGTTCCAAGTAATAACAGACAGAACAAAGTAAGTTACCAAGCAAAATAAAACAAACAACACACAAGTCTAAGCCTATTAAGAAACTGATTACAGATAAATCTCACCCTCAGAGATGTTCCAATAAACTTCTTTCAGAGACTAGATTTCTTTCTAGTCTGGGCCTAATCCTCTCCCCTGGTACAGTCCTTGTTCCAGCTCAGGTGGTAGCTGGGGGATTTCTCATGACTGCAGTGCCTTTGTTCTCTTCCACCCACTTATTTAGATTTGGCACAAGGTAGGAATCTTTTGTCTCTCTGGGTCCCCACCCCTCCTTCTAAATGGAAAAGCACCAGATTTAAGATGGATTCCAGTACCAGGTGATATGGTCACATGTCTTGGGAGACTCCAAGCCTTCATTCTTCCTGGCCTGACTCATAGGAAGGCTTGCAAGTAAACAGAGCCATTTACAACCAATTGTCCTAGTTGATGGGAGCCATCAAGATTCCAAACCACCATTAATGGCCCACACTTTGCATAATTACAATAGGACCTCAGTTATATTTCATATATCTAGATATGAGAATGATAAATTTATACAAATTAGATGACCGCACTCAGTAGATTATAAGCTTTGTAATGATACCTTACAAGAGACCTTTTGACTGAAGCATATTCCAGTTACATTATATTCACAATTATTAGCATATTTTCATAAAATCACCGGTAGTACATCACAATGTGCATGTGTGTGAACCCTAATTGCTTATGAAGTGTATTTAGTGTGAAACTGCAGTGGGTTGAAATGCAGCGGTGGGGGACATGGACCTATGAGAGGGGGAAGTGAAGCTGCTGACAGAATTTTATTTGTGGGCAGCTGCACATGAACCTTGATGTTGCCAGCTGTGCATGAACTTTTTTTGGTTGCAGAATAAAATCTATCAGAAAAGTGCAGCTCCTGACAAAGACGTGTTTATGTCTATTCACCCCTCCCATCAATCATATGTGGGGGGTTTTCACACCCCCATTAATCTGTCATGCTTATGGATGCCCAGAGCCCATCAATCAGGTCTGTGGGCAGCCAGCCCCATCAATGATTTTTTTGTGTACAGTGCATAAATCTCCAGTTATCTAGTGAGAACCTGCCCCTCCACCAAGTTCTGTGGAGATAGACAATGTTCGTTTCAGAAATAAAAGATGAACAATGAAAAGCAGAACTGTGAAGGAAAAAATAAACTGGATTTCAAATCTGTACTAAAAAAAAGTATGAAGAGAAACCCAACAGAAACTACTTTGAAAATTCAAAGGGCATTAAAACAAAACCTAATTTGACACCAATTGATCACCTCCTTTAGAGAAAAACAAGAATCGATGTACCACTTTAAGCCGATTATAAAAAAAACTATACAATTGCTACTATGAGGCCCGATAATTCTTTAAGGGCTTGATCTAAACTTTAACATTTGTATTGTGATAGTACCTGGAGGCCAACCAGCTTAGGACCCTATTGTGCTTAGTACAAGGGTGTAGCACTGCTGGAGTGGTCTGGAGCATCACTTGGGCCTCTGAAATCCAGGCATTTCAGAAAGCTAAGCACCGGCATCTCTCCTTTGTCATTTTCTGACCATCAGGATATGTCTGTTGCTGGTGTGATTCCCAGTGCAGTTAGAAAGGCTTGTGCTATTTCAGCTTGAGCTAACCTGCAAACAATAGTAGTGTGGATGTTACAGCATGGGTGGGGGCTTGAGCTAGTCACTTAAGCTCAAACACAGGAGGTTGAGCAGGCTTCGACCTGGGTGGCTAGTCAAAGCTGCTGTACCTGCTGCAACATCCACATTACTATTTTTAGTATGCTAGTCGAGCTGAGCTAGTAAGAGTCTCTCTTCCCTCACTGGGAATCATAGGGCCTAGCTGCAGTTCCTAAGAGCAAGATTAGTTTTACCCAACTGTTCTGCAAAGTCAGCATTAAAGATTTAGGATTTAAGATTCTACCGTCTGTTCCATCAGCCACATCCCCATACCATTACCCCTCCATTGCTCCCCCAGTCCATCCCCTGCTGCTCCCCCCCACCTCTGCTCCCCCCCACACACACTGACTCTCACCTCTCTGGGGTAGCTCTGGCCTCTAGTGGGGAGCAGTAGCCAGAGAACTGGGCTGGCAATGGAATAGATTCAAAGTTAGGTGAGGAGGTGGGACCAGCCAGTCTCTAGGACCTGGGACTGATGGGAAATCCTGGCCACTCCCCACAGCTCATGGAGGACTTTGCAATGGCCACTTCCAGTAACAACATTATGGCAGCCTTGTCCCATCTCATTACCCCAGAGTGGTACTTCTGAGTGGAAGGACAGAGCATTCTGGTGCATGACACTCCAAATGGGTGTGGAGAGAGAATACATGGCAGTGGCTCTACCCTACAGGATGAACGAGGCAATATTACAAGAGGTGGATGTAAAGAGAGCAGCGAAAAAAGTGCATGCATGGTGGGTGCACTTCTGAAGAGCTCCAGCACTATAAAATTTAGCACTACTTCACTGGCTAGGTCCTGTGCAAACACAGAATATGACAGTCCAATTCTTCTTCCAAGAGCCAAAGGTTAGTGATGTTAAGGGGATCCTTTCACTCCTTTCAGTGGGCCCTGGAGCAGGCCTTGGAAGACAAACCTCAATATGTCATTGTTACCAAGTACATAATAACACTTGCAAGGTTTGTGACGGGCTGGATCACAGAAACCCCCCTGGGAGCTGCCAGCCGATGTGCCAAGACTACTTCTATCCCTGTTTTCCCTGCCAGCTCAGAACTCCAGCACCCTGTCTTGCTGAGCCAGACACTCCCGTCTGCTCCAACACAGACCCAGGGTCTGAATTACTTGCCCAAAAGCTGCAGGTTTACCTGAAAACAGCTCACAGAAGTGTGCTTGTCTTTAGCACTCAGATACCCAACTCCCAATGGGGTCTAAACCCAAATGAATCCATTTTACCCTGTATAAAGCTTATGCAGAGTAAACTCATACATTGTTTGCCCTCTATAACACTGATAGAGAGATATGCACAGTTGTTTGTTCCCCCAGGTATTAATACATACTCCAAGTTAATTAATAAGGAAAAAGTGATTTTATTAAATACAGAAAGTAGGATTTAAGTGGTTCCAAGCAGTAACAGACAGAACAAAGTAAGTCACCAAGCAAAATAAAATAAAATACGCAAATATATGTCTAATCAAACTGGATACAGATAATCTCACCCTGAGAGATGCTTCAGTAAGTTTTTTTTCCTCAGACGGGACACCTTCCAGGCCTGGGCACAATTCTTTCCTCTGGTACAGCTCTTGTTCCAGCTCAGGTGATAGCTAGGGAATTCTTCATGATGGCTCCTCTCCTCTTTTGTTCTGTTCCACCCCTTTATATAACTTTTGCATAAGGCGGGAACCCTTTGTCCCTCTGGGTTTCCACCCCCCTCTCTGGAAAAGCACCAGGTTAAAGATGGATTCCAGTTCAGGTGACATGATCACATGTCACTGCAAGACTTCATTACCCACTTGCCAGCACACACACATACAGGAAAACTAACAGGTAAACACAGCCATCTGCAGACAATGGTCCTGGTTAATTGGAGTCATCAAGATTCCAAACCACCATTAATGGCCCACACTTTGCATAATTACAATAGGCCCTCAGAGTTATATTTTATATTTCTAGTTTTAGATACAAGAGTGGTACTTTATACAAATAGGATGATCACACTCAATAGATTATAAGCTTTATAATGATACCTTACAAGAGACCTTTTGCATGAAGCATATTCCAGTTACATTATATTCGCTTATGTTTTTATAAAACTATTCCAGTTACATTATATTCACTTATTATCATGTTTTTGTAAAACCATATAGACTGCACAATGTCACAAGATTAACCTCTTATGTCACCAAAGCAGCACTAATTGATATGAACCTCATCTGAGAGAGATTTAGTTTCTAGGCCTTTTGAGAATCTGAATGTCCTCCAGCTAGGATAACAGCCCCAGAAGAATCAGTAGGTAAAGAGAGATAGGAGTGATAAATTAGCTCATTCCATTGGAAGATTGAAACCAATGGTAGATGGATGGTAGGAATCTGTTTTGTGACCAAGCAATCGCTCATGGAATGCAGATTTCCAAGACAGTTGCAGTGTAATTTTTAGGTAATTTCAGGCCTTAAAACTCTCTCATCTACTCACTTGAACTAGGAAAGATTTACATGGTTAAATCCACAGAAGACAATAGTGTCTGCTCAGTCAAAAATACCATTTTGGAAAGGGCCATAAATATATATTTACCCACATGATTCACTGAAAAATTAATAAACATTTCCAAATGTATAACTCATCACAAAATATGAGCTAGTCCATAATGGCTCCTTCTGGCGAATATTCATTACACATAACCTTTAGCCAAATGAGGTATCTAAAGCCATATATTACAAATGCAGTACCTATATACTTAGTAGTAGTACTAACATGAGTAATTCTGCTAGCTCTTGTAGAGAAGAGGCTTTCATTTCTTTCTTTTTGACAACCAGGCATGCTGTTAACTCTATTTAAATGCTGTGCTACATATTATCCCAAAGGGTTGTTGTTAAAGAGCACTGCAAGATATGATCAAATGAAAAGAAAAGAAAAAAAATCTTGCCTCACACACAGTATAAGCCCTATCTGATTCTAACTGTACATGAAATCAATTTGCTTTTAATGTTACTTTATATGAAGTATTATTTAGACAGCTTCAGCTTTTAAAATGACTTGCATTAGCAGATTTAAAGTAAAAGTGGAAAAGTTTCTATTTAAAACTAGCATGTGGGTTTTTTTCTGTTCAATAGACTCGTGAAATACCTTTATTATATTCAGCATATGAAAAGTGAAAAAAAAAAAAATCAGAAACCTTGCCTTATGCAATTTTAGCCCACACTAGTATTTAAGTGTCATGTAAAGAATAATTTTTCCAGTGTACTTGCGCAATGCACCTAAAGCAGCTAAAATAAGAGCAGATTGTACATATTACCATACATGCAGCATACTTAGCTGTTCAGCCAAAAATGGGATGCAGGAATCATAGATGCTAGCGAGCGCTCCACTGGCCATTCCCAAGGACTGCTGTGAAGGGAATCCAAGTCTGCTTTGGCTCCCCTGGGGTGTGGTACGCTCCTAGAGCCTCAGCCAGCTGCAGCGCTGCTTCTTCCCTTGGCCTCAAGGGCACAATTCCTGGGCACTGACTCTCCATCTGCTCACTCTTCACAGAAATGGAGCTCATCAACAGGCCTGCACTAGGCCCCCACAACCGGTGCTGACCTCTTAGATACCCCAGTTACTTAAATACTCCTTTCTCCCAATACTCCAAACAAAAGGTATGAAGCTTCTGGTTTACAGTCCAATTCTGTCAGGGGCACACAGCAGTTTTGAAGCAGTCAACACACACACACACTTCACAGGGTTTAACACTTTTATGCTCTTTTATATTTAATAGTGTCAAGCACGGGAGAGTACAGATCATGCTAAATGTGGTTTCCTTACTACTTGAGGGCATTCTTTGGACTGGGATCCAAATCCCTTGGGTTGTACAGAGTGCTTGGTGTTGTCTGAGCTCAGGAAAGTGGACAGGGCACCCTGACCCATGAGGCTACCACATGCTGGGTGACTTCTCCATCCTGGAGCTCCTCACTCAGTTTCTGTGACCTTGCTGTCTTCTGTCCCAGGCTTCCTCTTCCTGTCTACCTGTACATGTACATTTCTTCATTTAAACTCTTCCTGGCCACTGGCTCTCTTTTGTTCTACTCCTACTAAGTTTCTGCTGATTCTACCTGTCCCTTTCCCTCCAGAGGAATCAGCTAAATGTCGTCCCCCCCCCCCAAGGATGCAGCTTCTCTTTTTTTTAATTTCTTTTCATAAGCTTTGTGAAATCTAACTACCATTGCTAACCTTAAGTATTTCCCTTTGTATCTGTCTGGAGGGTGCATGCTACAGGCCCTGTAAGCAATGGTGGATCCACATGCATATAGGCACTCACAATACAGCAATTCTTCATAATATAATTTCACTATATCAATCAGAAATCAGAAATTGTACAGATATAGCCCCAATTCACCCCACCAGGTTACTGAAAATAAATAATAGAGATATCTTTATTCATGTGCTCTATTATCACAGTCAGCTATTAATGCTCACTTGTGTACAGCTCTGTATGGGTGCAGAAGGTAGGGGAGATGGGAAGTGTACAAGGAAGCTATCCCCTCCCTGGCACTGCAGGCCAGGACACAATTCCACTAATTGCACTCAAGAAGTGTAATGATTTAACGAGTACAGAGTTGGCAGTGACTACGCTCCCCAGAGTAGGCTGTAGCTCTGGCCTGTTCTGCAGAAGTCAATGGAGTTGGGTAAGAACGTAGGCACATGCTATATTTGAAAAAGTGCAGCAGGGAAATCACTCCCCTTACAGTCCTGGAGGTTTGTCCTTTCCTCATTGTGCTGCTCCTGATGTGGAGGTGCTTCCCCAAAGCTCACTCTCCCTGCTGTACAGTGTGACTATAAATGTATTTTTAAAAGCCATCTTCTGTCAGTTCTTTTCAAAATGTGATGCTATAAAAGAAAACGGGGCCCAATTTTCAGAGGAGCTGCTGAGCACCCATGACTCCATGTGAAATAATAATAATAATATATGGAGATATACCTATCTCATTGAACTGGAAGGGACCCCAAAAGGTCATCAAGTCCACCCCCCTGCCTTCACTAGCAGGACTAAGTACTGATTTTTGCCCCAGATCCCTAAGTGGCCCCCTCAAGGATTGAGCTCACAACCCTGGGTTTAGCAGGCTAATGCTCAAACCACTGAGCTATGGGTATTGACAATATTACTATCCCCAATCATTCAAAATTATGAGGAAGGCCCCCCAAATATGAGACTGGCTTAAAAATCACAAGATGAGGGGGAAAGGTTCATTTTATTTGACTCTTGCTGGAGGAGTGGTACATTTTCAAGCTTTTCTTCACAATCACGAGGACTGGAAAGCTACTCTTTTGGTAAATAAAAGCTAAAATTGTCAGGTAATAACCTCACTTGAATAGGCTGGAACTTTGAGAAAAACACCAAATATCACAAGGCTTGTGATAAAATCATGACAGTTGGCACCACTATTCAGTACAGTGAATCAGGCCCATCAAATCTAGTTTTCACATGTGGCCACCTTAATGGACATGCGCATTGTGAAGTGCAAAATGAGTTTTTGTGAGGTAGGTTTTGTAGCTTGAACATGGGAATAGGAGACAGGTGACTGGGGTTCTATTACTGACTCACTGTGTGACCTTAGGCAACTTGTTTCACATATTTGTGTCTCAGTTTATCTTCTGTAAAATAGGGATAACCATGCTTGCTCGCTTTGTAAAGCACTTTTGAGAAGTGAGTCAAAGCATCAGATAAGGCTAATTAAGATTCAAGCACACAGTTACTTGTCCAAATGAGAATGTGGCTTGTCTTAGAAAAGTCCCAGCATTTAAAAATCATGCTCCTTTATGTCAAATAACTGTTAATCCCATTGCACTGGTTCTATTTTGCAAATAGGCTCCATATTTGTCAAAGGAAGTAAAATGCATGTTCACTAAATTACATATTTTTCTTCATATGTGATGTGTGTACCAAGTAGAATTTTTCCTCTGCCAAAGGTGGAATATACACTCTTATACACTGTATGTAAGGCATTTAATAATTAGTAACGATATATATTTCTAAAACTGCAGACAGAAAAGGAAATCTCATCCCCAAATGTTTCTGAACAAAGTATTTTACATGTTTAGTTCTGAATTGCTTTGTCTTGCTGCCATATGTATGCATTGTGATAAGCATGAAGATAATTATCCCAGAGACTAGTAACACAACCACGTGAATGTTGGATGATTCCAAATCTCTTGCCATTTGTAAAGGATTGGTTATGGAAACTCAGGGTTCTCAATAACTATACACATTCAATCCACTTAAACTAACATTAGGGATTCCAGCAACAAAGAATATAAAAATTCTCTTTTGCAGCTGTGGAAGTATGGAATGTAAGTGAATGTATTCTGTTCTCCTGACAATGGATGGAGTTATCTGATGTAGCATTCTGGAGGACACAAATGATTGACAGATTCCAAAAATGTCTGTGACCAGAAACTGAAAAGTTCCAGTGGTATTACAAAGATAAAGTTGCTGTCAGTTTCACTTCAGCTTAAATAGCATGATGATACTTCCCATGACTTTTTCAGATATCCCTGAATTTCTCCTAGGAAATATTTGATAGAGTGCAGGTCTAATTGCACTCAGTCACTTAAGTAATCAGATAGTAGATCAAAAAATATTTCTCTTTTTATAAAATAGTTCAGTAATCTGCTTCTGGGATGCTGGATCTAGCAGCACCATGCAGGTTGTATGTTGCCTGGGTGGTGCGCCTCTGGCTTAGGAGTAACAGGAGATCTTCAGGCTAAAGAGAATGCTTTGGAGGGAAGCCCTTTCAGGGGGAAGCCCTGAAAATCTTCAGGAAATGTGTTCCCACTTTTTTTTCTTTAAATCTCATCTTACAAATGGCCTGAGTAACAAGTGGATTAGAGTTTCTGATACTAATGCTATTTTCTCAGTGTAAAAAGGGCAAATGAGTTTCCAAAAGGATAAGGTATGTTCCTCCAAGTTCTTATCTCCATAGCAACCATGCACGCTATTGACTTGAACCCTATTGATGCTGTTTGAACCATTTGCAATGGGTGAAGTAGAGGTTTTCTCATTAAATAGTGAGGGTTAAAAAATCTTCTGAATAGCTGCCTCATTCCCTGTGCACCATCCAGCCTGAGCAATGCATGAGGAAGGGGTTTTACACAAAATAGAGTGTAATTTTTAACTAAAGACCATATGCTAATGCATTCATACAAGGAAACAGAGTTAAGGTTTAGCAGAATATTTTAAAGAGGAACTCTCAACTTAATAACACCACTTATATTTAATTTCTTTTACTTAATATTGTTACAAGTAACACTTACGATTTACTAGAAAAGAGATCTGAAGATCAATTATTTCTTTTTAAAGTTTGTCTATTTTGTGAATTCAACATCCTTTTCTGTAGTTAGTTTGTCTTTCCACAGTTATGTGTGGCTGTTTACACAGAAGGAGGGGAGAAAAAACACACTTTAAAAAGACAAAAATCTGTACAAACACAAAATCTTACTTCAAAAATCAGGAGCAGGTATAGTATGTGAAACCACTTTAATTTTAACTTTTAAATTACTGAAATGCAAGTCGTTTGTTTTCCTGATTCTAGAGTGTCTTATTCTGCAAACCTAACATTCTCTTAATTTTCTGTCAGTGTATATATCATTAAACTGAAATTTTATATATGTGCATGCATATTGATAAAATGTTTACCAAAAATACAGGTTTCTTTATTTATATTATCCTGCACATAAATACTATGGCTTTGATAAGAAAAAAATACATTAAGTATTGGTAAAGTGTACATCAATTAAAATAAAATAAACTGGAAATGGTGACCTCCATTTTACCGTAGATGTATTAAACCCAATTACATTAAATACTTAGATTGTAAACTATATGGAACAGGGATAATTTTTTGTTCAGCCCCTAGTAGAATGTTGTTCTGGTCCATGACTTGCGCTCCCAGGCTTTACAATAATACAAATATTAAATTAGAAATAATAATTAAACTTCAGATAGCCCTCTTCCCCAACTTAATTTAAGGAGTCTGCCCTATTATCATAAATGTACAGGTTATAAGAAACAATACTTAAAACTGACTTTTTTAAAAAGAACTTTTTGACGTATAACTTTAGAAGAATGACTGTTATGGAGTTTTAAAATATTGAATATTGGGCAAACCACTAGTTATTTCTGAATCAAACATCAAAATTCTATAGGAAGTAAATCCGATAATACATTGAATTAAGTTGACAGTTACAGAACACAAAAGTAATTTAAAATAACTTTTGTGATTAGATTTTTCTGAATAAAATTTGGTTTAATTACTACATTAGTATTTTGCCAACAAGTATGTGGATGTTGCTTACAGGGTTACAATCAGGTATCTCTTCTCTAGGCAGGGAAATTCCCAGAAATAAAATGTGGTGTGTGAAAGCCAGTGGACTTCGAAGTGATGTTACTGACTCCATCCATCTCAACCCCCTTCAAGATAAAAGGTGAATAAAAGGAGTTAATCAAATTCAAACAAAACAATTAGAACTTTACTTTAGTTGAATGACAATTTTGAACTCAATTGAATCCTATCTGAACTAGAGCAAAGGTGAATAAGAACTCCTTAGCAGGCTACCTACACTTGTCATTCAGACTCATACGATTAAGCAAGGTGTTAGATGCCTGTATACCCCCCTGTCCCCATTAGAATAGAGGGACAGATGAGGGGTGAACTGAATTTATTGGCCTGAGAAGCCAAGCTATTACTTGAATGTCAGCAGTAAATTACTATCCCCTGAAACTAGTAAGAGGCAATTGAGTCTCTGAATCTCAGTGCTGCTTTGGTTGGTGCAACTGATATACCACTCCTTGCTCAAGGTGGGATCAAAGTCACTATGAAGGCCAAAAGAACAGGAGTACTTGTGGCACCTTAGAGACTAACAAATTTATTAGAGCATAAGCTTTCGTGGGCTACAGCCCACTTCTTCAGATGCATATAGAGTGGAACATATATTGAGGAGATATATATACACACATACAGAGAGCATGAACAGGTGGGAGTTGTCTTACCAACTCTGAGAGGCCAATTAAGTAAGAGAAAAAAACTTGTGAAGTGATAATCAAGATAGCTCAGTACAGACAGTTTGATAAGAAGTGTGAGAATACTTACAAGGGGAGAGAGATTCAATGTTTGTAATGGCTCAGCCATTCCCAGTCCTTATTCAATCCTGAGTTGATTGTATCTAGTTTGCATATCAATTCCAGCTCAGCAGTCTCTCGTTGGAGTCTGTTTTTGAAGTTTTTCTGTTGTAAGATAGCCACCCGCAGGTCTGTCATTGAATGACCAGACAGGTTAAAGTGTTCTCCCACTGGTTTTTGAGTATTATGATTCTTGATGTCAGATTTGTGTCCATTAATTCTTTTGCGTAGAGACTGTCCGGTTTGGCCAATGTACATGGCAGAGGGGCATTGCTGGCACATGATGGCATATATCACATTGGTAGATGTTCAGGTGATATATCTGCACATATAGTCTCTAAGGTGCCACAAGTACTCCTGTTCTTTTTGCGGATACAGACTAACACGGCTGCTACTCTGAAACCTATGAAGGCCAAAAATGTGCTGAATGAATGGTTCCATGAAAAAATGAGGATATTGCAGGACACCATACAGTTTTGATCTGGAGATATGACATCATATGCAGTTTTTATAAGTAGTTTGACATAAAATACTATCTAGAAAAGTCTTGTGAATTAACATCTATCTCAAGCCTAGCAATCTTTTAAGTCCTAACCATCAAAAGAACAGTTCTTTTAATGTTTATACACTGATTTTATTTTCAGTTTCTTTTATAACACTGTCCATCAAAGTTATGAACTCTTTCTTGGAGTCATTCAGAATGGGTAAGAGCTGTTTCTGATCTCTAGTGTATGAGTAGAATCTGATCTCTGTTACACCAGTGCATATCCAGAATGACTATTAATACTATAGCCAGACTACTAACAAGCCAATATGTAAATAGGCTGATAAACAATTTTATTTAAGTCCAAATAGACAAGTCAGGTACTATAGAAATAATGAAAATGTATTGAGATAAGAGATGATTAAAGCAGTGTGCTCTCTACGTTTTACCTACGTTCTGCAGCATAGAGGAAAGAATAGCATTAAACTGACATTATTTTACAGAAAGAAAAACCTAACAGCCTTGGAGCTAAATGGGGAGGAAAACTAGTCTTTGTCAATTGGTCTATCATATTTCTGCTTCATCCATTGAGAGGTGCTCAGATACTTTAGTCGTGGGCACTATAAGAGCCTAGAGAGACAGACAGACCACTTGCAACGGTTATTGTCTGGGGCTAGACGCACTGTAAGAAGATTTGTAGGGATCCTCTAATAGCAGTGGTAAGAAGTTTTGAAATTTGAGTAGAAGAAAGGGTCTGACCTTATCCAGGAAACACTGAAACATATTGCAAAATATTATAGATTTCACACAAGATCAATAAATTTTGCAAGCCTTCCTTTAGCTTCACAATCATTTTAATTATGGTAAATTGTATGAAGAGTTCTCTTCTTACTGTCAATAATGCCTTTCAAATGAATGCAGAAATTCTTTGCAATTACATGCACAACTTCACTGATAACAAGTTTGGGATTCTTTATTTTTGTAAATAAAAATAAAATTCCCAAGTTAACTTTCTAGGTGAAACATTTTACACAGACGACATATCTTTCCACATCCCACACTTTGCAGGAACCAATACTGCATGATATAATTTATTAGGGACAGATGATGTAAAGTCACAAACTCAGCAAATCCCTGGTGAAGGTGTTGGACAATTAGTTGTGTATATAATTCTTTTGTTCTTCTTTCTCAACAGTATCCTTACTGATACAGTCATTTCATCTCAGCATGAAATGACAAAATAACATTGCATTCTGAGAAAGCAGAAAGAAACCAGGGCTCCACAAATGAGAATGAATGAGAAATAGTCTTGTAGTAAAGTCCTTGGAGTTGAAAAAAGGAAACTGATAAATCTACTTAGTATGGGACTTTACGTAAAGTCTTTCTTTTGTTACAAACTCTTTATTCCTTGGAGTATACTGATAATGGAAGATATCATTCCACAAATACTAAAGCAGTATTTGGATAACATAGCTAGCTTTGCCTGGTGGGATCAGCTCATTTATTTTTTGAGAGGTACAGGGTCAGGGGATATATTTCAGCATTGTTGACTTTATGACAATGTACATGCTTTTTGCTTATGTGTTTATTGTATTGTAAGGTTCTCTCTGAATTATATACATTGAAGAAATAAATTAATATAAATAATTATGGCCATGACAGACATGATTCAAAGGAAAAACAGCCATTCAGTTTGCAGTATTGCAAACATCAAGAGATCAAAAATCATGTCAGGCCCCCATAATTACATGAGATTTAAAAATACTTCAAATCATGTTTTTAACTTGTCTTTTGATTTTTTTTTAACTCCCCTCGACTCCTCTGCCAGTGTGTGTGAGAATTACATCTTGAAAGGTTAATTTTTAATGCCCACACAATGCATGCCTCTTCCTCGCTGCTCAGATGGAGACTTCACTTACCCTCACCTCACCCCTAAAACAGGGGAACTGCCATCTGTTTTCTTCACTGTTTGACTCTTTCCCCCTCCTATATTATTTCTTTTAATAAAAGGAGTAGATAGCATATAGTTTGAGAACTAATATATCATGATTCACACTTTCACATATTACTTTTTATGAGAGAAGACTTACAGATATAAATATTAATGAACTTTAGATTTATATCAATAATTCATGTAAGTGTTAATTCACAGCCGAAACTATATGGGATTGTGTTTTGCAAGAAGCAACGCTTCCCTGATGTCCCCCTTTCCCCCATACCCAAGACTGGGCCGCACTCCCTCCACATTTCTCCCCTGCCTCCTGCTGCTTTGGACCCCTTCCCATCTCTGCCTTGCCTCCCACTGCTCCACACCCTCCCCTCCTGCCCTCCATTCTCACGCAATACCTAAATCTGCCTCCTCCTCCCCCTCAATCTCATCAACTGTCCACGTTGTCTCTGCTGCTCCTCACCATCCCTGATTCCTGTCTAGCTCCCTGAACCATAGAATGGTAGCCATTTTGTCGATGGGCATGAATCTCATTGAAAACAGCAGGATGTGGCAGTCAACTTTATTAAGGGCAGCCTCATTTCCATATACACATAGCCTGTGTGTCCACCACAACCCATGGGAAGTTGTTCCAATAGTTAATTACCCTCACTGTTAAAAATGTGCACCTTATTTCCAATTAGGGTGTCACTTAGCTGGTTTTTAACTAGCCTGGCCAATTTTTGTACTGCCTTGGCAGTTAAAAGATTTAATGTGTGGGTTTTTTTTTCCTTTGGGACACGCTAGAAGGCTTTATAATTTACACCTCATAGTGCAGACTGTGGTGCCATGTTAGATTCAGGTAAGAAAAATGAAAAAAAAAAAAAACCCTAAAAATACATTGTGGTAGTGTTTAGCTTGTTGCATTGTTGTTTGATTGATTAGTTGTTTGTAAACATTACTAAAACATTTTAGTATTAATTAGATATAGTCAGTAGTAGGATCCCTTTTTGTGGGGTTAAGGCAAGGCCAGTGGCCAGTTTTTGTTGGTGGGACTGGGGATGGCCACTAGCTGGTTTCTCTGCATGTCAAAGATGGCAACCCTGTTTCCACTCTGAACTTGTTTAGCTTCATCTTCCAGCCATTGGATCTTGGACTCAGGGACTGCTGCACTGGGGACAGGGGTTAAAATGTAGCTCAGTTGGGGCCTCTTCATCCTGTCCTCCCAGCATCCGTCAGGACCCACAGCTGTGTAGGGGAGATCCCTTTGGGGGGCACTGAAATCCAGGTGGTGCCTTCCTTTCCTCCTACCATGCGGCTTTGGGGGGAAAACTGCAGAGAGCAGCCAGCGGGACACTCCAGCCAGTAGGAATAGATGCAGCCAAAGCAGGGAGGACAGTATTTTATTTTAAAGCTTTACCAGTAATGAAGCCTTTTTTACATGTAAGCCTTTTTTTTTTTTTTTAAGTTACTTTTTAAAAACTTTTCAAATGTCTTCTAATATTGGGCTACATTTATTTCTGTCCATTATAATTCAAAGGAAGAAACCAATAACATTTAAAACAACTTTTTCACGAGTTTGTTTGCTTGTTCATTTTGTTGTACCTGACAGCTCAGATTTTTTTCTTTTTTCCCCCCTTACTGTTATGACATTTTCAAAGTAGCAAATACTTTCCTTTTGCATGTGAGATTAGGTATATTAGTTAAAATCTCAAACTGCTTTTCATTTTATGTAAGTTCACATTTGAGTTTTGTCACCATAAAATTCACATACTCATATCCAATGTGCTGACAATTTTCCTGTGATGAACTGTGGAGCCGTATGATAAATTGCATTTGTTATATTCCTTTGAACTCCTCACCTGACCTCTCTCCACTGAATCTATCTCTATTGGGACAGCTTCTAACATTCCTAACCTCTGAGAAGCTTTAACCAGCCACCATTTTAATAAAAAAAACCCAGCCTGCTACAAAAATGACCTGCTCTTTCACATAATATTGCATATTCCTAACAAAATCAGACTAGCCTGAGGCCTATAACAGGCGTTATTCTGTCCTACAGGCTTAATGTCTGACTGCCTTGCAGAACTGGAAATGGGAAGTTTATGCCATTGGAAAGGAATTGTTCCTAGCTTTTGGAATGCACAACACTTGCTCCTAGCTCTGAAAAGTCCCAAGATATCAGACTTTAAAATTGTGTCATTTTTATGTATAGAAACAGACAGATTTTTAAAATGTAGTGTTTTAACGTTTTCCCCCTGTGAGCTCTTGGCAGTTGGATTCATGGAAACTAAAGGCATTTACATGGCTTTAGAGAAAAAAGACATTTGAATTAATCCCAATACAGTTTGACGCTAAAACATTTATAAAATGTGGTTGTTTTTTTCTGTAAAATGTGGCATATCTAGAATACAGAATGATGTGCATTTATCAGCACTCATTTGGGAAGGACTGCATAACTTTCATAGTACAACCTTCCCCTCACACCCAAATGAATGCCTGTGAAGCCTTTATTCTTCAGCACATATTCTAAGCAGTGCCCTAGACCATATAAAATACAGAGCTGTGGGAATACACCTCTACCTCGATATAATGCTGTCCTCGGGAGCCAAAAAATCTTACCGCGTTATAGGTGAAACTGCGTTATATCGAACTTGCTTTGATCCACCGCAATGCACAGTCCTGCCCCCCCAGAGCACTGCTTTACCGCGTTATATCAGAATTCATGTTATATCGGGTCGCATTATATCGGGGTAGAGGTGTACCTCAGTTTTCTTCATTTCTGTCAGCTGTATTCATTACACTTTTCTGCCCCTGAAATCTTATTAAACTGGACATACTTACTTTGTTAGCTTGATTTGGCTTCCCCTGTCCAGAGCCTTTACAGTGAAATTATTGATGACTCAATTGGGGAAATTAAGTCAGGGTGCACCTGCAGTGCTGCACCTGGCTACAAGAGGATGTGTGGGGGTGGCACATGCCTCTTACAGGATAGGACTCTGCTTGGCCCGCTGGGGGCAGGAAGCCATTACAACAGTCTTTGATTCATGATCACATTCTACTTTTTCCTCAGAACCTTTGCCTTATTCAGTGTATAGGTTAGACAATGAAAGCAGCAGGGTGAGTAGTGAATCAGGCAGTGGTTCAGAGGACTCCTATCTGATTTGGTGTGCAAGTAGGAAAGTGTGTAGAGAAAGAGGCAGGGACCTATATACGGAACACCCTGAACAATGTGGATAAGAAAAAAACCTGCCTCATTTACTGCAACAATATCAACTTGTAGGGAAAAATAATATGTGATCCTGTTATTAAAGACTACATCATAAAGCATGAACACAAGAGGGGAAAGCTAAAGTTTCACAGGCAACTTTAACTTTGGAAATTCCTTATTTCTGAGTGATTTACTTTGCAAATATAATGGGTGAAATCTTTGACCTAGTGAAGCCAATGGAGGTTCTGCCATTGATATCAGTAGAACATCCCCTGTTCCTGTCATATAGTTTAATGTATAGATTACATACATACATAAGGAAGATGGCACTTTATTTATTTAGGGGCAAATCTGACTCCCTCCCTCATACTCATGCAACATAGACCTTTGACTGCAGCATAACTAGTGGACAGGGTGAAGTTTCTACCTGTTTGCAAATGGGTCTGAACCTGCAGCTCCAAAAAGCATGGAATTCTTGTTGTGATACACAGTCCATGTGAGAAAAAAGAATACAAGCAGATCTATAAATATACAGATCCACTGACTGTTTCCCAAACCCCAACAGTTGGGATCCAGGGTCATGGATTATCAGGATGAGCTCTGCGCTGCCACCCCATGGTCTGGAGGTAGAATTCCTTCTTCCCCACTGCAACCTTTGTGAGATTCTTTTCACAAAGCTTGTATTGTCCATATAATTAAAATAGCTTATTGGAAGCAGATATAGTTGATCAAATGAAAGGCTATGGATTCTCTTCCATTTTGCTTTTTAATTGTGGAAGATCATTTTTAATTTAGTGTGGCAAACATTCTTTGAAAGCTTCAGGAAAATATAAGCCACTAGTTACATAAACTAGAACAATGCCACCTTTCAAAAACAACTTATGGATCAACACTATCAATAATGTCATGTCATCATTAAAATATTCCAATAGTTAAAATATCAGCAGAAAATAGCCATGTGAAATCATTCCTATATAAATATAAATCATAATTTACACTGGGCAGAAGCTGAATTTGATTAATGCCTTAGGTAACTGACTTTTCACTGCTGAATAGTTCTATATCAAATTCTTCTTGGAATTTACATCATCAACAGGAAGAATGCTATAGAAATTACATGAGTGCTCTATCAAATAACTTCCTATTTTAATGAAGTTTAAGTATCAATTTATACTAATGCTATAAGGCAATGGGATGACTTAGTGAGGGTTTTTGGTTTGTTTTTTAAAGCTGCTGTCAGCAGTTCTTTTCTTAAATAATTAGTGTTTATGTCTCCTATACAAAATAAGTCAAGAGGACTGCCCACATGGTCAAAGTTAGGCACATGCTTAAGTATTTTGATGAATTGGCATCTATAAGAAGAATGTTAAATACCGGAACAATGAAAAAGTACTCAAAGTCCCAGCTGTGGGTATGGCCAGTCCTTTGATCTCCTGATGTTAAATTTTGCTTTATTGCCACTGTTTCTCCCAGGACAGTCTCCCTCAAGCTCTCCTGTTGAATCTGTTCCAGTGTGGACAAATAATTAAAGAGCTTTTGGAGCAGGGGGACTGGACTATGGGACTACCACCTGCCAGGTGAGTGCCCTAGCCACCAGGAAACAAGGTGTCTTTCTCTTGCTCTGTCTCTCTCTGGCCCAATGACTCTTGATTTAATCCAAAATGGAACAGCTTCAACAAAAGAGATTGAAGGAGTCCCCCCACATCAGAATATCCCATAGGTCAGTGACTAGAGCACTGTCTTGAGAGTTGAGAGACTTGTGTTTAGATCCTTTCTCCCCATTTCCCCAGGGAAAAACAAACCTGGGTATTCCACAGCTTGGGTGAGTGCTCTAACCCACTGCACTAAAAGTTATATGGTGCGCATCACCTCTTCCTGTGATTATTTTGTGTGGAGTGAGGCAGGCACCTAACCTAATTTCTGAAGAAAAGACTTTGACACCTAAGCCACCTGACTCCAGGAGAGGGCTTCTCAGTTGTGGATCACAAACAGAGATAGGGTCCTCCCTCAAGACCAGACGTAGGTGTCTAACACTATGAGAAGGGTTATAGAGCTTATAAAACACATCAGTATCTCCCATTGGCTAGCTTAGGTAGCTCCCGCCTAGCATGCTGTTTTCTGTGGATGGCATTTATAGGTACCTATCTTTCTCCATTTACTGTATAAGACAGCGGTAGGCAACCTAAGGCACGCGTGCCGAAGGCGGCATGCGAACTGATTTTCCGTGGCATTCACACTGCCTGGGTCCTGGCTACCAGTCTGGGTGGCTCTGCATTTTAATTTAATTTTAAATGAAGCTTCTTAAACATTTTTAAAACCTTATTTACTTTACATACAACAATAGTTTAGTTATATATTATAGACTTATAGAAAGAGACCTTCTAAAAACATTAAAATGTATTACTGGCACGCAAAATCTTATATTAGAATCATAGAATATCATAGAATATCAGGGTTGGAAGGGACCTCAGGATGTCATCTAGTCCAACCCCCTAGAGTGAATAAATGAAGACTCGGCACACCACTTCTGAAAGGTTGCCAACCTCTGGTATAGGAGCCTAGGCACCTAACTCAGGCCTTGAGGATCACAGTGTTGTTGTTATTTCCTAGACACCTAATAATTAGGCATTACAACACTCAGTTTCACAAATCTTAAATTCCTTTGTAGATCTGGTCATTAGGCATTCTGCAGCTATTACTTCAGATTCAGCATTGTTGTAATGAAACTTCAGCAGTCTTTAATTGGCTAGATCCCACCTCCCCCCATACCTCTTTGCAGGTTCTTTTTATGGGCTTTCAGATCGTTTTCTCTTTTTACATCAGAAATGTTTGAAGGCTAGTTATCTGTAACAGTAAAGCTCCTGTGTACTGCTTTAGTGGCACGAATGGCATGTAAACCCAGCAGATCTAGACAGCAGGAAATTCCCCTTGCATGGTGGGAATCAAGCACAGTGACTCTACAGAACTGCCCTCTACCAGTATAGGAACTGTAACCAGATTGCCTCTGTGCTCCTGCTATTTCTGGCTTCCAGAGCAGTCCATTGCCGTCATGGGCAGCTGATGTACGTTAGAGGAGCCTTGAAGTTGTATCGGACTTATGTCAGGGAAGAACTGGCCTTAGAATCAGCAAGTCACAGAGGTGGCTTTATTCCACCTTTGCCCTGCCTTGCCTTTTTGGTCCTGTGGCTACTGAAGCTCAGAGAAACCTGAGAGATGGGGCCTAGAAATGTGCCTGAAAAACAAATTTGGATGCAGATTTCACAGCCCCTTTCAAAGTTTGAGGTACGCGGTTAAGCTCAGGCAATGAACCACAAAATCCAGATGTAGATCGTACTCAAAGTTCAGGAGAGTTTAGATTTGAAAGAAAGAGTGCACACAACCCCCCACTCCCAAGCAATAGTTAGGTCCAGTATTATGTATCTTTTTGTGGCACCGAGACCACTTAGAGAGAGAGATAAAATGAGTCTGCTCTACAGGCTTAGCTAACAGCCAGTTGGCTTTTAGCTCATGCTTTAGAGCAGGGATCGGCAACCTTTGGCACACAGCTTGCCAGGATAAGCACCCTGGTGGGCCGGGCCGGTTTGTTTACCTGCCGCATCCGCAGGTTCGGCCGATCATGGCTCCCACTGGCCATGGTTCCCCGCTCCAGGCCAATGAGGGCTGCGGGAAGTGGCCCGGGCCGAGGGATGTGCTGGCCACTGCTGGGAACCGCGATCGGCCGAACCTGCGGATGCGGCAGGTAAACAAACCGGCCCGGCCTGCCAGGGTGCTTACCCTGGCGGGCCGCGGGCCAAAGGTTGCCGATCCCTGCTGTAGAGGCACTCATGCACTAAGCTCCAAAGGTCCCCGTTTCAATCCTGCCTGCTGACGACTGGGGTCAGTCGGCGTTACACTTGCACTTTAAATGTGTCTGTACATCCCAATCAAGGCAACTGTGAACACATTGAATGTATTAATAGTCTTAGGAAAACTGCAAAACTAGGATGACTTTAATTCGATAACAGCCAATGGATATGTTGTACAGTAATACAAATGCTCTGACACAGAAACTGAAAGCCTAAGTATGCATTCATTGTTGCTAATCAAACATCTAAATTAGCATGTGCCACACTAACATGTTGTGATGGGGTATATAGACCCCATGATGTGGCAGCCAGGAAGGGATTAACAGAATGGTCAGCTACCTCTCTGCATGCAACATAACTAACTGATTAACCACAGCTGGGATAAAAGGCAACAACTCATGCAGAGGACAGTGGCAGTCTGAAAAGGTATGTCTACACTGCAAAACCCACGGCTGACCCATGCCCTCTGACCTGAACTAAGAGACTTGGGCTGTGGGACTGTTTAATTGAGGTGTAGACGTTTGTGCTTGGGTTGGATCCTGGGCTCCAGTAGCCTGTGAGGTGGGAGGGTCTTAGAATTCTCACTACAGACCCAAACCCAAACTTCTACACTGCAGTTAAACAGCCCCGCAGCCCAAGCTCCATGAGTCTGAGTCAGCTGGCATGGGCCAGCAGTGGATGTCTAACTGAAGTGTAGATGTACCCACAGGGGCGAGGGCCATCCTGAGAAAGTAGCACGGGGAGGTGAAACTCCAGAGAGATGACTGGAGAATGCAGCTGTATGGCAGATGCCTGCAAATAGGTAAAGGTAGGAAGCAGCCCAACAGAACCGGCTAAGGATTTTAAGAAACACACCCTAGCTGCTTATTGTGAGGGCTCTAGGCTAGAACCCAAAGGTGAGGATGGGCCTGGGTTCACTACCATCATCTGCAGGAGAGATTAAGCCTTGGGAGTAAAGGGGCAAAGATTATTCTGCTCAGACTGAGACTGGTATGAGTCACTGGACTTCAGGCTTTTGTTTGGACTTTCCTGTTATTTGGAAGGGGTGAGGTTTCAAGCAACCTGACCAAGGGGCTGAGTTGCACGAAGGAACAGATAAGCAAGTGCCTTGAGCTGTGGCTGACAAAGGGGCTGCTGTGCTATGCCCAGCCATGAAGGGGGCACACCAACTAGTGATTGAATCTTTGACATATGTATTTTGGTTGGAAAGCCAATTTTAAAATGTGGATAAATTTGTTATTTGTTAGTCATTATAGACATCTGCTTAAAACCACAATCTGATGTGAAGAAGCCATAAACATCGCCGAGGACTTCTAATTAATTTTAAATTAAGCAACTTCCTGAATTCACTATGGCCCCAATTTCAAAGTACATTTACGCATGTGTTTAATTCCACCTCCGTTCAGCAAAGTATTTGGCATGTGCTTAAGAACTCGCTAAAGTTAAGCACATGCTTAAGTGCCTTACTGATTTGAGTCCTATCAAATATGGGGCACTATTCTGTTCTCTATACGCACAAGTGAAAATCCAGAGCAAGTCAACAGAGGGAAAAATGAGTCAAGTTGCTCCATATTATACGCAATTGTAGCAAAGCAGAATTTGTCCTATGCTATGTCAGTCTACATGATCTCTTTCTACCATATCACACAATATATAATGGAAGTTCACAATTACTAAGAATCTCAAAACCAATGGAGAATTGACTAGTAAAAGAAGCATTCATCACAAGCGGAGTAAAGCGTGTAACAACTTAAGAGCCAAACTGATCCTGACCACAACTTCTCTGAGGATAAAGTAATGTTCCCAGGTAACTCTATCAAAGGCCATTTCTCAGTCAAGCCTATCTGCTGATACCAGGTCATCAGTATTACATTTAGTTTTAAAAGTTGTTTTGTATAACTGGAATCATGGCACTGTTTGACAAGTCTTATTTCATCTGCATAAATGAGTCCTTGACATACTATTTGAATCTATCAGTAAATAGCTAGATTTACAAGGGATATAGAACATTTATTTTGTCCAGTTACAGATAATGAAAAGGAGACAATTTGTTCAGAAGATGGGAGAACATCACAGTCTAGAATAATTGAGAAAATGAACAAAGACTAGGGGGGTGTTAATACCACTGGTCAAGCCTTAAAACATTCAGAATTGGTGGTGGAGAGAAAGGCAGGTAAACCTTCATTATGCTCAAGTCAAATAAAATAGCTTCTTCCAGGATTCAGCTCTACTGTAGACTGCAGACAATTTAGTTAACTGGAGCCAACCAAAGCAGTTATTGAACATCATCATACTGCAGAGAAAGTCATCTCTATATAAATCAAGGGGAAAGACTTTAAAAGTCTCTTTGATATCTCATTTAAGGAATTTATACTTACCTAATAGATTATTAGAGAGTTTATTGTGGGTTTTTTTTATATTTAACCGAAAACAATGACAAACATCTTTGAAAAACACTTCTAGAGGGGAAACCCCAAAATATAACAATGTTATGTATTCTAGTACACGTAATGTATCCTGCCAATGACAAAACACACAGTTGGGGAAAACAAAGAAAATTCACAATACAGTTGCTTGGTGAAGTGACTCTGCGCTTAGCATGGTGGCATCAATAACTGTGAACTGCAAATGTAGCTGTTTGTCCAAGCTATTGCGAGTGGGTTTATTAATTCAGTGAAGATAGGAGGCAGAGGCAGTAGCCTGAGGATATATTCTTCTGTTGACATAGATATTTTATGTGCTGTTTAAGGATTTTCTTCTTCACTTGATCACAACATCAGGGATCAGGTTGTCATGCAAGCATCTATTACAACATTGACACCTTCTGCCACAGACTGCAGTGTATTGGTCGGTGTCCCTGATGTACACCACAATGGGAAGGCCTTTTACCAGTTGAACTATGTATATGTCCACCCTTTTTTCACATTGTTGACGTAGTCCTGGTCGACTACCAATAGCTGGTATTGATGTTGCTTCTGCCTACCACAAGGCTTCATTTAACCTAGGGGATGGGGATTTTAAATCAATGTTTTCCTTCTCCTAGGTAGGCTGCCTTCCTGGATTGGAGAGCCCCAGCTGTCCCAAGCTGTCTGGTTATTTTTAAAAGGTGTCAGATACCTGCCTTTCACACCGTCTTTTGGGGAAAAAACACCTGTGCCTGTGAAGGCAAGAATTCAAGGAGTAATTAAAGGAACACAGCAATAATAAAAAATAGGATGAAAATACAACATGCCTGTTTTTCATAAAACTACACCATTATAACAATTTGGGTACCTAGAAAATCTCATTTTAAGGAATGCTGCTCTTGAGAAAATCCCCATTTAGAGGTCCAATTTGCCAAAACGTTCAGCGGATTATAATAATCATATCTCTTTTCTGTAACTACTAGTTCCCTTTTTTCACAAATTGTTTCTTAAAGCTGAAAAAAAAGAGTTCTTCTTAAAATGAAAAAGTGAGCTTAACAAAAGGTATCAATTTACAAAATGCCAGCATCCTTAAAGTGTGGTGACTTAGCTGATTTAAAATGATAATTTTATTATTAATCAATATTATATTACAGTAGTATCCAGAGGCCCAGTTAGGCAGAATCCCACGGGATAGGGTACTTTGCAAATAAGCCCATATGAAGACATTGCCCCCAAAGAGCTTAAAATGTGAGAAAGTGCAGATTCTAGTTGCATTAGATTTTCTGGAAGGAACAAATCTGAATAAAATAAATATTTTACAAATCCAGCCTTGTTGTAAGATCGGGAAGGTTATAGGTTACTAGAAGCAGATTGTATTATGTAGTATACAGGAATCAATTGACAAAAAAAAGTGAATTAGTAAAAGTCAATTTCTTACAATCTCACTTTTGAGTTTGAGAAAATGGATCACGGCAGCATAAATGAAAAACAAGAAACAAACTCTTTGATATAAGGCAGAATAGAGCTCATAAGAATCATTTGTTAGGAGTAATTTGCATCACTTTATTGATCAAACAAGCTGTTGAGAGCAGAGGGATTAGGCTTTTGGCTGATGAATGATTTTTGAAATGTCTGTTGAATCAACTTTAAAAATTATAAACTAGCTCAAGCACTTAGGGAGAGAACATTGGCTTAGAAGATTAAGTAGTCATATGTTAGTAATATTATCATAAATTGACCTGTTTTAGACCTTAGACATCAGATAAGTCAGTCAAATAATGGATTAATTGATAGAAGGCTATGATGTTGTTATATTCTATGGGGTAAAAAATAAAATAAAATAAATAGCTTGATACATACCTGGCATGTTTTACTGAATAGCCTGAAATGCTAGTCTCAAAAGGGACACAATAGGTTAATGCAGTAGCTCGCTTCCTTTGGAGAGAAGTATTCGAAATCACTTTGAGACACAAGTAAAACAGAGTGGTCTGATTCTACTCATTGTTGGGCATTTGTCTATATTACATAATTTGTTACAATCTGGCATAATTAGCAGCCTCTTTTCAATAGAAAGCCAGGACCAGAAAAGCAGAGGCGTTGCAAGTCACTCCTGAAGAGCATTGGCAGAGAAGCATTGGGCAGCTTGTTGTCGGCCACGCACAGGCCAGAGTTGTCAAACTTGGGTGCCTCAGTATCCAAATTGCTCCATGCCAGCCCAGGTTTGAAAATTTGGGCCATATGTTTAATGAGAGCTGTTCTTAGGAAATGCTTATAACACTTGCTTTCACATGTACCCAAGTCGCCCACCTTTTTAAAGACAGAAATGAAATTTGATAGTTATGTGCCTACAGAATATCTTTCATGACGTTTGAAAAAGGCCATAAATTGATACATAAAATATATAACTTGTTCATATGTATGGAGAGAGAGAGAGAGAGACTTCATGATGTGGTTCTGACACTGAGGAAGTTCACCCAGGTTTTCTCATCACCTGCCCTGTTATCTTGGGTGCCTCTGTTCTGTGCAGCTTTGGCTCAGAGTCCTGACACCAGCAGTGTGCTCACAACATAATGGTCTCACCCTGGCTTCCACTAGCCCAGTTACTCCTGGGAGGTTGACCTCCACAAAAAGTCTCCCCAAAACCATCTCTCCTGCAGTCTCTCTCATGGACACTCTCAGAAGTTTTTTGCTGCCTCCAAAGAGACCATGTACACACCAGCCTGTTAGGTTTGCTGAAGACACACTTACTCCACTATAATAGCACTGTGATGGTTGGTAGTAAAACTTAGAATAAGTTTATTAACAAAACATAGATTTAAGTGATTTCAAGGGGAGTGAGTGAAATATTTTTGTTTTAACCCTTTCATAATATACTTTCTAGTATCCAAAACTCAAATGTAGGCAAAGTTATAGCTTGCTAATAGTTTTTTACTCACACATTGTTAGCATTCTCTAGCATGATTGGCTTTCCCAGCCAGGATCCCACCCTCACAGAATCAAAGTGCTGGTTTCTTTGTTCCCTCAGGAGATGAATACCCCAAAGTCTTTCAGCAGTTCCTTATATCCCAAAGTTTATCTTTGTCTTCAAAATATTGAAGCTCTCCTCCTGGCTTAGCTTTCTGTGACACGCACTCTGCATACATCTACACTGTAATTAGACACCCGCAGCTGACCCATGCCAGCTGACTCAGGCTCAGGGGGCTCAGGCCAAGGGGCTATTTAACTGTAGTGTAGAAGCTTGGCTTGAGCTGCAGCCTGAACTCTGGGACCCTCCCACCTTCAGGGTACTAGAGCCCAGGTTCCAGCCTGAGCCCGAACATCTACACTGCAATTAAACATCCCCTTAGCCTGAGTCCCTTAACCCAAGTCAGGAGGCTTGGGCCAGCCAAAGGGCTTCTAATTGCAGTGTAGACATACCTTCTGACAGCCATGATAAAGCTCCTGTATCTAGCTGTGCAAGGTATCAAAGTAATGAGCTTTCCATTTTTATATAGAGAAAACATGTAATTGGTCCAGGCTTGAATCTTACCTTGTTTGTGGCCCAAAAGGGTTATCTGGGGGTGGGGGGTGGGGGGAATAGAGCGGGAAGAGGGAAGAAGGGTGAAATATTTCACCCAATAGGTTGGTTTTAATATGAAAAGTGGATGTCTGAAGCTGGTCAGTGGTTTGAGATATTCGGAAAAGCGGGTAGACAGCAAGTGAGGTAGTCAAAGATGCAAGACATATAATCTATCATAAGATTCCCCAGTATTTCCTGTGAAGATCACCACCATTTACATGATGTAATCACAACCCTACTCGTTCAGTCTATATTATACAATGCCACTAAAGGTAAAATTTCAACATTACAATTGTAGATTAAATGTTTATAATTAAGAAATTTAAGTCCGTTCTTTTTTAAATCCTTGATTTGTTTTGTTCATCTGACTTGTGCATCAGCTTGCCATAAACAAAGTAATCATTTAACTAAGAAAACATAAGTACGGCCATGCTGGGTCAGACCAAAGGCACATCTAGCACAGTATCCTGTCTTCTGACTGTGGCCAGTGCCAAGTGGGATTGAGGGAATTGAACAGAACAGGTCATCATCAAGTGCTCCATCCCCTGTCGCCCATTCCCAGCTTCTGGCAAACGGAGTCTAGGGACACCTGTCTATCCTAGCTAATAGACATTGATGGATCTATCCTCCACGAGTGTATCTATTTCTATTTTGAACCCTGTTAGAGCCTTCACAAAACAAACAAACAAACAAAAACAATTTTGCTCAAGTTATCCAACTAATTATTTATTTTCTAAATAAGCAATAACTTAAATAAAACAAATGAGTCTTTAAGACCCTGATCCTGCAACCACTTAGGTGTGAGCTTAACTTAACTTACAAGAGTAGTCCCCTTGAGACCATGTGTCTAAAATTAAGCATGTGTGTAAATATTTTTGGGTTCAGGGTATTAGATGCATATCACCATAAGATGGTGACATCACTGATATGGGCATACATCCTCTTGGGTCACCTTTCCATCGTACAGTTGAGAGAAGGGAAAGAGGAAGATGTTAGTGGCTGGAATTGGAATTGTCTCCATCCCTCACTCACTATTGTGATCCCCCTTCAGTATTTTAGTCTGCATTTATATGTTTCTTGTGTGGCTTGGACAATGAGTCCAGTATTATTATCCTCTCTCAGGCAAATCTCCCAGTGACATCAGTGGGCTCTTTGCTCATGTAGGGACTGCAGAATCAAGCCCATAAGTAGGTCATCTTCAACTTGAGTCACGTTAAATATCAGTCTCTCTGTATCAGAGGGAAAGATATGAAGGAAAAAGTGGAAAGCCATTTCCCTGTACCTTTCCCCACTCCTGTGAGGTGCAGAAAGATATAACAAAGGTTGGAATTTATTCTTCTTTGTTTTATGATCACAATAAAGGAACCCACACCTACTCCTATTACCATAACATTCCAATCACTCATACAGTTGTGAATATTTCTGCTCCCAGAAGGGGAGCCCACCTTGTACTGCATGCTCTCATTCTGTCACATAAAAAGAATTAAAATATTCTGATTACAGCTAAATAAGCAAAAAACACCATCCCCTTTCTTTTAGAATTTGCTTCACTCCTCTGTTCAGAGCATCCCACAGAGGCCACCAAAAATGGCTTGCCCCTCCTACAATCTGGCTGACAAATGATTCTCATTCTTTAGTATAGAAAGGCAATACTGTATAAGGCCGTATGGCTCCAGAGGTCCGCCAGGTGATCAGACTGAACCAGCCATGTGAAAGACAATGCTTCTCCTCCCCTTATGTGACCAGAAAGAATATTCCCACCCTCCCTTACATAAGCACAGGTGTGGCAAATTGTATATTTGAGGTGATTCCTAGGCATTTGCATTGTCAGTTTCCGTTTTCCAAAGTAACTTCCACCTATCGAGTAGCATAGATTATTTCTGTAACAGGATCCCATTGTTTAGACTACTTAGAGTAATCATGTAATCCTGGAAGAATAGATCCACATATCATCTACTGATAGGTGCAGTCTTTCAACCCTTCAGTGGTTAAGAAATGGATCATCCAAGCTACCTTGGATTGATGGGATTGGCTCATGATGGGTACCAATCTCCCCAAATAAATACTGGGAGCATTACTGACATGAATAGCTTTCAATAGCGTAGCAGGCCTCATTTGGAGCCTTACCATCATAATGGTACTTGGGCATAGTCAGACTAGATGATCACAGTGGTCCCTTCTGGACCTAGAATCTATTAATCTGTATAGTTCTCTTCACTAGATGTACATATGACAAAGAACAGAGGAGCAGCAGTACGGGCAAATGAAGCATTCCCCCATTTGCAGTTGCCAGGAGTTCTGTCTGCCAGTGTAGCCAGGATTTACATATCTATTTGGGAATGTCACGGTCTTTTCTGTCATTTCAAATAAAATTCATGAGACCATGTTATCAATATGTTCCCTGAACAACTTCAAAATGCTGCTGATCTAGTCTGCTGTTTGTGTGTTTTACATCACGGACAGAGGCCCAACTGTGGCTATCATACAGTACAAAGACAAATGGCAGAGGCTGGAAACACTTGGATTAATGGAAGTGTAGATCAAATTCAGAAGCAGTAATAAAACTACTTTTTATAGCAGTTGTCCATCCCTCCTCTTCCCTCTAGAAATAGAAAATAATTCATAGCATTCTCACCTAAGCATGATTTTTTGCATTAGCAACCTGGTGGGGACCAAACCATAGTTTCAACACAGTAGAGACAGGACTGCACAGTATGTGATGTGTGAGAGGTAATATATACAGTGGGGACAAGCATTAACTGTCACACACTGAAAGGGCTTGGGCAATTTCTTTCAATTCTAAGATCTCCATATTTGGCTATAAATTTTTAATATATTTGTGATGAGAAAATAACTCAAAGGAAATCTGACTAGTGCCTGTTATGAGACAATACATCCTGTGATAAGCCTCTCTCCCAAATGCATCCATTCTGTGTCCATTCAACACTTGCCCTTAAAATACAATTAAAAATGTATTAGATACCCAAGATGTTTTGCTGGAATTCAAACTCATTTCCTTATATTTAAATGACATACCCTGGACACTGGGGGCTGATATCCATACACCTTCCTTATCCCATCTAATGAGGTCCAAACTTAATAAATAGTACTGTCTGGTAACATACCATTAAGAGACACACAGAAAAAAATAACTATCTTAAAAAACAATAGAGTCAAGGAGCATTAGAGATAAGACATTTATTTCACACAACATACTAGGACATAATATACCGCGTGAATATGAAAAAATGTAGATTGGACATAACTGCTGAAAACTAGCTAAAGGTGTTATTAATGATGACGGGAAATAGTTACAAAGGAAAATATAAAGGTACATCTAATAAAACATACATCATTAATCTCTTTGGAATCCCATCTAGATCTCTGTGTCTCCGTGAAGACAACTACATGGGTGCTTCTAGTTTATATGATTAGATTCACCCTCACTCCTATTCCTTTCTCTGGCAACATCCCAGTCAAGGAACACATCTGTCAGCCATTCCAGGTTGAGCTTGTAATTGGGACACAAGTAGTAAAATGTTATCTTGCTGTTTAAATAAGCCGTTTTGCAAGATGAGAGATTGAAAGCAAAGTCCACTGATAAAACTTACATTACCCAGAAACCCTGGGAGCAAGGTAACATGACCCTTTGGTATAAATCCTTACATCAACCTACACTATAGTTTTCACTACGTGTCTCATCTCCCCAGATGCTGTGCCACTTTTTGCAGCTCCCGGTCATGCCATTACTCCACACACAGCTAGCTCAGAATCTAACACTTAATGTTTGAAGTGTTTGTTACATGCAATAATAAGAATATAGCAGTAGGGATATACTATTGACCACGTGACCAGGATAGTGGTGGTGACTGTAAAATGCTCAGGGTAATTAGAGAGGCTATAAAAATAAAAAAAACCCTGAATAATAATGGGAGATTGTCTGTTTATACCGAAAGAAGGACAGGAGACATTTGACATGGGTTTAATCAGGCTGCACCTTTACTATTAGATGTCTGGGACTACCTGGCAGATAAAAGTCTACAGTACAGGTAACCCAATGTTTTTCCGTAATTACCTGGGGGCTTTTACCAGCCCTTCCCCCCCCCATCTTTCCCATCAAATTCCCTCCTGAAAATGTATTGCTAGGACTTTACCATACCTCGGGGGGGAGGGGGTGTTCCCACCCGCTCCCCCTCTTTTTCCATCCAGGTCCCTCCAGCAAGTCCATTGCCGGGACCTTACCATCCATCCCTGTCATAGGAGGGCTATGGTGGGCTATAAGAATGGGGGGTTGGCTCCCTGCCATACCAATCATAGGAGTCCCCAACCGCCCCCCATTTGTTCCTTTAACGAACACTTCTTTTTAAGTCCTTTTCCAAGCCATTTATCCAGTCACTGTATACCTGTCCTATGGAGTACCTGCACTGGACATCCCCCCAAAGGAGGCACCAGTAATTGGCTTGGCTGCCCCTCCCCATACCCAGTCGGGTTCCCAGACATCTTTTACTGCCCCCCGCTTTTTTATTGGCCAAAACAAATGGACTCCCAGGCTTTACAGGGGAACCCCATACTCCCTGAATAATTTGGTGCCCCAGAGTGCACAAATTGCTGGGCCTTTATGACCCCAAGGGATTTGGCCACCCCTCTGTTAGAATCTGTCAAGCCTTGTCCATCTGGGTGGCATTCCATGGCTCTCAGCCAGACCATGCATGAAGGCATGTGTGACAACATGGATTTGCATGAAGTCCCTTCTTGTTTTGGGCAGTTTTTGAACTACTTTACACATTCCCAAATAGTGTTCTCCAATGTGTGCCACATTATGTCAGTGACTGCTAATTGGCCCCTCAGCACACAGCAGTGGCATGAGCTGGTCCCATAACATGCTTCTCCTTCCATGCCAACACAGCCTTGCCCAATCCTGGACCCCACTTGCCAACCCTTAAGGCTACTAGGACATCTGCCTGTGTGCATAAGAAAAACAATCCTGTGCCCATGGATCCACACCACCCCATCCATGGCTGGTCTGCCCACATCTGGAATGGAATGACAACACATTAATGGCGACTGACCACCCGAGGTTGCACACCATATTGTATGCTTCCAAATGCTAATGCCCAATTGTCAGAATTGCCTGTGCCCCTGTACCCCGCTGCACCACAGCTGTTGTGGCCCCTGATTACAAATGACTGAGCAACCCTTGAGTGAAGACTGCTGTGTGGATATGGATAACCCATTAGCCCCACTGACAAATGTAACAGCCGGGAGGCGATTCCAAGATTGTTGAGGATGCCTGTTGACAGTTGCCCGTGACCCCGTGTTCTGCAGCACCTGTTGCTGTGTAATGGGCCATTCAGGGACCAGCCTTTCCGCTCCTGTAATTACATGATTTTGTTAAGACTTTTCCCATAGCACTGCCATTGGAAAGGCAGCAGTGGATCTCCATACTATAAGGGTAACCATCCTACCCCCAAGTTCCATGTAGCTACCAGAATTTACTCAGGTTGTTGGCTGGCTCCTGGTGCCAGCTTCAAAACCTGTTACGCAAAAGTGAGGCAAAGCAACTGCTATGCTAGTATAAACCCAGGAAACGTAATAAAGTAATGGATATTATCCTGGAGCCTATTTGATGACCAAGCCCCAGGAGATAAACCTGCAAGTTTTCTGCAGTCCATTGTGTGATGGGCCCTGCTACCCTGTCTTCAGCTGATTCCTGTAGAATCCCATGGGTTTTTGTTTTTTTGTGGGGTGTTTTTTGTTTAGTTTTTTTTGTCTTTTTTTTTTAAACCACATAGCCCCAACCACACCCGTGTCTTTTAACATGTTTTACTTGATCACACTCTACATATCCCATGCACGCCCATGACTCATAGTGGTTTTGTGTGACTGTGTATTATTTATAGTCCCCATCAACAGACTACTAAACCCACAGAAAGATGCCCCCATCTGCTTTATAAAGGCACTGCCAAATATAGAACCTTAACATCTCCATCTGAACTGGAAATGGTGCCCTTGCCAACCTGTAGGTGACACTTGATTTGATCCCTATGCTGGTTCCCCCCCGGGGTCCTTTTCATACCGCTGTGGCATGAACACCTGAATGTGCCCCAAAACGTAATGTGCAAATATGCCTGCACTGATAGTTGTATGAACCTTTCAGAAGCCTGCACCCAATGCCATATACATTTGTTGCTGCCCTGACACCACTGCATCAGCATTATCCTCACGGCTTGTAATCAGTTGGGAGGAACGAACATCAATGCTCCGGGTAATCCTGAATCCTTTGGAAACCCAAATGCTGTGACGACAACCTTAGAAACAGCAGTCTTAACCACTTGCATGAAAATTCCTGCTGACTGAGGTAGAAGTTTGGTTCCTTTGGAGTCCCCCAAGCCATGAACTTTGGGGTGGGAGGACTGCCTTTGCTAACGAAACAGGAAACCCCCCCGGGGGCTCCTCTGCCCCTGGCCTAGCACCAGCCCCATGCCCCCAGTTGCATGGCTACTCCCCTGACTGCCACTAACTCCCATAACCACAACCCCACTACATATGCCCTGTGCAGCCTTTGAATCTCCCCGCTCTTCTCCCAGTGCTAGTGCTGAGCCTGACAGAAAGGGGAAGAAGTGAAAATTCCCTGGGTGCGCCCCAAGCGAACACCTAAAATCAGCCCTTAACCCAATTATCACAGCTCAGTTGTTGGGTGGAGAGGGGAGTGGCTTTGCTGTATTCCTTCTCCTCCCACCTATATCCCATGCCAGCATGTTCCTTAGAGCTGACTAACCAGGTAACTCCCCCTCCCTTTTTTGTTGTGCTTCCACATGGAGCCTGCTGTCCCCTGCCCTCAGCAGGAAAATTTGAAACATGATTCCTGTCCCTCCTGATCTGCCCCTACACTGCTTAAAGTCCTGCCTCCACAGGGTGCCGAGCTGAGCAAAATTGCCGTTCCCATTCCCTACCCCTAGCAGTGGGGGTCGAGGGGGGACCCTCCCTGTCCTTGTGCCCCTACCCAGGGAATGAATGAGACTGCAGGCTGCCTTGCTAGCCATATCCCCCGACCTCCTCCCCTTGTGGAGCTACTCTCAGGTGCCTGCTTTGCCCTACCCCAGCCAGAGGAAGGGATAAATTACCTCCCTTCCCCCTTTCTTACTGTTTTGCTTCCACATGGAACCATGTGGCTAAGACCTGCTGCACTGCTGTGTTGCCTCCTGCTTCAGACTGCTCCATGTAAAAGGGAAGATCCCGGCCCAGGGCCTAGAGGGTGACTCAGCAACCACGCTGACCCTTTTTGCAGCAGTTTTCATCTCTCCCCCCGCGCCAGCCATAAAGCACTGTTCCCTTCATTCAGCAATCCAGCCAAATACCCCCCTGCTTAAAGGTGCAAGGAGGTCATTTCAACTATCCCCACATTGACTGGGTACATGTTGCCTTAGGATGGTATGCAGAGATAAAGTTTCTTTATACCATATATCACTGTTTTTGGAGCAGCTAGTCAATACAGGTAAAAAAAAATCTTGACTGCTGTGGAGAAAGTGAATAAGGAAATGTTATTTACTCCTATAACCCAAAAACGTGTGGTCACCCAATGAATGAATAGGCAGCAAGTTTAAAACAAAAGGAAGTACTTCACACAATGCACAGTCAACTTGTGGAACTCTTTTCCAGGGTATGTTGTGTAGGCCACAATTATAACACGATTCAAAGAAGAACTAGATACGTTCATTGAGAATAGATCCATCGATGGCTAGTAGGCAGGATGGGCAGGGATGCAACACCAGGCTCTGAGTGTCCCTAGCCTCTGTTTGCCAGAAGCTGGGAATGGGCGACAGGGGATGGATCACTTGATGATTGCCTGCTCTCTTCATTCCCTCTGAAACACCTGGCATTGGCCACTGTCAAAAGACAGGACACTGGACTAGATGGAATATTGGTCTGACATAGTATCTTACGTTCTTATGGAATCCTAACATTCTAGGAAACGTTGATTCCTATTGAGGGTATATGTTTTATCTACTTATGTTTGATTAGGGTAATAGCAACACCATAGTGATAACTCACAGGTCTCCCTCCGTGTAACTAATATGTCCCTACGTACATTTATAACTTTTGCACTGAGTTTGTAACCAGTTAGTGATAACATTGGCTCTAAGTATGACTTGCATCCACATACTACATAGTTAATATTCAGTTAGTAGCCATGCTAGCTAACAGTTTTTTACCTTCACCAGAGGCCTAGTCTAGAACTTGGGTGTATTGCTGTGAAGGGTTTTGCACAGTATAGGTGAGATGCTCTAATTATATCTCATTAACCAGTCTAGCCCACCTTCCTTCCTCCCAGATTTCTGTGAAGAATGAAATCCTAAAGTAAATTGATGCACTAGTGGCTGGTGCATGTCCTGCAGGAACTTTATCCCCTGCAGAGACAGTATGGGGATAGCTAGCCAGATTTTCCCAGAATACAGGGCTAGGTAGCGTGATAAATGTGAATGTACAAATATGGATAACAAATGGCTGTGTTTTCAAATAAACGTCAGTGTAAACACAACTGTGTTTGTAATCGGGTCAGATGATAGAGCTAAGAATTGGATACAAAAAACATGGTAGTGTTTATGCTGCACAACTCTTTCAGGATTCCATTAGTTTTATAATATTCCTTACTTAGTTGGTCCCCTATCTGAAACCTATTTCTTGATTTCATGAATAGGGGAACTATGGAGAATGTTTAAAAGCAGATTGCACCAAAAGAAATCAATGAATTTTGACTCTTCTCCAGTCACAAAAAAGGCAAAAATTACCAATATATTTTTGTCATAAGAAAAGGCAGTTTTCTCAAAATACTGACAGCCCCAACTATAGCAATGTTACATGGCACTGCTACAACAATGATGTACTCAAGCAGTATTTTTTGTTCGGTTTTAGTGATGCTTTCACTGTATAGCATATCTCCCAACTGCTTAATGGAAGAATAATTATTCACTTGTCTCTTAATCCAAAATTCTCTGGAGTAGCAAATCTTCAAAACTGACAGTAATCAAA
Organism: Emys orbicularis; assembly: GCF_028017835.1. Lineage (NCBI taxonomy): Eukaryota > Metazoa > Chordata > Testudines > Emydidae > Emys > Emys orbicularis. The sequence goes on from NC_088687.1 coordinate 108,360,797, forward strand.
CTTGGTCTTTTGTATCAGAACTAAGATGTACCACTTTTTTCTTAAATATTTAAAGGAAACAACCAATTCAATTAACATCCATTCAAAACAACCAGCAATCTGATCCCAGTGTGACTATCGGGCTAGATTTTTTTTTTTAAATTGTCCTTGGAAATTAGATAAAGTGTGAACCGTGTCAGTCATCTTTCTGAGCAATAGTGTTGAAATGGGATATTTCACTTCCCATTTCCTGCCTATGATTTTAACAATTATAGTCTTCCATCTAAGCTGATCAGATAGAGCAATAAGAAGAGGAGAAAAAATGCCAGAGCATTTTGCCTCACACAGCATGCTTCAATCACACTGCACACTGAAACTGTTTCCTGAGGGGAGTTAAAGAAACTGAATAGAGAGAGTTACAACCACTCTGATCGATTTAGGACACTCTGTTTAAGTACTATATGTTAGACACCCTTCATGCTCTAAACTACTGCTTGCACTCAGAAGACGATTAAATAAATTGGTGTGACTTTGCATCTACAGGTGCTAATGCTGAAAGCCTGTGAAATACCTCTTCTAATGCTACTCAAGAGGGAAGAGTCAAATAGCTTACAAAGAACAATGTCTGTAATCAGGTCTGTTGTTTGTCTCATAAAAATCAAAATCAGATTTTGCTAATAAAGATTCTGCAAATTGATCTTTTGATAATTGGGAGCCTATTGTCAATAATGCAGCTCATCATTTAGCATTATTATAGCCACTTAAAAACCTGTGCTTTTTCTCTAATGAGACTGCATTCTGCTAGGCCCAATGAGAAACCATTTATTTAAGATTGTAGAAATCAAAGATTTTATTGATATTTAATTGTGAAAGTGGTTTATTTATTGATGTTTGTCTTATAATTCCAACTTTTTATAGAGTTTAGAAAAAAATGTTTCTTTGCTTTTAAAAGCAATATCACAATAAATTTTGGATTCAGACCTGCAGCTCTTGGCAAAACTATCATTGGCTTCAATATGAACAGGATTGCTGCCCAGGGAGAGAGCTAAATTAACATAACAAATAATATACAAGTAGGGCAGGTCACTTCCACCCAGATTGGCTTAAGATACGCAAAAATATAACAAAAAACAAGCTAATTTTTGCTTCAAACACTTTCACAGCATAATATTTTGAAAAGGCTAGGATTTTCAGTGACAGACTAATGTGGTTTGTTTGTTTGTTTGTTTGTTTGTTTGTTTGTTTGTTTGTTTGTTTTAACAAGCTATAGTGTGCAACTGGAATTTCCATCTTTATTCTCTTGCTGAAGCTGTAAACATAATATGCAAATAACCATCAGTCTCATGACACATGCACAGTCTGATTATCAAAATGCTGTTTAGCAACAATTGCATGGCATGCTCTTTGGAGAATTTCTATATGGATTTGGAAGCCTAGTTTTGATACCCAGGTTGGAAACTTTGCCTTTAGAGATTAACACAATACAAGATGCTTTAAAAACACTCACAAATTTTTGTTTTATAATAAAGATCAACTCCTAAGCTCAATTAAGTCAATGAAAAGTCTTCAAATGGCTTTGCTTCAGGTCCCTGATTTAGCACATAGTCATTTCTTTAGGGTTTAAGATTATGATCATACCAGTTGTGTGCATACCCCACTCTTAGGGCTGAGCCTCACGCATACTGTATGGAGCTCAGAGATCTTTAGAAAAGAGGCATTAATATCTAATTCCAGACGTCCTCTGCTTCTGCTGACAACCCCAACGAAAGTCACATCAGCATCACCTTCTTCTCTTTGCTCCCCTATCTCTTACAATTTGCACTGTGAAAGAAACAGGTCATGGGGGAAGAAGGAGAGAAGGCATGCTAGTGTAAATGACCAACTCCCTTCCTGTCATCGCTAAATGCTATTTGGCATATGTCACTCTCTCAGGGATTGTGATAAAAGTGTGTTGTTTTAGAGCATTGTGATAAAAGTGTGTTGTTTTAGAGCATTGTCAAATGTGGGTGCAATCTTAATTCTCCCCACTCCCTTGTGCATATGCTTTATGAGTCTTTAACAACATGATCTGTTCCATTGTCTCTTCTCAGCTAAACTGGCTCACAGTCTCAGTGTCTTTGCTCAAACTGTCCAGTTTTCACCCCACCCCAGTTCCATCTCAAATGTCTCTGCCCCATTCCCTCCCCACTGGATTTTAGTCTCAGTCTTCTTATCTAGCCAGTCCCAATATCCCCGCCCCTCGTCCAGTTTTGTTTTTCCCTTCCTGAGCCAACTGGCTCCTGTCCCTCCCGTGCCCTGTTTCCCTCCCCACCCTACCAGTCCCAGCCTCTTGTTTCCTCCCCAGTTTCCAGTCCCAATCTCCTCAAACATGCCATTATGGGAGGGAGGGGTAAAGGGAGACGAGAAAAAAAGAAAAAAAAATCCTTTGAAGAGGTTACTTAAGTAAATTAGAGGATTTAGTGAGAGTTCCCCTTCTTTCTTGTGTGTGTGTATTAAGGCACCTATCATTCAAAGACATATACAAGTGCTTAACTCTATGCACTGTGAAGTCAATGAAAATATTCTTGCAGTTTGATAGGCAAAATACACGCAACTCATTTCAGGATCAGGGCTTTAGAGTGTAGGAGAGTGAACGTGATTTTTTGTTGTTGTGGGAATGTTTGTTTCTCCTGGTGTGACTAGAAGATGGCTTCATGTGAGAAGCTTATGTGAATAATTTTTACTCTAGTAAAAAGTCCAATGGATTTCAAAGTTACTAGTGTATAAATGCTCACAGGCTTGAGCTCATAATTATCAATAGTTAGTTATGTAAACCTCTAAGATATGGGACAGTCAGTCTTAGCAGGAAAGAATTATACCTTAGTAGCCAACGCCTAGAAAAATTGACTCTAAGTATGAGAAAATTACCCTACCAATTAAGCTGTCAGCACCTTAGTCTAAGAGTAAAATTTAAAAAATAGCCGTTTTACACAGGACACTGATGTACATCTGCTGCAGCCAGTATTACTCAATGACATGAAGTGTTAAATAGTTTTGGAAACTCTGATTATACATTTTTGTAGCCTCCTGAGAAACCCTGTTTAATTCTTGAGCATTTACTTTCCCTTTAAGATAATATTCACTGTTACAGCTCTCCTTCACTGACAGCAATGGTTAAAATGTATTTTTGTACTTCCTGTCATGAAGTCCCTTACAAACCCTTTCATATTTTGTCTTAACTAGTATCCACATGATATAGATTCATAGATTCATAGATTCTAGGACTGGAAGGGACCTCGAGAGGTCATTGAGACCAGTCCCCTGCCCTCCTGGCAGGACCAAATACTGTCTAGACCATCCCTGATAGACATTTATCTAACCTACTCTTAAATATCTCCAGAGATGGAGATTCCACAACCTCCCTAGGCAATTTATTCCAGTGTTTAACCACCCTGACAGTTAGGAACTTTTTCCTAATGTCCAACCTAAACCTCCCTTGCTGCAGTTTAAGCCCATTGCTTCTTGTTCTATCCTTAGAGGCTAAGGTGAACACATTTTCTCCCTCCTCCTTATGACACCCTTTTAGATACCTGAAAACTGCTATCATGTCCCCTCTCAGTCTTCTCTTTTCCAAACTAAACAAACCCAATTCTTTCAGCCTTCCTTCATAGGTCATGTTCTCAAGACCTTTAATCATTCTTATTGCTCTTCTCTGGACCCTCTCCAATTTCTCCACATCTTTCTTGAAATGCGGTGCCCAGAATTGGACACAATACTCCAGCTGAGGCCTAACCAGTGCAGAGTAGAGCAGAAGAATGACTTCTCGTGTCTTGCTCACAACACACCTGTTAATACATCCCAGAATCACATTTGCTTTTTTTGCAACAGCATCACACTGTTGACTCATATTTAGCTTGTGGTCCACTATAATCCCTAGATCCCTTTCTGCCGTACTCCTTCCTAGACAGTCTCTTCCCATTCTGTATGTGTGAAACTGATTTTTCCTTCCTAAGTGGAGCACTTTGCATTTGTCTTTGTTAAACTTCATCCTATTTACCTCAGACCATTTCTCCAATTTGTCCAGATCATTTTGAATTATGACCCTGTCCTCCAAAGCAGTTGCAATCCCTCCTAGTTTGATATCATCTGCAAACTTAATTAGCATACTTTCTATGCCAATATCTAAGTTGTTAATGAAGATATTGAACAGAGCCGGTCCCAAAACAGACCCCTGCGGAACCCCACTTGTTATACCTTTCCAGCAGGATTCGGAACCATTAACAACAACTCTCTGAGTATGGTTATCCAGCCAGTTATGCACCCACCTTATAGTAGCCCCATCTAAATTGTATTTGCCTAGTTTATCGATAAGAATATCATGTGAGACCGTATCAAATGCCTTACTAAAGTCTAGGTATACCACATCCACAGCTTCTCCCTTATCCAAAAGACTCGTTATTCTATCAAAGAAAGCTATCAGATTGGTTTGACACAATTTGTTCTTTACAAATTAATGCTGGCTATTCCCTATCACTTTACCACCTTCCAAGTGTTTGCAGATGATTTCCTTAATTACTTGCTCCATTATCTTCCCTGGCACAGAAGTTAAACTAACTGGTCTGTAGTTTCCAGGGTTGTTTTTATTTCCCTTTTTATAGATGGGCACTATATTTGCCCTTTTCCAGTCTTCTGGAATCTCTCCCGTCTCCCATGATTTTCCAAAGATAATAGCTCGGGGCTCAGATACCTCCTCTATTAGCTCCTTGAGTATTCTAGGATGCATTTCATCAGGCCCTGGTGACTTGCAGGGATCTGACTTTTCTAAGTGATTTTTAACTTGTTCTTTTTTTATTTTATCTGCTAAACCTACCCTCTTCCCATTAGCATTCACTGTGTTAGGCATTCCTTCAGACTTCTCGGTGAAGACCGAAACAAAAAAGTCATTAAGCATCTCTGCCATTTCCAAGTTTCCTGTTACTGTTTCTCCCTCTTCACTGAGCAGTGGGCCTACCCAGTCTTTGGTCTTCCTCTTGCTTCTAATGTATTGATAAAAAGTCTTCTTGTTTCCCTTCATTCCTGTAGCTAGTTTGAGCTCATTTTGTGCCTTTGCCTTTCTAATCTTGCCCCTGCATTCCTGTGTTGTTTGCCTAGATTTATCCTTTGTAATCTGTCGTAGTTTCCATATTTTATATGACTCCTTTTTATTTTGTAGATCATGCAAGATCTCGTGGTTAAGCCAAGGTGGTCTTTTGCCACATTTTCTATCTTTCCTAACCAGTGGAATAGCTTGCTTTTGGGCCCTTAAAAGTGTCCCTTTGAAAAACTGCCAACACTCCTCAGTTGTTTTTCCCCTCAGTTTTGATTCCCATGGGACCTTACCTATCAGCTCTCTGAGCTTACCAAAATCCCCCTTCCTGAAATCCATTGAGTTATTATTATTCACTTGATAAATGAGTAATCATTTCTCCTTATAGAAAAAGCATTAGATTTATGTAAAGTTTTATAGTAAGGGACCCCCTCTTGTAACAGTATCAGATGGGTAAAATATAGATTTTTTAAAAATGCAGGCTGTGGGAAACTTAGATCTGATGTAATATTCTTTTTGCATTTGTTATAAGTTATAACTAATATAAAGCAAGAGAATTACCAAATAATTATGTAGGTAAATGTTCTTTCTGGAATTCTACAGACAACACCCACTTTCAACATTCATTCATAAAAGCAAATGCAGGTTTTTTTACTCTCTTTCCAACTAGCAGTCTCAGCTAATGGACTTTCAGCTTGTGTCCTTCCAATTTGATGATTGCATTTAAATGAGATACAAGTTTATTATGTAACTTTCTCATTCTACTTAGTAGAACAGAAACTTTAATATCTACAGTTATGAATTTCCTCAATTTTTAGCAGTGATTCTCTTGTTTCATGGTTATTATTATCCAACTTACGGACAAAGTCTGAAAGGAATCTGTGCTAATAGAATTGATTTCCTAAGACTGTACTTATGATTCAGTATATTGCTACAAAACACCCTTTGGGCACAAAGCTAAAATATATATTTGTCTATAATATCCCCCACCCCCATGATTTAAGGTATTCTGATCTGTCCTTGAATGGAGAATACAACTGACCTTGGATACATAAGTTGAAAATCGATTGGAGCCATAAACATGTCCTTCAGTAAAGAAACTGGCTCATCTTTAGTTGTGAACATTACCTTATTTAATGCAAAAATCACCCCATCTTACTCAGAAGGTCTGATCCTTATGTGAATTCAGAGTTCCATCTGCTTATCTTACTGCCAAAGGTAAACATTTACTACTGCACCCTGATACAGCTATGGGTGAGTGAGCTGGTTTCTAGTCTGCTTTGTGCATTATCTAGAAAATAGTTAATGTGGGACAAAATCTTTCCCTCCTTTGAAGGCTCCCCTCTGCTTGATAAACCTATGGATTCTGCAGGGGAAACATGAAACCACTGAGTGCTTTTTCCACAGCCAGCTTGCTCTTCCCCTTTGCCCCTGCTGTGTTCCGGTTCCATTGGTTGGGAAGGATGGAATGGAAATGGCAGGCAGGCGAGATGCATAGCCATCTTATACCAAATTTCTTAAAAAACAAAACAAGAAAAGCAATGCAAGTTATTGCAGTCCTGGCTTCCCCTCCATGCTTTGGAGCTTTCTATAAGATGGTTTCTGGGATAGCAGACAGTCATGGAATCTGGAGATAGTAGCTGGCTAGCAGCTTGGTAGATCTACTGTAATATGTGTGGATCTCAGGGACTGACATTTGAAAGGAGCCAATACCTGTCTTCACCTGTAGAAGGGAGGGAAATGTCTTTCCAAAGAGATTTCCAGCTAAACTCCATGAGAAGAAACTTGCACATTTTCAACTCTACTACATGGAAATAATTCAGGGTATGGGAATCTCTATGTGTGTGTCCAAATTCTGTTGTTAGCTACATTTGTGAACCCCCACAAGAATGGTATTGCACAGATGTAAGTGACAAAAGAATCTAGACAACAGAAACTTTATTAGTGGTTATGACGTACAAACTAGAAAGAATCTAACTTCAACTTTCAGATGCCAGAATTTGAGTCTGAAGACTCCCATTTAGAAAAATATTTTCTCTCCCTAAACTGTACAAATGGACCCCATTATTTTATAAGCTTCTGGAATTACTGTTTTTTCTAGCTCTTGTTTAGAACTTCACCAGGCTCAGAAATGACAGATTCCAATCACCAGCTAATAAAGACTGAAAAAGTAATGTTTACATTTAATAATCATTAACCCCCACTTCCTTCTCATACAGACCCTAATGAATGGAGGAGGGAACAATGCATTTCCAGTCTTGGTCTCAATTCTTAATATTGCATTGTTACTGAAAAAATATTTCTCTCAACCCTAATATTTGTATAGTACCTAAGAGCTTCCCAAAGATGTAAAATAATAAACATAATCTTGAAAGAAAAGAAGGCTGCTACCAGAATGCATAATTTATATACTGAGATCCTATTATCCATAGATAGAAATTATTCAAATTCCAAGGTAGAAATTCACTTGAACAATTGAAATTGAAAAAAAAATACCTTCTTAATTAGAATGGTGCAGTTTCCCCCCCCTTAAATTGTGTGCTTGGAATAAGTTTATGGTTACTTTTGTCAAAAATATGCTAAATTCAGAAATCTTATATGGAAAACTTACTGTCATGTATTGGGATTTCTTTTTCTAAAAGTCACAACAGATAATGAAAATCTCTCTCAGTAATTATGATAGCTCAATTCTTATGAATGATCAGTGATCAAGTTTCATTTCCATATTTTTGGAGTTTCTATAGTCAATAGTTTGGATTTCATTGAAATTCTCTATGGAGGCATTCCTTACTCATTTTAGCAATCATTACTCTTGGGAGAAGTTCCAATGAAAGATTGTTCACATAAACAAGAGTTGCTGGATTGGGTCCTGTAATCATGAAACATGGGTTGATTGTGTTGATTTGCAATAGGCTACTACTGAGAGATGCTAAGGCCCAGATCCACAAAGGGACTTAGGCATTGTGACACTGAGACTTGCAACTTTTAGTACCTTGAAAATCACTGGAATCCACAAAGCCTGAGTTAGCAGCCTACACTTCTTATATAATGAATGGGGAGCGATAGGAATCTGAGAATGGAATCCACAAAAGTCAGAACTCTAGCCTAAGCCAGCCACTAGGAGATAATGGGAGGTGCATCCTAAGCCCCACCTCTCTCAAGGAGTTCAGCCCCCAAGTCTGTGCTGTAGGGAAGTGTCAATCGCTGCTTGGGATCCACAACGGGGTCCTCCATCTCTGAGTCAGGCACCTTAGGTGCCAAGCTGTTTCTTGGAAAAATGGCTTAAACACTTGCGTAACTCCACACAAAATGGCCTTAGAGATAGAGGCGAGCCTCCCTTGTAACCATTAGCCCAGCGATAGGGTACTCACCTGGGAAGTGAGAGACCCTGGTTCAATTTGCCTATTTGCCTGATAATAAGAGAGATTTAGGTGATTGCCCTAACCAGTAGACTATGGAGTCAGTCTCATTCTCTCTTTGGCCCAACTGATATTTAATACAAAGTGGAATGGCTTCAACAAGAGACAGAACAGAGGGGTGTTGGGAATCTTCAGACCCAGCCTGGGAGAATCAGATGATTGATTACGAGCTTGAGGATATAGAAGAGAGTAGAACAGGGAGAGGGCTAGTAGAATGCTCTCCTGTGACTACTGTCCAAGGGTATGCCTACTGAAAGGTGTAATTTTCCGTTTGAGTAGACATACCCGCACTAGCTCTGATTGAGCTAGCATACTAAAAATAGAAACATAACCACAGCATTGTGAGCTGCTAGCCATGCCGCATGATCCCATCAGAAACCCTAGGTACTTACTCAGCTGGCCCCTCCCACTGCTCATGCCATCATAGCTACACTTCTATTTGTACTGTGCTAGCTCAATCCGAGCTAGCATAGGTATGCCTACTCAACCTGAAAATTACATCTCCAGCTTCAATGTTAGACATACCTCAAGTTGCAGGCAGTGTCGTGGAGGACTGCAAGGGGCAGAAGGCACTGCAGCCATCTGTAGGTTGAATGAGCACTCTTACTATTAGACTGCCAGAGGCCATGTGGCCCACAACCTACAGTGGGAAGCAGGTGATTGCTTTATGTTGTGACTCCATGTTTTCTTCATTTGTGTTTGAGGCCATTTGTGTTGGAGCCCTGAGGCAAGAGCTAACATTTGATTTGAGTAGGGCTGGTTATTCCTCCAGGCTGGGGAACAAGCCCAACAGTTTACAGTGGGATGAGGGAATATGAAGCAGTTCACCAATACCAGAGCCCTAGTACTAAGGTAATTACTAAGGTGAGAAACACAAGGAAGGCATCTACATCTCTTCATAAATAGCACTGAACACATACACCATAAGTATTGTTGACAGTGAGATTGTGAAATAAAACGGAGACCAGAGAGGAAATCCTGACTCCGCTGAAGTCAATGGCAAAACTCCCATTGACTTCAGTGGGACCACAATCTTACCCAAGAGGATTTAATCCATGCTCATGTTTGGCAGATTAGTGTGTTGTGTACGGGATGAGGTAATGCACAGTGCTTTCCAAAATTACTCTGGCGCAGGATCCTGGCACAGAGAGACAATTAAATGAATCAGGTAAGGATTTTGTTGCAACCTTAGCAATTCTGACCATGCATGCATGTGTATGCATGCACGCGCGCGCACGCACACACACCTTATTTGCTGCAAATTTCAAAAAAGAGAAAATTGAATGCATATTCTGTTAGACAACAAATAATTATGGCCTATATATTCCTCACTCTTGTTCAGTCAGGATAGCACACTGATTTTTTAAAATCTGGAGTCCTCATTCATAGACAAAAATAATGCTTTTCTTGGATATTCTGAAAACACAATAAAAAGGGTTAAGTGGCCTACTAAATTGTTCATTATGACTTGTTCGTCTATCTGGACTCTGGATTTACCCAGTGTAACTAGGAGGAGGATTTGGCCCAATAATTCAAGGTCAAAATGGCAAAAGGATGTATTATTATCAATGTTATAAGTGGAAAAAGGATTAAGTTGGTATCATCAAGGAAAGTTTCACAAAAGCCTCGAGTGCCTGTTTTGTTTTTCTCACACAAACAACAAAGCCTGGCTAAAATATTCACCCACAAGTGCAAGCTGTTCTTTAGTCCAAAATCCTAACATCACGTCTTTCAATGTATCCACTTAAAAAACAACCCTGAATGTAGAGAGTTCTTCCTCAGAATCAATTAGAGGAAAAAATATTTCTGTTCCTGAACAAGTTTCAGGACTAGAAAAAAACAATTAATAGGAATAAAATTAGGGCTGTTGATTAATAGCAGTTAACTCACGCAATTAAATCAAAAAAATTGATCACGATTAATCGCACTGTTAAACAATAGAATACCAACTGAAATGTATTAAATATTTTGGATGTTTTTCCACATTTTCAAATATATCTATTTCAATTACGACACAGAATACAAAGTGTACAGTGCTCACTTTATATTATTTTTATTACAAATATTTGCCCTGTAAAAATGATAAACAAAAGAAATAGTATTTTTCAATTCACCTCATACATGTACTGTAGTGCAATCTTTTTATCCTGAAAGTGCAACTTACAAATGTAGGGTTTTTTGTTACATAACTGCATTCAAAAACAAAAATAATGTAAAACTTTAGAGCCTACAAGTCCACTCAGTCCTACTTCTTGTTCAGCCAATCGCTAAGAGAAATAAGTTTGTTTACATTTATGGGAGATAATTCTGCCCACTTCTTAATTACAATGTCACCTGAAAGTGAGAACAGGCATTTGCATGGCACTGTTGTAGCTGGCGTTGCATGATATTTATGTGCCAGATGCGCTAAAGATTCATATGCCTCTTCATGCTTCGGCCATTGTTCCAGAAGACATGCTGCCAGGCTGATGACACTTGTTAAAAAAATAATGTATTAATTAAAATTGTGATTGAACTCCTTGGGGGATAATTGTATGTCTCTTGTTCTGTTTACCCACATTCTGCCATATATTTAATGTTATAGCAGTCTCGGATGATGACCCAGCACATGTTGTTCATTTTAAGAACATTTTCACTGCAAATTTGACAAAAGGCAAAGAAGATACCAGTGTGACATTTCTAAAGATAGCTACAGCACTCGACCCAAGGTTTAAGAATCTGAAGTGCCTTCCAAAATCTGAGAGGCATGAGGTGTGGAGCATGCTTTCAGAAGCCTTACAAGAGCAACACTCTGATGCAGAAACTACAGAACCCAAACCACCAAAAAAAAAAGAAAATCAACCTTCTGCTGGTGACATCTGACTCATAATGATGAAAAGGAACATGCGTTGGTTTACATTGCTTTGGATGGTTATCAAGCAGAACCCGTCATCAGCATGGATGCATGTCCCCTGGAATGGTGGTTGAAGCATGAAGGGACATATGAATTTTTAGTGCATCTGGCATGTAAATATCTTGCAACACTAGCTACAACAGTGCCATGCAAACGCCTGCTCTCACTTTCAGGTGACATGTAAACAAGAAGTAGGCAGCATTATCTCCTGTAAATGTAAACAAACTTGTTTGTCTGAGCAACTGACTGAACTAGAAGTAGGACTGATTGGACATGTAGGCGCTAAAGTTTTACATTGTTTTATTTTTGAATGCAGTGTTTTTTTGTACATAATTCTATATTTGTAAGTTCAACTTTCATGATAAAGAGATGGTACCAGAGTACTTGTATTAGGTGAATTGAAAAATACTGTTTCTTTTGTTTTTTACAGTGAAAATATTTGTAATCAAAAATAAAGTGAGCACTGTACATTTTGTATTCTGTGTTGTAATTGAAATCAATATATTTAAAAATGTATAAGATGTGCAAAAATATTTAAATACATGGTATTCTATTATTGTTTAATAGCACGATTAATCATGTGATTTATCATGATTAGTTTTTGTAATCGCTTGACAACCGTAAATAAAATACATACTTATTCATCTCTCCAGCTAATTTTTTTTCATTTTCCTTTCCCCCCTAAGTGATGCTGTTGTTGCAATTTAAAATAAACGATGTGTGATTACAAATATGATTGTACTTTGGGATGAGGGGGGTGTTTAGAAAAAGCAGTTTGTTTGCAGGGAATAGAAATATTTGAGTCCATTTTTTTTCTCTGCATTGAAAATGAGTCTATGGTTAGTCCAGTGGTTAGTCCAGTTGTTAGAGTACTTACCTGAGACACAGAACATTCTGATTCAATTGGCTGATCTTCCATAGACTTCCTGTATAACCCTGCACATGTCACTTAGTTTCTTAGGGTAAAAATTTTGAAGGTATTGGCCCTTTGTGCCTCATTTTCCCCATCTGCATAATGGGGATAATAGCACTTCCTTATCTCACAGTGGTTTTGTGAGGATAAATATATTAAGATAGTGCATGATTTTGAAACAATAATGACTTAATTGCCTCTGAAAGTGGTGATCAAAGGGGGGAGGTCGGTTGGCTTACAGAAATGGAGGCCATATAAGTACCTTAAATATGGTGAAATTCCTCTCTTAGCCCTGGTCTACGCTATGAGTTAAATTTAGCAGCGTTAGGTCGATTTAATCCTGCACCCGTCCACATGACCAAGCCTGTTTTGTTGACTTAAAGGGCTCTTAGAATAGATTTCTGTACTCCTCCCTGGCAAGGGGTTTAGCGCTAAAATCGACTTCACTGGGTCGAATTTGGGGTAGTGTGGATGCAATTCGATGGTATTGGCCTCTGGGAGCACTCTCAACTCAGATGCACTGGCCAGGTCGTCGGGAAAAGCCCCGGGAACTTTTGAATTTCATTTCCTGTTTGGTCAGCATGGCGAGCTGATCAGCACAGGTGACCATGCAGAGCTCATCAGCACAGGTGACCATGGAGTGCCAGAATCGCAAAAGAGCTCCAGCATGGACCGAACGGGAGGTACTGAATCTGATCACTCTATGGGGAGAAGAATCCGTGCAGGCAGAACTCCGTTCCAAAAAATGAAATGCCAATATATTTGTGAAAATCTCCAAGGGCATGATTGACAGAGGCTACAACAGGGACACACAGCAGTGTCGCATGAAAGTTAAGGAGCTGAGGTAAGCATACGAAAAAAACAAAGGATGCAAATGGTTGCTCTGGGTCAGAGCCCCATACATGCCGCTTCTATGATGAGCTACATGCAATTCTGGGGCGGGGGGCTCTACCACTATCCCACCACTGTCTATGGACACCTGCAAAGGGGGGGTCTCACGCAACAGGGATGAGGATTTTGTGGATGAGGAAGATGAGGAGGAGTTGAAGATAGCGCACAGCAGGCAAGCGGAGAATCCCTTCTCCCTGGCAGCCAGGAACTGTTCATCACCCTGGAGCCAATACCCTCCCAACCCACCTCAGGCAGGCTCCCAGACCATGAAGCCGGAAAAGGCACCTCTGGTGAGTGTACCTTTGTAAATATAATACAGGGTTTAAAAGCAAGCATGTTTAATGATTAATTTGCCCTGAAGACTTGGGATGCATTCACGGCCAGCATAGCTACTAGAAAAGTCTGTTAACGTGTCTGGGGATGGAGCAGAAATCCTCCAGGGACATCTCCATGAAGCTCTCCTGGAGGTACTCTAAAAGCCTTTGCAGAAGGTTTCTGGGGAAGGCAACCTTATTCCGTCCTCCATGGTAGGACATTTTACCACGCAAAGCCAGTAGCAAGTAGTCTGGAATCATTGCAGAACAAAATATTGCAGCGAATGGGTCCGGGATTTGGTGGAATTCAAGCAACATTCATTCTTTATCTCTCTGTGTTAGCCTCAGGAGAGTGATATCATTCATGGTCACCTGGTTGAAATACGGGAGATTTGTTTAAGGGGACATTCAGAGGTTCCCGTTCCTGCTGGGCTGTTTACCTTTGGCTGAAAAGAAATCATCCCCGCTGTTAGCCACGTGGTGGGGGGAGGCCCGTTCATGCTGAGTTGTTCGTGTTTGGCTGACAGGGATCTTCCCTGATACTAGCCATGCGGTGGTGTGTGTGTGTGGGGGGGTGAAGCGATCATCCCAGAGAATTGGGGTGGGGGTTTGGATTGTGCTGCATATTCACCCTAAAACGGCAGCCCCTCCTTTTAAATGGCCAACCCAACGGGCTTTGCTTGGTATGGGAAAGGAGGGTGCTGCTGTTTGAAACCGTTCCCACATGTTATGAAGGTTGAAGAAGCTGAAACCCTTTCCCTTACCATGGCTGCCTGCAAGCAGAATTCTGTTGCCCAGCCAAGTGTGTGTGATGTCTCACGTCAAACTGGCAGGCATTCAATATAAGAGGCAAAATGCGACCTTGTACCAAAAGCACATGTGCTATGTAATGTGAATCGCTTGATTCAGTGTGAAATAGTCTTCCCTTTGTTCTCTAAAATGTATCTTTTTAAATACTACTCTCCTTTTTTTTCCTCCCACAGCTGCAAATGTTTCTACGCTTCCCCTATCATCTCCGTCCCAGAGGCTAGCACAGATTAGAAGGCGAAAAAAACGCATTCGCAACGAGATGGTCTCAGAGCTCATGCAGTCCTCCCACACTGAAAGTGATCAGCAGAATGCGTAGTGGCAAACAATGGCAGAGTTCAGGAAAGCGTTAAATGAACGTGATGGGTGGAGGGAGGAGCATGCTGAGAGGAGACAGGATGCAATGCTGAGGCTAATGGAGGAGCAAACTGACATGCTCAGGCGTCTGGTGGAGCTGCAGGAAAGGCAGCAGGAGCACAGACCACTGCTGCAGCCCCTGTATAACCACCTGCCCTCCTCCCCAAGTTCCATATCCTCCTCACCCAGATGCCCAAAACGCGGTGAGGAGGCTACCGGTACCCAGCCACTCCACCCCAGTGGATTGCCCAAGCAACAGAAGGCTGGCATTCAATAAGTTTTGAACTGTAGTGTGGCCTTGTTCTTCCCTCCTCCCCTCATCCACCACCCCACCTCGTGCTTCCCTCTTCATCCACCCCTCCCGGGCTACCTTGCGAGTTTCCCCCGTATTTGTGTGATGAATTAATAAAGAATGCATGATTTTGAAACAATAATGACTTAATTGCCTCTGAAAGTGGTGATCAAAGGGGGGAGGTCGGTTGGCTTACAGGGAAGTAGAGTAAACCAAGGGGGTGGGTTTTCATCAAGGAGAAACAAAGAGAACTGTCACACCATAGCCTGACCAATCATGAAACTGGTTTTCAAAGCTTCTCTGATGTGCAGGGCACCCAGCTGTGCTCTTCTAATTGCCCTGGTGTCTGGCTGTGCGTAATCGGCCGCCAGGCGATTTGCCTCAACCTCCCACCCCACCATAAACGTCTCCCTCTTACTCTCACAGATATTATGGAGCACACAGCAAGCAGCAATAACAATGGGAATATTGGTTTCGCTGAGCCAGCAAGCTTTTAAACATCCAAATGGACATTCTTGTTTGTCTTTCTTCCACAGGACAGAAGTGACTTTGTCTGTACAAAGTGCAAGCTGGTCTCCATATTGGAAAAGAAGGTTCGAGGTCTGGAGAAACGAGTATCGACTCTGCGTTGCATAAGGGAAAATGAAGATTTCCTGGACAGACGTCAGGAGATGCTTCTATGGCCACAATGTTCTGAAGATTCAGAGCAGGGGCAGCAGGGACAGAAGGATGGTGAAGAAGTTTGGCAGCATGTGACCTCCAGAATGAGAAAGAGGAGCGTCCATGTACCAGCAATGGAGATACAGGTGAGCAATCGTTTCCATGTTCTCTCTACAGGTACTAATGTGGAGAGTGGACTAGATGACCCATCTGAGGGAAGGGAGCAGAAGGAGAATCCACGATTGGAAGGCAAAAGATGCACTGTCCTAGGGATGGGGGTTCCACGACCACCACTCCCAAGAGGAGGAGGTGGTCGGGGACTCCCTCCTCAGGGGGACTGAGTCATCTATCTGCTGCCCCAACCGGGAAAACCGAGAGGTCTGCTGCTTGCCAGGAGCTAGGATACACGATGTGACGGAGAGACTGACGAGACTCATCAAGCCCTCGGATCGCTACCCCTTCCTGCTTCTCCACGTGGGCACCAATGATACTGCCACGAATGACCTTGAGCGGATCACTGCAGACTATGTGGCTCTGGGAAGAAGGATAAAGGAGTTTGAGGCGCAAGTGGTGTTCTCGTCCATCCTCCCTGTGCAAGGAAAAGGCCTGGGTAGAGACCGTCGAATCGTGTAAGTCAACGAATGGCTACGCAGGTGGTGTTGGAGGGAAGGCTTTGGATTCTTCGACCATGGGATGGTGTTCCAGGAAGGAGTGCTAGGCAGAGAAGGGCTCCACCTAACGAAGAGAGGGAAAAGCATCTTCGCAAGCAGGCTGGCTAACCTAGTGAGGAGGGCTTTAAACTAGGTTCACCGAGGGAAGGAGACCAAAGCCCTGAGGTAAGTGGGGAAATGGGATCCTGGGAGGAAGCACGAGCAGGAGAGCGCAAGAGGGGAGGACTCCTGTCTCATACTGAGAAAGAGGGACGATCAATGAGTTATCTTAAGTGCCTATACACAAATGCAAGAAGCCTGGGAAACAAGCAGGGAGAACTGGAAGTCCTGGCACAGTCAGGGAACTATGATGCGATTCGAATAACAGAGGTGGGATAACTCACATGACTGGAGTACTGTCATGGATGGATATAAACTGTTCAGGAAGGACAGGCAGGGCAGAAAAGGTGGGGGAGTTGCGTTGTATGTAAGAGAGGAGTGTGACTGCTCAGAGCTCCGGTATGAAACTGCAGAAAAACCTGAGAGTCTCTGGATAAAGTTGAGAAGTGTGAGCAACAAGGGTGATGTCGTGGTCGGAGTCTGCTATAGACCACCAGACCAGGGGGATGAGGTGGACGAGGCTTTCTTCTGGCAACTAGCAGAAGTTGCTAGATGGCAGGCCCTGGTTCTCATGGGAGACTTTAATCACCCTGATATCTGCTGGGAGAGCAATACAGCGGTGCACAGACAATCCAGGAAGTTTTTGGAAAGTGTAGGGGACAATTTCCTGGTGCAAGTGCTGGAGGAACCAACTAGGGGCAGAGCTTTTCTTGACCTGCTGCTCACAAACAGGGAAGAATTAGTAGGGGAAGCAAAAGTGGATGGGAACCTGGGAGGCAGTGACCATGAGATGGTCGAGTTCAGGATCCTGACACAAGGAAGAAAGGAGAGCAGCAGAATACGGACCCTGGACTTCAGAAAAGCAGACTTTGACTCCCTCAGGGAACAGATGGGCAGGATCCCCTGGGAGAATAACATGAAGGGCAAAGGGGTCCAGGAGAGCTGGCTGTATTTTAAAGAATCCTTATTGCGGTTGCAGGAACAAACCATCCCGATGTGTAGAAAGAACAGTAAATATGGCAGGCGACCAGCTTGGCTAAACAGTGAAATCCTTGCTGATCTTAAACGCAAAAAAGAAGCTTACAAGAAGTGGAAGATTCGACAAATTACCAGGGAGGAGTATAAAAATATTGCTCAGGCATGCAGGAGTGAAATCAGGAAGGCCAAAGCACACTTGGAGTTGCAGCTAGCAAGAGATGTTAAGAGTAACAAGAAGGGTTTCTTCAGGTATGTTAGCAACAAGAAGAAAGTCAAGGAAAGTGTGGGCCCCTTACTGAATGAGGGAGGCAACCTAGTGACCGAGGATGTGGAAAAAGCTAATGTACTCAATGATTTTTTTGCCTCTGTCTTCACGAACAAAGTCAGCTCCCAGACTGCTGCACTGGGCAGCACAGTATGGAGAGAAGGTGACCAGCCCTCTGTGGAGAAGGAAGTGGTTTGGGACTATTTAGAAAAACTGGACGTACACAAGTCCATGGGGCCAGATGCGCTGCATCCGAGGGTGCTAAAGGAGTTGGCGGATAAATAAAATAAATAAATTAAATGAATTATAAATTAATGGAGATATCCCATCTCCTAGAACTGGAAGGGACCTTGAAAGGTCATCGAGTCCAGCCCCCTGCCTTCACTAGCAGGACCAATTTTGATTTTGCCCCAGATCCCTAAGTGGCCCCTTCAAGGATTGAACTCACAACCCTGGGTTTAGCAGGCCAATGCTCAAACCACTGAGCTATCCCTCCCCCCTAAGAGCTATCCCATCCCCCCTAAGGATGAGATTGCAGAGCCATTAGCCATTATTTTTGAAAACTCATGGCGATCGGGGGAGGTCCCGGATGACTGGAAAAAGGCTAATGTAGTGCCCTTCTTTAAAAAAGGGAAGAAGGAGGATCCGGGGAACTACAGGCCAGTCAGCCTCACCTCAGTCCCTGGAAAAATCATGTAGCAGGTCCTCAAGGAATCAATTATGAAACACTTAGAGGAGAGGAAAGTGATCAGGAACAGTCAGCATGGATTCACCAAGGGGAAGTCGTGCCTGACTAACCTAATTGCCTTCTATGATGAGATAACTGGCTCTGTGGATGAGGGGAAAGCAGTGGATGTGTTATTCCTTGACTTTAGCAAAGCTTTTGATACGGTCTCCCACAGTATTCTTGCTGGCAAGTTAAAGAAGTATGGGCTGGATGAATGGACTATAAGGAGGATAGAAAGCTGGCTAGATTGTCGGGCTCAGTGGGTAGTGATCAATGGCTCCATGTCTAGTTGGCAGCCGGTTTCAAGCGGAGTGCCCCAAGGGTCGGTCCTGAGGCTGGTTTTGTTTAATATCTCTATTAATGATCTGGAGGATGGTGTGGACTGCATTCTCAGCAAGTTTGCAGATGATACTAAACTGGGAGGCGTGGTAGATACACTGGAGGGTAGGGATCGGATACAGAGGGACCTAGACAAATTAGAGGATTGGGCCAAAAGAAACCTGATGAGGTTCAACAAGGACAAGTGCAGAGTCCTGCACTTAGGACGGAAGAATCCTATGCACTGCTACAGACTAGGGACTGAATGGCTAGGTATCAGTTCTGCAGAAAAGGACCTAGGGGTCACAGTGGACAAGAAGCTGGATATGAGTCAACAGTGTGCTCTTGTTGCCAAGAAGGCTAACGGCATTTTGGGCTGTATAAGTAGGGGCATTGCCAGCAGATGGAGGAACGTGATTGTTCCCCTTTACTCGACATTGGTGAGGCCTCATCTGGAGTACTGTATCCAGTTTTGGGCCCCACACTACAAGAAGGATGTGGAAAAATTGGAAAGAGTCCAGCGGAGGACAACAAAAATGATTAGGTAGCTGGAACACATGACTTATTAGAAGAGGCTGAGGGAACGGGGATTGTTTAGTCTCCAGAAGAGAAGAATGAGGGGGGATTTGATAGCTGCTTTCAACTACCTGAGGGGGGGTTCCAAAGAGGATGGAGCTCGGCTGTTCTCAGTGGTGGCAGATGACAGAACAAGGAGCAATGGTCTCAAGTTGCAGTGGGGGAGGTCTAGGTTGGATATTAGGAAACATTATTTCACTAGGAGGGTGGTGAAGCACTGGAATGCGTTACCTAGGGAGGTGGTGGAGTCTCCTTCCTTGGAGGTTTTTAAGGCCCGGCTTGACAAAGCCCTGGCTGGGATGATTTAGTTGGGAATTGGTCCTGCTTTGAGCAGGGGGTTGGACTAGATGACCTCCTGAGGTCCCTTCCAACCCTGATATTCTATGATTCTATGATTCTACCACCATTCTGCACTTGCTCAGCCTATAGTTGAACTGCTCCTTACTACTGTCCAGGGTGCCTGTGTATGGTTTCATGAGCCATGGCATTAAGCGGTAGGCTGGGTCCCCAAGGATAACTATAGGCATTTCAACATCCCCAACAATAATTTTCTGGTCTGGGAAGTAAGTTCCTTCCTGCAGATGTTCAAACAGACCAGAGTTCCTGAAGATGCGAGCGTCATGCACCTTTCCCCGCCATCCCACATTGTTGTCGGTGAAACATCCCTTGTGATCCACCAGTGCTTGCAGCACCATTGAAAAGTACCCCTTGCAGTTTACGTACTGGCTGCCAAGGTAGTCTGGTCCCAAGATAGGGATCTGCATTCCGTCTATCGCCCCACTACAGTTAGGGAACCCCATTGCAGCAAAGCCATCCACTATGACCTGCACATTTCCCAGAGTCACTACCCTTGATAGCAGCAGCTCAGTGATTACATTGGCTACTTGGATCACAGTAGCCCCACAGTAGATTTACCCTCTCCAAATTGATTCCCGACTGACTGGTAGCTGTTTGGCATTGCAAGCTTCCAAAGGGCTATCACCACTCACTTCTCAACTGTGAGGGCTGCTCTCATCTTAGTATTCTTGCACTTTAGGGCAGGGGAAAGCAAGTCACAAAGTTCCATGAAAGTGCCCTTATGCATGCAAAAGTTTCGCAGCCATTGGGAATCATCCCAGACCTGCAACACTATGCGGTCCCACCAGTCTGTGCTTGTTTCCCAGGCCCAGAATCGGCATTCCATGGCAGGAACCTGCCCCATTACCACCATGATGTCCAAATTGCCAGGGCACAGGCTTTGAGAGAAGTCTGTGTCCATGTCCTCATCACTATCGTGATCGCGCTGTTGTCGCCTCCTCGCCTGCTTTTGTAGGTTCTGCACATACTGCAGGATAATGCACGAGATGTTTACAATGCTCACAACAGCAGTGGTGAGCTGAGGGGCTCCATGCTTGCCATGGTATGGCGTCTGCAGGAGAGCAGGAGAGCAGAGTTGCAGCGGAAGCAGTGGATGACGACGGATGCCATGAGAATAGATATTTATACAGAAGAACGAGAGGACCTGCGATGTGGATTCATGGCACCAGGAGAGCAGCAAAGCAGAATTGCAGCGGAAGCAGTGGAGGACGACAGTTAGCACCGCGCACATTTCCCAAGGAAGAACACACGTACCCGGGAGCCCATGACAGACAACATGGAGAAATTTGCTATTGAGACAAGAGCAGGAGAGTAGAGTTGCAGCGGAAGCTATGGAGGATGATGGTTAGCACTGCGCACATTTCCCGAGGAAGAACACGCGTACCCGGGAGCACATGACAGACAACATGGAGAAATTCGCTATTGAGACAAGAGCAGCAGAGCAGAGTTGCAGCAGAAGCGGTGTATGACAATGGTTAGCAGTCCTACTGCATCGTCTGCTGACAACAGCACCCAGGACACAACAGCGGCAGTGTCAGTGAGCTAAGCTGAGGGGGCTGCATGCTTGCCATGGTATGGCATCTGCATGGAAAAAAGGTGTGAAATGATTGTCTGCCATTGCTTTCACAGAGGGAGGGGAGACTGACGACATGTACCCAAAACCACCCGTGACAATGTTATTGCCCCAACAGGCATTGGGAGCTCAACCCAGAATTCCAATGGGTAGTGGAGACTGCGGGAACTGTGGGATAGCTACCCACAGTGCAACGCTCTGAAAGTCAACACTAGCCACGGTACTGTGGACGCACTCCGCCGACTTAATGCGCTTAGTGGGGACACACACAATCGACTGTATAAAATCGCTTCCTAAAAATCGACTTCTATAAATTCGACCTAATTTCATAGTGTAGACATACTCTTAGTTATACTGATTCAATTTGGAGTGATTCGGGGTGAAGTTTGTAGCCTTTGCATCAGTGAGAAATTTTGATAAGTATTTATAAAGGCAATGGGTGACTCCTTTATGTGGTGCTAGACTCTAATTCTCTTATTCATGTTGAATAGAACCATATTCCACCAGTGGTCCTCTAAGGTAACAGTATCCGAATCTGGCCCATAATGAAAAACACTGCAAATAAAAGCTAACATGGAGATCTCAGTTGCACAGTAGCTAGGGAAATTAAAAAAAAAATCTGAAAGTGAATATTTAATGAAAGATCATGGCCTAGATGTCAGAATTCATTTTTACACACTACGAACTGATGCACAATTATTTTTTACTATATGGATACTGTGCATTTAATGGTAGGATATTGCAACATGTTTTAGTTCATACACTTCTTTGTCCAAAGGTGCCATGAACCCTGTAGATCAGCCTCCCCCGCCCAATTTCCTATGCACTGGGAAATCTTTATGCCATTCTATACCACTTTCTTTCCAGTCACTGGCCCAAGGGGTAGGGCATAAGCTGCTAGGTGAAAAATTAGAGTTCCTGGGTATAAGCTGGAGACCCCAGTTGGCTCCAAAATCGGAGGATATGAAGGTAGCATAAAGTCCCCTACGCTTCCCACCCCATTCTAAAGTAAAGGACAGCTCAGCCAGTGTTAGGGATTTGAATCAATATTATTACTATTATAAGTACTTATAATACTTATAAATATGCATGGTACTCTATAGGCAAATGACAGACACTGCCCTTTGGCAATCAGATATAAAGTAATAGGTAGAAGGCACAGATGTGAAACCTGCTGAGAAGTCATGACAGGCAGCTGTTTAGATGGAAGGGGTTGGCACAGTACAGTTCCATGAAGATGCTTCTTTCCTATTGAATTGGCATTGGAATGGGGATCAGCACTGCACATAAAATAATAAATGATTAGTAGTTCCTGCTTGCCTCTTTACAATGTTATCCCAATGTTGCTAGCTCATTGGTATAATGATAATAATGATAGCTGCAAGCAGGTACATAGCGCTCCCCACCCCCACCCCCCTGCAGTAATTGGCGAGGGCACAGAACTTCTCTGGCCCCAGGGCAGAGGCAGTGAAATTTACATTCCTGTGCATACCCCTGGTATCCCCTTTCTCTTGGCTCAGAGCACAAAGGTCAGGCCAACTGAAATGTATGGTGAAATAGTGCAGAACCACAAATAGAATCCAGCTAATCTTACTAGTGAGGCTTAATGGAAGAGAGAGAAAAGGGATGTAAAAAAGATTCAGTGGCTGAATTAAATGGAACAAGACAAGTGCAGAAGAAAAAAAGACAAAAATAACATGGAAGTAAAGATTCCTAAACCAAAGTTCAATATTTAGTAGTGTTGACTCTAGATTGCTGCAAATGAAAGGTTTGTGCAGAGGCCTGGAAGGCAGAAACTCCTAAAGCCAGTCTGTTGCTACGTGTGCAATTGAGAGTTACACTTAGCCATCTCAAAAGAATATTATCTGTACCAAGAAAGATAGAATCATAGGATTGGAAGAGACCTCGAGAGGTCATCTGGTCCAGTCCCCTGGACTCATGGCAGGAGTAAGTATTATCTAGACCATCCCTGACAGGTGTTTGTCCAACCTGCTCTTAAAAATCTCCAATGTTGGAGATTCCACAACATCCATAGGTAATTTATTCCAGTGCTTAATCATCCTGACAGTTAGGGAGTTTTTTCTAATGTCCAACCTAAACCTCCCTTGCTGCAATTTAAGCCCATTGTTTCTTGTCCTATCCTCAGATGATAAGAAGAACAATTTTTCTCCCTCCTCCTTGTAACAACCTTTTATGTACTTGAAAACTGTTATCATGTCCCCTCTCAGTTGTCTCTTCTCCAGACTAAACAAACCCCATTTTTTCAATCTTCCCTCATAGATCATGTTTTCTAGACCTTCTCTGCTCTTCTCTGGATTCTCACCAATTTGTCCACATCCTTCCTGAAATGTGACGCGCAGAACTGGACACAATACTCCAGTTGAGGCCTAATCAGTGCAGAATAGAGCGGAAGAATTTCTTCTCGTGTCTTGCTTACAGCACTCCTGCTGATACATCCCAGAATGATGTTTGCTATTTTTGCAACATTGGTACACTGTTGACTCATATTTAGCTTGTGATCCATTATGATGCCCAGATCCCTTTCCACAGTACTCCTTCCTAGGCAGTCATTTCCCATTTTGGATGTGTGCAACTGATTGTTCCTTCCTAAGTGGAGTACTCTGCATTTGTCCTTATTGAATTTCATCCTATTTACTTCAGACCCTTTTCTCCAGTTTTTCCAGATCATTTTTAATTATAATCCTATCCTCCAAAGCACTTGCAACCCTTCCCAACATGGTATCACCCACAAACTTTATAAGTGTACTCTCTATGCCATTATCTAAATAATTGATTAAGATACTGAACAGAACTGGACTCAGAACTGATCCCTGCAGGATCCCACTCTTTATGCCCTTCCAGCATGACTGTGAACCACTGATAAAAACTCTCTGGGAACAGTTTTACAACCAGTTATGCACCCACCTTGTAGTAGCTCCATCTAGGTTACATTTCCTTGGTTAATTTATGAGAAGATCATGTGAGACAGTATCAAAAGCTTTAGTAAATGAAGCTTTGCTTTATTTTGATCCCAGGGAGCAAGGGAGGGCATAGTGATTCGTTCACTTTTGGCCGTACCTTAGAAAAAATGGGCATAGCCTTCCAAAAAAGAGGTCTAGACAGAACCAAATCCCTTACTCAATACACTCCCCTCCAAGAGCAGTGTGTGGTTTAAAAAAAAATAAAGTTGTTCAAGTTATCAGGTGCATATGTCTTTGCAACATTAGGGCCTTCGGTTGTCAATTTTTAAGTTTTGGAGTTAACATGAAGAGATGAGGTAGGAGAAGATGAAAGAAGCGTTTCACACCTCACATACAGTCTGCAGACTCAGAAATATGGCACTTCATCAGATTACATTTGGTATATGTTTTCAAGGTTATCTTTAAAACCTGTGGGCTAGAAACAATTTCAAGTCAATCTTAGGGTATGTCTACACTACGAAATTAGGTTGAATTAATAGAAGCCGGTTTTATAGAAATCGGTTGTATACAGCCGATTGTGTGTGTCCCCACATAAAATGCTCTAAGTGCTCTAGTCGGCGGACCGCGTCCACAGTACCGAGGCTAGGGTCGACTTCCAGAGCATTGCACTATGGGTAGCTATCCCACAGTTCCCGCAGTCTCCGCCGCCCATTGGAATTCTGGGTTGAGATCCCAATGCCCGAATGATGCATATGTCATCTGGGTGCCGGCAGACGTGGGACTGCATTGCTACACAGCAGCAGCAGCTAACTGCCTTTTGGCGGTAGACGGTGCAGCATGACTGGTAGCCTTCATCGGCGATCTGGGTGCTGGCAGCCGTAGGGCTGCATTGCACCAGCCCTTGCCTTTTGCCTTTTGGCAGTAGATGGTTTATTACGACTGGTAACCGTCATCGTCGTACAGCAGTGGCTGGAACTCCGTATGTCCCCCAGCCCCCCCATCCCCCCAGTCATATTCTGCTGCCTTCACAATGACGATGATGGCTATCAGTCGTAGTATGCCTTTTTCCGCCAAGCGCCCTGTTGGATCATTGCACGTTAGCAGAGTCTTCCCTGAGCAGCAGATCGTGCAATAGGCCTGAAGGCCATCGTCATCATACAGGAAAAATGTGGCTATAACTGCCAAGCGCCCAGTATTTGCTGCCAAGCACCCAGAAGATGCCGAGGGCTATCAGTCATGCTGCACCGTCGTCTTAAGATGTAAAAAATAGATTTGTTGTGTATTCATTTGCTTCCCCCTCCCTCCGTCAAATCAACGGCCTGCTAAACCCAGGCTTTTGAGTTCAATCTTTGGGGGGGGCCATTCTGTGTGACAGTTGTTTGTGTTTCTCCCTGATGCACAGCCACCTTTGTTGATTTTAATTCCCTGTACCTGTACGCCATGTCGTCACTCGCCCCTCCCTCCCTCCTTCCCCTGGTCCGTCAGATACTAGTTTCGCGCCTTTTTTCAGACCAGACGCCATAGCTAGCACTGGGATCATGGAGCCCGCTCAGATCACCGCGGCAATTATGAGCACTATGAACAGCATGCGCATTGTCCTGGAGTATATGCAGAGCCAGGACATGCCAAAGCAAAACCAGGACCAGCCGAGGAGGCGATTGCAGCGCGGCCACGAGAGTGATGAGGAAATTGACATGGACATAGACCTCTCACAAGGCACAGGCCCCAGCAATGTGGAAATCATGGTGTTCCTGGGGCAGGTTCATGCCGTGGAACGCCGATTCTGGGCCCGGGAAACAAGCACAGACTGGTGGGACCGCATCGTGCTGCAGGTGTGGGACGATTCCCAGTGGCTGTGAAACTTTCGCATGCGTAAGGGCACTTTCATGGAACTTTGTGACTTGCTTTCCCCTGCCCTGAAGCGCCAGAATACCAGGATGAGAGCAGCCCTCACAGTTGAGAAGCGAGTGGCGATAGCCCTGTGGAAGCTTGCAATGCCAGACAGCTACCGGTCAGTCGGGAATCAATTTGGAGTGGGCAAATCTACTGTGGGGGCTGCTGTGATCCAAGTTGCCAGGGCAATGAAAGACCTGGTGATATCAAGGGTAGTGACTCTGGGAAACGTGCAGGCCATAGTGGATGGCTTTGCTGCA
This sequence comes from Emys orbicularis, assembly GCF_028017835.1. Classification (NCBI taxonomy): domain Eukaryota; kingdom Metazoa; phylum Chordata; order Testudines; family Emydidae; genus Emys; species Emys orbicularis. Next base: position 108,387,025 of record NC_088687.1, read on the forward strand.
ATGGGATTCCCAAACTGTGGTGGGGCGATAGACAGAACCCATATCCCTATCTTGTCACCGGAGCACCAAGCCACCGAGTACATCAACCGCAAGGGGTACTTTTCAATGCTGCTGCAAGCCCTGGTGGATCACAAGGGACGTTTCACCAACATCAACGTGGGATGGCTGGGAAAGGTACATGATGCTCGCGTCTTCAGGCACTCTGCTCTGTTTCGAAAGCTGGAGGAAGGGACTTTCTTCCCGGACCAGAAAATAACCGTTGGGGATGTTGAAATGCCTATCGTGATCCTTAGGGACCCAGCCTACCCCTTAATGCCATGGCTCATGAAGCCGTACACAGGCAGCCTGGACAGGAGTCAGGACCTGTTCAACTACAGGCTGAGCAAGTGCCGAATGGTGGTGGAATGTGCATTTGGACGTTTAAAAGCGTGCTGGCGCAGCTTACTGACTCACTCAGACCTTAGCGAAAAGAATATCCCCATTGTTATTGCTTCTTGCTGTGCACTCCACAATATCTGTGAGAGTAAGGGGGAGACATTTATGGCGGGATGGGAGGTTGAGGCAAATCGCCTGGCCGCTGATTACGCGCAGCCAGACACCAGGGCGGTTAGAGGAGCACAGCAGGGCGCGGTGCGCATCAGAGAAGCTTTGAAAACGAGTTTTGTGACTGGCCAGGCTACGGTGTGAAACTTCTGTTTGTTTCTCCTTGATGAACCCTCCAACCCCCCCCTCCCACCCGGTTAACTCTACTTCCCTGTAAACCAACCACCCCACCCTCCCCTACCCTCCCCCCTTCGAGCACCACTTGCAGAGGCAATAAAGTCATTGTTACTTCACATTCATGCATTCTTTATTAATTCATCGCACAACTAGGGGGATAATTGCAAAGGTAGCCCGGGATGGGTGGGGGAGGAGGGAAGGAAAAGGACACACTGCAGTTTAAAACTTTAACTCTTATTGAAGGCCAGCCTTCTGATGCTAGGACAATCATCTGGGGTGGAGTGACTGGGTGGCCGGAGTCCCCCCCACCGTGTTCTTGGGCGTCTGGGTGAGGAGGCTATGGAACTTGGGGAGGAGGGCTGTTGGTTACACAGGGGCTGTAGCGGCGGTCTCTGCTCCTGCTGCCTTTCCTGCAGCTCAACCATACGCTGGAGCATATCAGTTTGATGCTCCAGCAGCCGGAGCATCGACTCTTGCCTTCTGTGTGCAAGCTGATGCCACCTATCATCTTCAGCCCGCAACTTGCTCTGTTCATCCCGCGATTCAGCACGCCACCTCTCCTCTCGTTCATATTGGGCTTTTCTGAAATCAGTCACTGACTGCCTCCACACATTCTGCTGTGCTCTGTCAGCGTAGGAGGACATCTGTAGTTCTGTAAACTTGTCATCACACGTCCTACGCTTTCTCTTTCTAATCTTCACTAGCCTCTGTGAAGGAGAAACATTTGCAGCTGGTGGAGGAGAAGGGAGAGGTGGTTAAAAAAGACACATTTTAGAGAACAATGGGTACACTCTTTCACATTAAATTTTGCTGTTCACATTACACAGCACATGTGCTTTCGTTACAAGGTCGCATTTTTCCTCTTATATTGAGGGCCTGCCGGTTTGGTGTGAGAGATCACTCACGCAGTGCCAGGCCACAGATTTCAGCTTGCAGGCAGCCATGGTAAGACACAGTCTTTTGGCTTTTTTAACCTTCTTAACACGTGGGAATGGTTTCAAACAGTAGTGCTCTCATTTCCCATACCAAGCACCCGTTGGGTTGGCCATTTAAAATGGGTTTGCAATGTAAAAGGAGGGGCTGCGGTTTCAGTGTTAACATGCAGCACAAACACAACTAACTCCCCTCCCCCACACACCCAATTCTCTGGGATGATCACTTCACCCCTCCCCCCCACCGCGTGGCTAACAGCGGGGAATATTTCTGTTCAGCAGAGCAGGAACGGGCACCTCTGAATGTCCCTTCCCCTTAATAAAATTGCCCCATTTCAACCAGGTGACCGTGAATGATATCACTCTCCTGAGGATAACAAAGAGCGATAAGGAATGGATGTTGTCTGCATGCCAGCAAACACCGGGACCATACGCTGCCATGCTTTGTTATGCAATGATTCCAGACTACGTGCTACTGGCCTGGCGTGGTAAAGTGTCCTACCATGGCGGACGGGATAAGGCAGCCCTCCCCAGAAACCTTTTGCAAAGGCTTTGGGAGTACATGAAGGAGAGCTTTCTGGAGATGTCCCTGGAGGATTTCCGCTCCATCCCCATACACGTTAACAGACTTTTCCAGTAGCTGTACTGGCCGCGATTGCCAGGGCAAATTAATCATTAATCATTGATCAATTGCTTGCTTTTAAACCATGTGTAATATTCACAAAGGTACACTCACCAGAGGTCCCCTGTGTGCCCTCAGGGTCTTCGGTGAGTGCGGGGGTTACTGGTTCCAGGTCCAGTGTGACAAACATATCCTGGCTGTTGGGGAAACCGGTTTCTCCGCTTCCTTGCGGCTGTGAGCTATCTACATTTTCTCCATCCTCCTCTTCCGAACCCTCTTCCCTGTGTGTTTCTCCAGTGAGGGAGTCATAGCACACGGTTGGGGTAGTGGTGGCTGCACCCCCTAGAATGGCATGCAGCTCCGCGTAGAAGCGGCATGTTTGCGGCTCAGCCCCGGACCTTCCGTTTGCTTCTCTGGCTTTGTGGTAGGCTTGCCTTAGCTCCTTAATTTTCACGCGGCACTGCTGTGCGTCCCTGTTATGGCCTCTGTCCTTCATGGCCTTGGAGACCTTTTCTAATATTTTGCCATTTCGTTTACTGCTTCGGAGTTCAGCCAGCACTGATTCATCTCCCCATATGGCGAGCAGATCCCGTACCTCCCGTTCTGTCCATGCTGGAGCTCTTTTGCGATCCTGGGACTCCATCACGGTTACCTGTGCTGATGAGCTCTGCGTGGTCACCTGTGCTCTCCACGCTGAGCAAACAGGAAATGAAATTCAAACGTTCGCGGGGCTTTTCCTGTCTACCTGGCCAGTGCATCTGAGTTGAGAGTGCTGTCCAGAGCGGTCACAATGAAGCACTGTGGGATAGCTCCCGGAGCCCAATAACGTCGAATTCCGTCCACACTACCCCAATTCCGACCCCCTAAGGCCGATTTTATCGCTAATCCCCTCGTCGGAGGTGGAGTAAAGAAACCGGTTTAAAGGGCCCTTTAAGTCGAAAGAAAGGGCTTCGTCGTGTGAACGTGTCCAGGCTTAATTCGATTTAACGCGGCTAAAGTCGACCTAAACTCGTAGTGTAGACCAGGCCTTAGATTCTGGATCACAATTCTGCACAAAGGAGTGGGCAAGAGGTGAATTTTGCTGCAAATTTCAAAGCGGTGGACTACACATTGTCCTACTTACATGGAATATCCCCTTTCACCCACTGATTGCTGCTAATATCAGAATATGCTATGGTTTGAGTGGATAAGAGAGTATGCTTTCTGACTTTCTGTTCAGGAGTACTTTTTGAAACTTCCTTCTCCTTCCACGTTTTTTTTTTTTTACTCCAAAGAGGATCATTGAGCCTTTTTAATGTGAAAGAAAAACTCCAAAAATGTCATGCCATTGTATGTTTTTTAAACATAACCTCTTTTTGTTTGTTTTTAATGTTCACCAATGTTTTAAAACAGTTTCTATTTGATAAAGTCTTTGAAATATTTTCTAGGGCAGCAAAGTTTGAGAAAACTGTGCCAAATCACTTATTGACAGCTACATATTCTCTAATATTTAATTTCTATCAGCTTTCCTCTTTCTCCCCCCATCCAAATTTGGCCTCCTCTGTCCCTCTACACAATCTGGTGCAAAAGCCTTCGCCTCTGCAGCTATTAGAATCTGAACAATCTACCTCTATCTCACCATTCTCAATTCATTTTAAGTCTCAGCTGTAAATGTGTATTTCTTCCCAGGCCCATGTCTCTGCATTCCTCTCCCCTGCTGCTATTGTTTGCTTTGCAGTTCCATAATTTAGCTAAGGAAAGCATGCTGTATGCAATGTATAATTTTTATTGAAGATGCTAGAAAGAATAACTTTGTACTTTAAGAGATTAATGCAAATCACTTTTTGCATTGCTTAATTTTGAAGGCACCACATTTGTCCCATGCCATCAGTTTCCTGCAATTATATAGTACTTGCTTTATAAAAATATAATTATGGTCTTGCAGATTAATTGATCATTATACTTGAAATGGGGTAGTGGAAAGCTAAGTTATTCCTCTGAAACATTTATTCTGTTTGGATAATGCTTTTTTTAAGCAGGGAATTCTTGATTTGTATAGGCCCAGATTCTCAGCTATGGCTGAGGGAAAGTCAGAACAGTTAAGGTGAAAAGACTGCTTTTGTGTTTACTAGTCGCATTCTAATCTGGTCTTCCTCTTTGTTACAACAGCTGTTATCAGATCCAAGAACTCCATATGGCAGTTAGTCCTGGCCATGTTCTCTTTCTTCCATCATTGCCTTCTGTGACAGCATCTGTGTGGAGATGTGCCTGCTACACTGACTTTACACTACCAGAAAATCTTCCTGCAGTAGGACAGTCCCCCTGTGGCAGGCTTTGCCAGCTTTAGGGCTGCCTTATGCCTATGGTACAGAATCTGGGCCACATTCCTTTCTTTGGCTAATTCTCTTCCATCACGTTCTTCTTAGGATATATTTCATTCTAGATAACAAACATCTTATTGAGACTATCGTGCTCCCGCTGTTTAATATATGTGCTGTAGGTTCACAATAAACTGTGACACTGGGGATCATTTGTTCTCCATGTACTTTCATAAATAATCATCTACTAAAAAAAACACAGCTGTGAATGCAATTGTGTTTCCAAATGTCCAAATAGTTATGCAGGGGTTCCAGAGTTCCACCTCAGTAACTGAGGACAACATATACTAAGATTTTTATGGAAGCCTTTACTTGAGTAATGGTGTTTGAAGCTCATGTGGCACAGTGGGAAGCATACCAAAAAAAAAATCTGAAAGGAGTTAATGACTGCGGAACATCCATGCATTTGAAATTAGGAGGATGCAAAAAGAATCTAAGTCATGTCAATCACATAGCATGAAGTAATGGGATTATGCAAGGAATGTGGTGAATAGTGCTTCGTTGGCAACACTTTACAGCACAGTGTGAAACATGGTGCCTTAAACTGTGATTTATTCTATTAGAAAAGTGATCTGATCTTTTCAAAAATGATTAGTTAGTCAAATAGTAATCCACTTACAGAACAGATCTACACACAGAAAGAGTATGTGTTTTATATTTCCAGCACATAATCTATATTGTATTTCTGTCTCTGCTTAATACTCCCAAATGAAACTATCTCATTTATTTTCTCCTATTTTGTGACTGGAATGGTAATTAGAGCTCGGAAACCTTTAGTAAGGAACTCCAAAATACGATATGCATAATATAAAGTTCACTGTAAAAGTACACAACACTTCATGATGATGAACCAGATTTCCCTTGTGCCTTCGAGAACTAATAAAAAGTTAGATTCCTACCCAAGAGGATATTTCAGTCTATTTCATAAGACAAGAGGGGATAACAGTAAATGCAAGAGGCTAGATTGTGAACCTGACTACATGCCCACACAAGGGAATAAGAACCCCCTTGTATCCAGGTTACCAGTCTTTGGGTCGAGGAGCATAGACGTAACCAGAGCTATACACCCTGCAATACCCCCCACAGAAGAAGTTAGAAGGGAGTGGAAAGATGGTCTTCTTGTCTAGTCACTACAGTGGGGCTCAGGAGACTTGGCTTCAGTTCCTAGCTCTACTGTAGACTTCCAGTGGGTAAGTGTGACAGGACCCTTCAGGTACAATGTGGAACTGTGGGATCACTGTGCCCACTTAACTCTCCAGCCTGGGCTGGCTCTTTGCTAGTGACAAGCAGCAAACCACTCAACCACCAGCATGCAGAGTCACACCTACCTAAGTAGCATGCAGGCACCCTAAGCAACTCATGAACCATACATAGAGAAACACCAGCAAATCTTCCAAACCGCCTTGCACCCCAGAAATATACTATCGCAAGACCTTCTCTTGAACAGTGCAAACATATTAATTAATTCACCACTTCTTCAAAGGAAAGTGGACATACACCAGCCTTTGTAACATGAACAGATTTCCCAAGATAAACTCACTGGTACGGATCAAAAATTAAAATAAGGCATAGTTCAGGAGGAATAGCTCAGTGGTCTGAGCATTGGCCTACTGAACCCAGGGGTTATGAGTTCAATCCTTGAGAGGGCCATTTAGGGATCTGGGGCAAAAATCTGTCAGGGACAGTACTTGGTCCTGCGGTGAAGACAGGGAACTGGACTCAATGACCTTTCAAGATCCCTTCCAGTTCTATGAGATAGGTATATCTCCATATATTCTATATTTATTTTATTTTTATTTAACTACAGAAAAATCAATTTTAAGTGATTACTATAAGTGGTAGGCATAAAGGTCAGAGATAGTTACCAAAGAAAATAAAAGGTAAGCACGTAGTCTAAATCCTAACCCTTATTAGACTAAGCAGTATTTGGATCAAGGAGTTTTTCTCACCCCACTGGATGTTGCAGGCAGGTTACATCCTTAATACACAGACTGACTTTCCTTCTCAGCTTGAGACCAGTCTCCTCAGTTCGTCTTTGTCTTCCCAGCATTCTTGTTGCTTTCAGCATAGGTGGTAGAGGAGAGAGGAAAACACATGATGCCACTGTCCCTTACAGAACTGTAAATCTCTTGTTTACAACTCCCCTGCTGATTATTAGTCATTTAACACACGCCTGGGTGTGGGTCACCTCTTTATTGTCATTGGAGAACTAGCAGTGGGTAACTCCCAAACTCAACATATTTCAATAATAACCATAGAGCAAAAGGAAGATTATTCTAGTCACAAGGGACAGAAAAGTGACAGAGTTGTTAGTGGTAGTAGGGATCTAGGGAGTGGAAAGGCACACGAATCAAGGGGTGCCAAATGTGGAGTGGGGGAAGATTAAAGTGGAGGCATAGAGAGTGGTATGTGAAGTCTTGATGGGATGCACACAATGTTTAAAGTTGATTCAAGGGGCTGATAACCATTTCTTGAAGTCAAGGATGGTGAGGGCAGAGTGACGAGCTAGGAAAATTATTTTAGCTGCAGCACATCAGATAGACTTGATATGTGTGACATGAGAATCGGGATGAAGGGAAGACAGAGAGAAGGAGGTTGCAGTTGTCAAAGTTAGAGCTGAATAAGACAGGGCAGCAGAGAGGGAGGGACAACATGCAGATATTACAATGGAAGAAATGGACAGATTTAGTAACAACCTGACTGTGGCAGGAAAAAGACATGATGACAAATTTATGATCCGTGGGTTAACAGTGGAACTGTCCATAATGATAGAGAAGCAGAGAGAGGGGGCAGTTTGGACAGTGATTTCATTCAGCATGCGCTATCTGATAAATGGTCATGGAATTGAATGAGGAGAGAGGTCACAAATTGTAGAGTAAGTTAACTACCTTATAAGCTTGCCACCTTACCTCCTTATGTAGATGGACAAGACATGAGGTAACTGCGCAAGTAAAGTGAGGGTGATAAGTCAAACACATTTTCTGAAAGTTTAATGAGCTTTACAATCCTTTCACCAGGCCTGGGCTCAGGTTTAAATGAAGCTGAGTTTTCAAGCAATTTGGCCACAGAATGAAACTCGGGTACTTTATGATTTTGAGTAGTAACCATAGGAAAGTCAGGGGATTGGGATGGTTTCTACCAAACCCAGGCAACATGTTGTGCCTTTGGTTCAGTTTCACTTTTAGTTTTTGGATTCAAATCTGAAAATCAAAGCAAGACTGAGTTCATCCTTACAGAAATCCCAGGTATATAGGCAACTTAGAATATAAGGAGCACCTTCTCTACATCTTTAGCAAAAGTACTGCTTTTAAGCTGTGACTTACTTAAAATGATTGGGATCCTGAAAGTATCTTGTGAATTTCTTGCATGCCAGTACATTCACCAGGATTTCCCCCCCCCCCCCCTATTTTGGTGTAGCTGATGTTGGCATCATGCAATTCATCTGGAGTAATATGCTTCAGGCTTCCCTATCTAATTGTAGCAACACATACCATAGCTGCTGGTATCTGCTGAAATGGTGATACAGAAAGCATATAATCAATAAATCCTTTACATCTTCAGATTCTTGTGCTTTATCCCAGATCCATCCAGAAATTGTTTAAAGAAGTTTATAAAGAGATTGGCCTTTTGGGTAGACAAGTCAAGTACGAATTTTCTTGGTTCCCTGAAGTATCTCACAAAATTACAAAAGAGAAGTGCATAAGGTTCATGCTAAAAGCCTTTAGTGAGATTTGTGAGAGCAAGTTCACGCTCTGCAATATTATTTATGCTAACAAATCTCCATAATTTGTTGAATCTTTAGGTTAATCCTTTCCCTTTGATTATGCAAAGGGTTAAATAAACCAATAATGTAGAGATGACTCCATGCCCATGTGTCCCTAGGACTAATTCATTAATTCCAATGTTAGTTTAGAATATCCATTATGTGTGTGGACTATTTGGTTTGGGCTGAAGGGGAAGGAGAATGTGAAGAAGCAAGAGTATTTCCATTTCCCCTCACAAGTAAAGCAACGAGTTGACTGCTTCCAGGTAGGAAATAAATAGCCATAGGGACCTTGGCATATGGTCTGCAACATGTTCACAGCAAAGTTTCACTGAATTCTTTGTTTGGTTTTTTATATGTATATTAATTTCCAATTCACTATTTATTACTTTTAATTATTTTCTCAAGGAATAAAAATCACTAGATTGTTTGACATTGGAGAAACAAAGATGACTGAATTTTGAGCTCTCACAAGGGAGAAACTTAACAGCAGCACAAAAATAACCAGTGTACAATAGATCTCTGGAAAATATACTTTGAAGGGAAAAAACCCACAATGAAATACGTACCACAAAATCTCTTTTCAATCCATGGAAGTAGAATTTATTATATTTAATAACCCCAGGAAAAAAAAACCTGCACATAATCTTTGAAGTGCTTATGCTTGTAATTTAATGAAGATACACAATCAGATTCTCTTTTCTGTACAAGCCCTTTCTAACATTACAGTTCTGCCACTTGTAATATTTAATTCAGATGTTTGTGCTAGAAAACTCACTGAATTCACCTTCAATTGTCTGCCCTCTTTCTACCCTCCAGATGAATGCAGTACCTGCAGTTATGAGCTTTCTCCTGAGGTTTCTCATAAAAAAGACTCCTCAGATGAAAATAGACTTTTGTTGTTTGGTAATTTTATCTGAACCGTTTTGTAACTGTAAAAAGAAAACTTTTACAAAGTATTTCAGAGGCAAGCAAGAGAGGTGACACCATAACTTTGTCCATTGTAGTCTGTGACTTTGCATTGAAATTATATCCACCAAAGACCTGACCTGTTACCACTGAAGTCAGTGATAAAATTCCCATTAACTTCACTGCGAGCACCATCAGGCCATAAATGAGCTATTATTTTAATAATGAGATTACAGTAGTGATTAAAGACCCCAACTGAAACCGGAACTCCAGATTGTAGCAACTGTAAATACATATTCAAGTGCCCCAAAGAGCTTAAAACCAGAATAGACAAGAGAGGAAGAAAGACTTATTCCCATTTTATAGATGGAAAATTGAGATAGATCAGACTGTATTGAAGAATACCTTACCACTTTTGAAAGGCTATGTGAAGTTCATAAGGTTCCAGAGGACAAGAATGTCCCCATACTGATTGTAAAACTCTCTGGTAAAGCTTTAAATGTATTTAATGAAATGCCTATTGGAGAAGCTTTGGATTATCCTGACTTAAAAGAGCTGCTTTGCAAAGGTTTCAAATTACCCCTGAAATGTAAAGGTTGAAATTTGGACATCTCAGGAAAAGTGCTGGCATGAGTCATAGTGAGTATGCCCATACAATGTGTGTCCTAATGAGAAAATGGGGAAAGGGAAAGGAGGCTGAAAACTATAACCAATTTGATCTCTTTGCTCAAGAACATTTCCTAAGCATCTGTTCTGAGGAAGTCAGATGCACAATATGGGATAAATATTTAAATTATGCACAGGAAATTGCCATCCCAGCTGATTCCTTTTGTGCAAGCCTGAACGTCTAATGAATGCAAGACACAGAAGGAGGGTCACAAGCCTAGTGTAAACAGGAGACCCTGTTTTACCCCAGGAAGTAGAAGGGTGGCTGGGAGCCCAGGCACTCATGTCCCCAGAATCATTCCCTCCTGGAAATCCCCATCACAGACTCCCTTTACAGGAAAAAGCAACAGAGAGTCCTGTGGCACCTTTAAGACTAACAGATGTATTGGAGCATAAGCTTTCGTGCGTGAATACCCACTTTGTCAGACGCATGGATGGATCTTCTGTACCTGCTATGACTGGTCCCACTCCTGCATTTGTGACTTTGACTTGATTTGGACCTCGCCTCCTGACTTGGACCCTGACCCTTGGTATCAACCCTAGCCTGGAAACTGACTATATAGTCCTCTGTTATTACTAGCTTCAGGACCTGCTCTGACCCTTGGTCCTGATTGCCCTTGTTGCGATCTTGACAAGTGTAGCTCCACTGAGCACCTGAGAAATCATTGCTCTAAGCTCAAAGAAATTAAGCACATACCATGTCCAGCCAGATTATTGCAGCTGCCCTTAACACAGAACCACAAGAGGTATCTGCTGTTCCTCTGATGAATTTTGTGAGGTCTGACTCTATGGAGGTAAATATGGAATTTATTCCAGGGCACACCAACTCAAAGCGGTGCCAGAACAGATGCAAAACTTGCAGATATATCTCCATCTATCTTCTCTCTAAGCTACGCAGTTGTGCAGCCACCCAGGAGTGAATCAAGTCCAATGCACTTCATTAGCAGAGCTGCACACAACTGGCAAACTCTTCAGGTGCCTCCCTCCCCCACTCTGAAGCTGCGTTGCTCCTGCCCTCAGCCTTGAATTCCCTGGACAGCTGTTCCCGGGACCTTCTTGCTGGCTGTGCAGAGTAGGGGGAAGGGTGGGTGCTGATATCAGGGTGTCCCCCACTTCCCTCCTGCTGGAGAGTGTGGGGGGAACAGGGCTCAGGGGCAGGAGAGCTGCTGACAGCTCCTGTGGTCTGAACAACCAGCTCTGGTGAGGGAGTGCCTTAAAGAGACAGCACACAGATCTCTCATAGACTTCCCCAGCAGTCAGCACACACACACTCTGTCTCTGTCTCTCTCTCTCACACACACACTCTCTGTCTCTGTGTGTGTGTCTCTCTCTCTCTCACACACACACACACGCACTCTGTCTATGTTTATGTGTCTCACACACACACATACTCTGTCTCTGACACACTCACCTCCCAACACATACTTGTGTTGTTGTTGTTGTTACTTCTTGGTTCTTCCTGCAATGCACATATATTCTCTGTAATTTTATTCTTTCAAAATGCTCTTTGTAGCATTATGCCCCATAATCTTCATAGTAATATTGTTATGATATGATTATGGCATAACTATGATGTATTTTATACAAGATAAGGCATGTGAGATATCATTAGAAAGGTTATGATTTACTGAATATGATTATCCTATTTGTATGCATGTATAATTTTGGTATCTGAAGTTAGGAATATTGTCTATGCATCTATTACAAATGTGTTTAAATCTGGGGAATGCCCACTAGACAGAATGCAATCAGTATAGATGGCCGGTTGGAAAGGACCATTAGGGAGAACAATAGGTCTTTGAAGATGCTAATCTCCCACCAGGGAGCTTTCCTGGGAAGCCTTCCTGGGGACACTGCAAACAGCCTCTGAGTTACCGCTGTAGGGACATGTGCCCAAGTCACCTGTACTGGACTCCATGATAACACTAGTGTTTTTCCACTGACCAGCGGTGGGAATCAAACTGGGAGAAAAAGTCCCAGTTTGATGTCACTCCCGCCATATGCAAAAACTATTTAAGGCAGGGGAGTGACATCATTGTGGTTCATTCTTCACTGACTCCCCGCCCAAGAAAGAAGACTGTTCAAAACACCTGAGAAAGAAAGGGACTGAACTAGGGGGAAGGGCTGAACCCAGGCTAGAGGGTAATCTGGCCTGTGAAAGGAATATCTGGAGTTTTAAGCTGCAAGCAAGTGCAACTTGCCTTCAAGACTCGTTGCAAACTGCCTAGACCATTTTGTTAGTATATTAAGCTTAGATTGCATTTTTGTTTTATTTGCTAGGTAATCTGCTTTGATCTGTTTGCTATCCCTTATAATCAGTTCTCCGTGCAGTGCAAGATGGTACAAGTTTGGGTTTACCCTTTAGAAGGGGGGATACACTTGAGTACTGGGCAATTCTTTAGCTGAGCCTTCCCATGTAAAGCTGATTTCAGTGTCTGTGTATTTCTGCAGCTGGATGTGCCCCTACCTGTGTGCTGGTGAAAGTGTGAGACCGGGAGTGTGTCTGCTGTTCGTCACTGCATTACAGAGTGAAAGGAAGCCCAGGCTGGTGGGTCAGGTGGGCTCCGTGGTACCCCAGTTCCAGGTGGTACCCCAAAGGGGGAGGGGAAAACCTGTCACACTGTTATTTTAGTTTTTGGACTGGTCTACACATTTCATAATTTTATTTCTCTCTTATGCTTAAATGTAATTCTTTGAGTAGTGATTTCTAAAATGCCTAACCTGTCCTAGCTGAAGTAATTATCCCTAAGGTAACTTTTTAAATATATATATTTTATCTGGGTTTTTTGTTTCTACTGGTGCACATCCGCACATTACCTCAATATTGGTGCACATAACAAAATTAATTCCGCACGTGGATGGAAAAAAATAGAAGGAACATTGATCTCCACTGCTACCATGATCAACACCCCCCACAATGCACCTTTCGAGAACCATGGGTCCTATGCATACTTATCACAACATGTGGTGTACCTCATTTAGTGCACTAAATGCTCCAATAACTACTGTGGGGGTGAAACCAAATTATATTCTTGAATGAACTCACACAGGAAAATGACAAAAGACAAAAACACCATATCACCTGTGGTTGAACACCTTTCACAAAGTAATCACTCTATATTTGACCTCTCAGTCCTCAAAGGGAACCTGCACAACAGTTTGAAAATATGAGCCTGGGAGCTTAAATTCATAATTTTGCTAGACACTAAAAATCATGATCTTAATAAGAATACTGGATTTATGGCTTATTACAACAATCTGTAAGCCACTAGCCTCTTTTTGTCCCATGACTACAGGAGTGTCAAAAGGCCACTTCACCTTGACTGGTCCCTTAGGATATGTGCTAAATACTTATGCTAAACTATCTGTTCAATCTTGTATTTAGCTTTGACACTCTTTCCTGGACCTGCAGAAGAGCTTTTTGCAGCTCAAAAACTTGTCTCTCTCATCAACAGAAGTTGGTCCAATAAACGATAACACCCCACCCACCTTATCTCTTAAATTATTCCGGATTATTCAGGAAATTTGCAGCAGAGCCTGGCACTGAGCCCCCACACCTGTGCCTTAATCACAAGGAAATCCTTCCACAGAAAGATAGCACAACAATTATTTTTAGAGAATCAGCTCAAGTTTTAGGAGGTTTTATTCCCTTAAAGAAGTACCTTGAAGGATGAGACAATTTGAGGAAAAATATTGCATATACATACAATATTGCAGACATTATGTATTATTCAAAATATCCAGCATCTCTTGAGTGTGCAAAAGGTTTGTCAGGAATGGTGGATAACTGACCTGACTGCCTTCCTCCAACCTGCGGTTAACATTGTTCACCCCCAAAGGCGGCCGAAGACTTTACCACAAAAAAAGTCTCCTTTTCTGCTTAAGATAATTGTCCTCTTTTGAATTTGATGTTTTCTGTATTCTCCAGGCATGGATATTTCATTTTGAGGCATGATGACAAAGGACACAGTCTGCATTTTAATTTATGCTTCTCCTATGCACACAATTATACAGTAATATTGTTTTGATTATCATAGAAAAAGGTAGGTGGTTGGGAACTTGGATGTTTCCAGCTCCTTCCACCCCCTCTGACCACATTAAGGGAGCTTTATCTGTGCTACTTTTCTGATAGTATTCTCCGAAAAGAGCAAACTGGTTTTCAGAAAGGGCGTGGATGCACAGACCAGTTCTTCACTCTACGAAACATAATAGAACAGTGCTTAGAATGCAACAGAGAGTCCTGTGGCACCTTTAAGACTAACAGATGTATTAACACATGCGTCTGACAAAGTGGGTTGTCAAGGCTGTATCCCCACTTTGAACTTTAGGGTACAAATGTAGGGGCCTGCATGAAAACTTCTAAGCTTATCTACCAGCTTAGCTCTGGTCCGCTGCCACCATCTTAAGAATTCCCTCCCTGGGAAGCCTTGAGAAACCTTTCACCAATTCCCTGGTGAATACATATCCAAACTCCTTGGATCTTAAACAAGGAGAAATTGACCCTTCCCCCCTCCTTCCTTTCACCAACTCCTGGTGAATACAGATCCAAACTCCCTTTGGATCTTAAAACAAGGAGAAATCAATCAGGTTCTTAAAAAGAAGGCTTTTAATTAAAGCAAAAGGTAAAAATCATCTCTGCAAAATCAGTATGGAAAATAACTTTACAGGGTAATCAAACTTAAAGAGCTCAGAGGAATCCCCTCTGTCTTAGGTTCAAAGTATAGCAAACAAGATAAGCACTCTGGTAAAAGGTACATTTACAAGTTGAGAAAACAAAGTAAATCTAAGACGCCTTGCCTGGCTTTTACTTACAATTTTGAAATAAGAGAGACTTGTTTAGAAAGATGGGGAGAACCTGGATTGATGTCTGGTCCCTCTCAGTCCCAAGAGCGAACAACCCCTCAAACAAAGGACACACACAAAAGCCTTTCCCCCCCCCAAGATTTGAAAGTATCCTGTCCCCTTATTGGTCCCTGGGGTCAGGTGTCAGCCAGGTTATCCGAGCTTCTTAACCCTTTACAGGTAAAAGGATTTGGAGTCTCTGGCCAGGAGGGATCTCAGCACTGTACACAGGAGAGCTGTCACCCTTCCCTTTATAGTTATGACATGGGTATTCACCCACGAAAGCTTATGCTCCAATACATCTGTTAGTCTTAAAGGTGCCACAGGACTCTCTGTTGCTTTTTACAGATCCAGACTAACATGGCTACCCCTCTGCTATTTGAGTGCTTAGAATGGCAATGGCAATGCTACATAAATTTCATAGACTTTGAAAAGGCTTTTGATAGCATTCACAGGACCTATGACGCATTCTGTGGGCATATGGAATTCCTTTCCATATAATCAGCATCATCAAAAACTTCTATTTCAACTTTACATGCAGTGTTGACCACAGTGAGCTCAGTTTTGAAGTCAAAATGGGAGTATGTCAGGGGTGTGTCATGTCTGCAATCCTCTTCAACATTGCCATCGACTGAGTAATGCGGCGTACAACAGAAGACATGCCAAGAGGCATTAACTGGACACTCTTCTCATCCCCTGAAGACTTGGACTTCGCAGATGATGTCGCTCTCCTATCACATACCATATACAAGAAAAAACAACTCAACTCAACGTATTCAGCCAGCAAATTGGACTAAAAATCAACCGCAATAAGACAAATATCATGACCTTTAATATTGCCTCACCATCACCAGTACGGATAGAGGATTATGTTCTCACCAATGTAGAAACATTCACATACTTGGGCAGCACCATCAGCCAGGACAGTGGAACAAACTGGGACATCCAGAACAAAATCAATAAAGCCAGGAACATCTTCAGGAGCTTAAATACAGTCTGGAAATCATCAAAATACAACACCAAAACCAAACTCAAGATTTATCAGATCTGTGTACTTTCAACACTACTTTATTGTGCAGAATGCTGGGGAATGAGAAAGTATGACATGTCCAAACTGTCTTCATTCCATACAACCTGCCTCAGAAAAATCCTCTTTTGGCCCAGGGCAATCTCAAACCAAGATCTATTGACACAGTGCAGCCAAGAGGATCTGAGCACCATCATTGCCAGGAGGCGATGAAGATGGATCGGTCATGTGCTTCAGATGGAAACTGATTCCATTACCAAAGTAGCAATAAGATGGACACCTGAAGGCAAGCGAAAACAAGGCCACCTGAAAACAACACGGTGAAGAGCTGTGGAAGCCGAGCTGAAAAACCTGGGGCACAGCTGGGGAACCATTGAAAGACTTGCCAGAAACAGACAGTAGTGGGGGAGCTTTGTCACTGCCCTACACGCCAGAGGTGTAATAGGAACATGATGATGATGATGATGATCTGTGCTACTACTCTCCAGTAGCTTCTGAATACATGAACCTAAACCCTTCATGGTTCCCACCAGTTCCCTTTCCTCTGGACCTATGAAAGGTGGACCAATGACTGCTGACAGTGACTGCACATCTCCCATGATGGTGTCTCCTCCTCATCCCAATGTGAATGCCTCTAACACCTCCTCCCCTAAGCCTATGAGAAGAAAGAAAGGTGCTTTGCCTGATGCGCTTTTGTGTACTGCGACACATAGCAGCTGATAAAACTCCCAGAAAGAGAGGGATGAGAGAGACTGGTGTGTGGTAGGTATTTGAATGGACAGAGTAAGAGACCCAGGGGCAGAATGATGAGAGTGACAGGGTGGGAACTGTTAAGTAGGGACTTTAAATAGAATCTCCTATAAAACACATGCTAGCTGCAGACCAAACTTTTAATTCTATCATTTTTCTACCAAAAACACAGACTAGCTTAGTGCCTGCCATCCAATAACTATTTTACATACTGTTCAAATGGATTAGGGTTTCTGGGGGTAGTGGTCCCTGTAGGACTTTGCCTCGGGACACCCTCTCCACCAGCATTTGTTGTGTCCATGTCCGATAGGTGCCTGACACATTCTGAGGTTGTCCTCCCACCCCGCAGTCAGTTTCTTACCCTTTCTTCATCTATTCCCAGGGTATTTCACTAGAATTTGGATTCTGCAGGGTTTTCCACTGAATGTATTTAGGTATCTAAAGATGGCTTCAGGTTTCTAATTTTACTGACACAAGTTTGAAAACATTGGCCTGAGTGACTTGCTCAACGCTACAGAAGAAGTCAGTAGAGAGATGTACTTTGAACTCAGCAATTCCTGGCTGTCAGGCCACTAATCTCTAATTCCCTTTTATTCATTTAGCTGAACAACTCCATTACCATCTTTAATGCCAAGTTTACTGTTGTTGTCTTTTTATCATATATTACTGTTTATTTTAAATGTATCTGTTATCAATATTTATAATTGATTTTATTGCACACTGTATCCATTGTGACTTCTATTTGCTAATTCACTTTATTCTAGCTTGTAACCTGTTTGGATACATATAAAGTGCTCTGTAAATGAGGGTACAATAATATTAATAGAGTAGATCTGCCCAATGTGTGTCATCCAAAACAAGCCTCAAGTAATTGCAGAGAATGTAATACTTGCTTAGAAATAGGATGAGCTGTGAACAAAGTATATAAGCAAATATTCTTTTGCCTCAATTCCCAGTATTTCTCTCTCATTACAAGTGCTCTAGATGAAGGCAGAGCACGGCTGCATGTTGTCACATATCAGCTGCAGTTTTTCTTCCTTTAGTGACCTGAAAAAATGTAATAATGTTTAGTGTTGTACTGTATGTCGTAAATAAGGGGGGATGTGCTCTACTTGGGGCTGTTTTACAGAGATAGAGTAAATTGGAATGAACATAAATGAAATCTTCCCATAGGTTCTCAGAAATGAATCACACGGCATCTGTTTTTCCTTTTCTAGATGAGCTGCAATAAAGGAAATTCTCAATCTTTAAAATCATTCATTTTTAGAACTGCTTATCTCCTTCCCTCTCCCCTCTGATCCTTTTAACTTGGGAGTATTTCTCCATTGAGATTTCTAGTCCTTCCCTGCAATTTGCTGCACTTCTGCACTGGAGGAACTGACTTTCAAATAGTTGGTTTTAAAATATATTTCATTATAATTAAGTCTAAACATTTTTGGATCTTAAATGGTTTATACATCATATTTGTAAACAGACTTTGCAACTCAACTTTTTATTTTGACAGAGTGAGGAGCAAAAGGTAGAGAGGCAGGCACTGCCAAGTTAGTGGCAAGAAGCAGCATTAGGCCTATTTTGAGGTTTGTATATATGTTCTGTAGCACTATATTATAACATCGTCCTTGAAAGGGAGAATGCATCAGCTGGGGCCCTGGGATTTGGAGACCTGCCTATCCCCCAAACCACCAGGAGCAAGTGGAATGAGCTACCTACCAGGAATTAGCTGTCAGAAGATGCCTGGGACAGAAGAAGCCAGCACTCTGCTCTTTAGCTTCAAGACTTGAAGACTTTAGCTCCAAGACCCATTCACTTATGGGGGAGTGGGAGAAGCTGCCACAGCTGAGCTGCTAGAGCAGTACAGGCCAGAATTACACAGACCTCTAAACCTGGGACTGGATTCTCCCTTTTTGAGGTGATATACAGCACAAGAACTACATGAGTCTGAGGGCATGTGCTGGTGTTGTACCTGGCCCCTGTACAGAAATTAAACACTGAAGAAGTCTCCTTACACCATCTACCCCTCTTTCACACTTGCATAAGGCCAGGCATAATCTACCCCCCACAATTTACAAAAAATATCCTCCCTCTCATTCAGGTTCATAATTTGGGACTCATCTGGGACTCCTCCCTTTATTTTGCCCTGCACATCCAAGCTGTATCCAAATATATCCATTTATTACTCCATAATATTTCCAAGATCTGACCTTTTCTTTCTGTTTGCACCTCTAAAACTCTTCTTCAGACCTTCATCATCTTCCATCTCGACTACTACAACCTCCTCCTCTCTATTTTTTCTAAAACACACCTCACCTTCTTCTGCACAGTTCTAAATGCAGCTGCTAGGATTCTCTTCCCAGGCCATTTCTCTGACCACATCACTTCCCTTCCTAGTTCATTTCCTTTGCTCATTTTGTTATACTACTCTGAGATCCAGCCCCCTGTCCTCACCTTCAAGGCATTTCTCAGTGCTACCACAATAAAAAAAAAAGTGATAACCGCCCCATGAAAGGAACACTTTTCATTTTCATTCAATTTTTTCTTGATAATATTGGTTTTCATTGAAAAACTGGATTTTTATTTTTTGTTGTTTCTGGCAACTGAAAGGTATGGGTTTTTTGTTTGTTTGTTTGTTTGTTTGTTTGTTTGTTTGTTTTTTCCTGCTTAAAACTCTTCGGTTTTGGTTTATAAAATTTGAGTTTTGGGTGGTCCCCCCCCCCCCCCCCCAAACAAAAACACAAAAATTGTAAATGCAAATAGATTTTTTTTCACAATTATTTCAATTTATTTGAAAACCCCTTTTCCATGAGGGATGGGGGGTAGTGCCGAGGCGAGTTTGAGTGAATTTTTTTTTGACCAGGTGTATCTCATAGTAAATCATTGTCATAAATAATTAAGAGAACCTATGCCAGGATCTTCAAGGTCAATGGCAGCTACAGTGGAGAAAAGCAATTATAGAAAACACTTTGTCCTCTAATTTTCTTCTTGTTCTAGTTAATAATATCTCACCATCATCTTTCTCTTGTCAGTCTACAAAATATATTTTGCCAGAAGACCTCAAGACAACAGCAACTTTTCTGCTTGCATAGAAGGCACATCAACGCATGAGTTTGACTGAAAAGTGAGTTTGAGTCCCTTGCTGCCCTGCTGCCACAACAAGACTAAAAGACCTTGTTAGAAGGTGTATAGCAACAAACATGGAGACTAATGCATGTCCTGCTGTTGCATTGCAAAGCACAGAATTAAGAACGTGTTAACTACTGTAACTTGTGTGAGAAACACTTGATGATGAAGATTGTTGCTGTCCACATAAATTTGAAGACAAATGCAAAATGAAGCAGTCGGCAAAGGGGCGCTATTTTTGGTGTTGAGCATCTTTTGTTTGTTTGTTATTTTAAACTTTTATTTGTTAAGCTGGTGGTCTTAAATTATTTTAGTTTTAATGGTGTTACCTCTAAAAATAACTAACCAAACAACATCTGGTGTATTAGGAACCAAATTATTAGGTATGGAATTTTTAAAAGCTGTATGGAAGTCCCCTCTTTTTTGTGATCCTTTCTAGGCTTCATATTATACCATCAATTTTTAAGTTTTATGTGACCCTATAGGAGCTGGACAACAGAAGCACACAGTCACTTCACTCCTTTTATCCATGGAGGATAACTGCTCTTCCTATTTCATGGCTAGTCAGAACGTCTTTTTTGTCATTATTAAGCTCCATCATAGGGGCACTTAAATTTACTCCCCAAATACTATATCTCACTCCTTTAAAGATGATATGTTTCTCTGGAGAACATTTGTCTGTCTTCCTACTCAGTGGCACTATTGAGCATCCAATAATAAGGTTCTGTTCAGGGAGTGGTGACATTACAGGTATAGGAATATTGTCATAGTCGAATCAGAAAGATGTAATGCTTACTGAGAGGTACCAATCTGCTCTATCCAGATCTACAAAAGACCCTCTGACTATGTTGTGTGAACATCAAACTGCTGGAATGGAGTCTTAAGTAGAGCTGGTTGGGAATTTTTCATCTGAATGACTTTCTGTCTAAGAATCCCCTCTTCCTAAAATCACCTACACTCCCACCCTCTCTGCCAAGCAAATCTAAATGATGAATCCTTGGCTGGCTGCCTAGAACACTCTCATCACTTTCATCCTCTGCAGACAGAAAGTGAAATTGACCAAAACGATCCAGGAGGACTGCAGAGACTGAGCTCCCTGACTGTGCCTCCTTGGCTCTCAGTCTCCTTGCTTTCCCTGCTATTCCCAGTTCCAGGGCCAGAGAAGCTGAGGACTCCAGCTCTCTGCCTTTCTGGTCCCAGATCTGAGGGAGTAGTTGGGAGGCTGAGCATCAGTGCTGTGAGCTTTTCCTTCAGGTGGGCTTGAAATTCACAATAGCCTTCCACCTGGGCAGCCAGAAAGCTGAAAAGTTCCTTTTCCAGTTTCCTGAATGGATTTCCACCCCCCTGAAATCTGTTTCCAAGGAACTCTGTGGTTTTGACTTTTTGTCCTAGTTTGGGACAATTATATATATATTTGCAGGAAGAGATTTTCATTTTCTGACTAGTTCTAATTTTAAGTGGCAATAATACACATTATCTTAATGTGTTATACTTCCACTAATCTCTTTAAAATTTAACCTCTATGCACACTATGTGGTGAGATGATAGCATCATCCCCCTCCCTTATGTGGAATACTAGCATAAAATAATTCTGATCCAGTCTGTCTACTCTATCAATCTAAAAATTAGATCACATTCTAATCTATGTAGGGTTTGGATATTTCATGCCTATCATCATGGTTTCTGAGTGACTTTAGTAGGGGTGGACAAGCTGGTTCAAATAATAGATGGTCCGAGCCTTTTTTGAGGATAAATGTTGCTTATTTGAACATGTATTCTGCACCTTTCTGGACTTCCTAGTTTTGTCAAGGACTAGACGCAGAAATAGTGCAATACCATGAACAAAAGTTACTTTTCAAATGAAACCAAGACACACTGAAATTTCATGAGAGATCCTGTATTTGAAAGATTTACAGCCCAATTTACAAACCAAAGAGGTATAGATAAGTTTGAATAAGCTTTGGATAAATTGGTGAATTTTTGTTTACTCAGCCAAATGTGACCTGGAACTTTATGAAGTTCATCCATAGCTTAAAAACTCCACTTGTTGCCCCAACAACATCCTATTGTGAAATACTTTAACAAATAATTTATATTTATTTCCTTGCTCCAGTTTATCATTGTATGACAAGGGTTTTTCTTTTCTTTTCTTTTCTTTTCTTTTCTTTTCTTTTCTTTTCTTTTCTTTTCTTTTCTTAATACTCAAAGCATGAGTCCTGGATATGAATAAGCAATAGCATTAAAAAGTCAGTATCTCTTCTATTAAATAAAACATTGCTTTAGTTCATAATATTTCTTGATAGATGTCAAAAGTTAAGATTTGTTACCTTAAATCATTTTATAATTTGCACACATTACTTCATACTCTTAGCATGCATAGCTAATTGGTATACCTGAAATACATGAATAACAATGTGGCTTAGAACTACAAAAGGCAAAGAAATTATGTTTATTTCTCATAAATAAATTACTAGCCACTATGTATTATTTATGTTACACAAATTTAAACAATGTATAATACATGAGGATAAATTTACTATATTTGGAGTAAAATTAACTGAGCAGTCTCTTAGGACTTTATTAATATTGCAAAAACAATATTATTTTGCTGTATAATTGATTTTTGAAGAAGATTTTGCATATGTTTTCCTAAATCCAATTACTTAAGCTAGGAAATGTTACAAAGCATGTGTCAGGCTGATAACACCGTAACAAAGGTGTGTTGTGAAGCGTGAGGCCAAGTCGAGTACCTTCAGCAATCTGGGAAGCCACAATAGCTTTGCATAAAATGTGAGTTTATTATGACTGCAAAAAATTCTCCTTAAATTAGTTCATTTTTCTAAAAACAAGGCAGTCTTTCCCAATAGTTTAGCTTTAGGTCCTTCATTGGCTAACACTGATTAATTCTAAGCAAAAGCTATTAATAAAAATGTTGTGTCATTATTTCACAGTTTTGTGCCATATAATAATGGAGAAGGGACTTCTTATCATGGTCTGGATGGAAATGCTTAGAAATCAACTTTCTTTAAAATATAAAGAGTATGATCATTGCAAGCATCTTGTCTTTGTTTTCCCCTTAAATAAAAAACACATTACTTTCAAAAGTCACTTGTGATTTGGGGTGCTTTGAGTACTGGGTGCTTAACTTGAGTCACTTGAAAAGGGCCTGATTTTAAGATTTTAAGGCAAACTTGCCCTCTGAAAAAGTCTCAAATTGGGTCCCAAACATTTAGGTCCTCAAATCACTAGTAATTTTTGGAAATCTGAACCTGGAAAATGATCAGATAGGTAGCAGTCGTACAAATGAACCAATCAGGGACTAGGTTAAATTGGCCCAATAAAAGATATTACCTCACTGACCTTGTCTCTCTACTATACTGGGACTGATAGGCCTACAATGATACTGAATATGATCAGGGACAATCATTTGTGTCAAAGATTGACTCACTCTGAAGTCTATAAGACGTACTTAACTTTGTACTTTAGTTTGTTGGAGGGAGGGCTAAACTGTAACTGTGCTGATCATCATAGGAGTCTCCCAAACAGAAGGAAACCAAAATTATAAAAGAGGGAAAAGTCACAAAAATTTGGACATATTAGAATCATAGAATCATAGAATATCAGGGTTGGAAGGGACCTCAGAATCTAGTCCAACCCCCTGCTCAAAGCAGGACCAATTCCCAACTAAATCATCCCAGCCAGAGCTTTGTCAAGCCTGACCTTAAAAACCTCTAAGGAAGGAGATTCCACCACCTCCCTAGGTAACCCATTCCAGTGCTTCACCACCCCCCTAGTGAAAAAGTTTTTTCCTAATATCCAACCTAAACCTCCCCAACTGCAACTTGAGACCATTACTCCTTGTTCTGTCATCAGGTACCACTGAGAACAGTCTAGATCCATCCTCTTTGGAACCCACTATCAGGCAGTTGAAAGCAGCTATCAAATCCCCCCTCATTCTTCTCTTCTGAAGACTAAACAATCCCAGTTCCCTCAGCCTCTCCTCATAAGTCATGTGCTCCAGCCCCCTAATCATTTTTGTTGCCCTCCTCTGGACTCTTTCCAATTTTTCCACATCCTTCTTGTAGTGTGGGGCCCAAAACTGGACACAGTACTCCAGATGAGGCCTCACCAATGTCGAATAGAGGGGAACGATCACGTCCCTTGGTCTCCTGGCAATGCCCCTACTTATACAGCCCAGAATGCCATTAGCCTTCTTGGCAACAAGGGCACACTGTTGACTCATATCCAGCTTCTCGTCCACTGTAACCCCTAGGTCCTTTTCCTCTGGGATTTTTTTTCCTTCTTCAAAACAATGGAACTTTAAAAAATGTACAGCATTGCTATTTAATGGAATTCATATTATACCATGCATATTCCTTAAATGGTGTATAATTCTTTGCACAGAGTCAAATTGTCGGACAAGAAAGAAAGAAAGAAAGAAAGAAAGAAAGAAAGAAAGAAAGAAAGAAAGAAAGAAAGAAAGAACTCACAATATCCCATGAGATTCAATATGGGAAAGATTTGTGGCTGGTGAAGGAGGCACCAATGTGATGTCTACTGATCCCAAGAATCCATAGACAAAGCAATCTCCAAAACCACAGATCCCAGGGCAGTATGGTTGCCTCAAGTTACAGTTGGTCAGAAAATGGTAAAGATTTTCCCTGATAAATCTTGAAAGAAGCACAATAATTAAAAAAAATTTAAATTATTTTTCTATAATTTCAAGGGAATTTTCTTTTCTTTTTTAAACGAAAATGAATATCAAATCATTTGATTTTCAACTTTTTTCCAGTTTTCATCCCCCCCCCCTCATTTTTTTAATTAAACAAAAGTTTTCCATGGAAATGGTGATTTTGGAAGAAAATAAAAGGCCGTTTTTCTTTGAGAAAAAAATGTCACCAGAAAATTTCAACAACCTCTCTTTGCTGTCATCACTTCTCTACCCATCCGCCATTCTGTGATGGGAATAGAAGCTGTCTATTAAATCTTCATCTCTGCTATTACATACATGAGCAAAGCCTGAGTGGTTACCTTTTGACAATGGGAATACTCCTTCCTTTCTGTTTCTCTCCTGTACATAAGAAATTAGTTATTTATACCGTGAATCTCATATAGCTCACATCAAATTCTATGCTATATGCTTATCACAGTTATAACTCATTATTACAGGATGATTAAAGAGTTACACTTCTCACAATTAATTAACATCAAATTTATACTGTGGACTTTTTTGCGGGGTAGGCAGGTTTCCACTGAAAAAGTGTGGGACAATATTTCACTGTCAACTTACTATGTCAATAAGAGGTCTTTATCCTTTGTTCTATAAAAACTGTAAATACTATAGTTTGTGCAAGGGTGAGTTGAGCCATTATGTGGATGGAAGATCTTTAGGGAACAATGGAATAGTAAATTAGTATGTGCCACATGTGGTGTATTGAAAACTGTATTAAAATTGCAGGCTATCACTCTGAGGTTGCATTGTCCCTTAGAGCTGAGGTGGTGGGAGGTGATTCCCAGGTCACATGGACATACTTGTGCTAGCTTTCA
Source organism: Emys orbicularis (assembly GCF_028017835.1). NCBI lineage: Eukaryota > Metazoa > Chordata > Testudines > Emydidae > Emys > Emys orbicularis. The sequence goes on from NC_088687.1 coordinate 108,412,277, forward strand.
TTGAGCTAGCATGCTAAAAATAGTGTAGGATGGGCAATAGTGAACAGCAATATGGGCTAGCTGCCTCAAGTGCGTAACCATGGGGTCCAGGCGGGTTTGTACATGGGGCAGCTAGCCTGTGCTGCCATTTGCTGCTGCCTGTACCACTGCAGATACACTACTATTTTTAGAGCATTAGCTCAATGAAAGCTATGTGAGTATGTCTATGTAAGCTGGGAATCAGACACCTACCTTCAAGTGTAGATGTAGAATATATATAAAGGGTTTCCTGGACCTGCTTGCAAGAAGGGGCCTCTGTAAGGAAGTGTGAAATCTGGGTCTTGTTCAGTCAGTCTGCAGACAGACAATCTATAGTAAGGTGGGAAGAGTTGTGCTTCTCTGTTTAGGGAGCAGCCTGCTTTGTCACTTTCTGTGTTTGGGACCTTGCATGTTAGGGTTCTGAATGATAAGAAATAGTATTGTTATGGTCCATCCTTCTACAAACATATTTTATGTTTTTTTTTTTTTTATCCAACTTCTGTGGGTATGCTGTGAAACTCACCGTCACCACTGAGACCTGGTTTGACAGTGCTACAGTATTAGTACTGGGACAGCTCATTGCTGATGGGTTCTCGGTTCTCTGACTATTAAGTAAAGTGTAGTTGGAACAATTTTCCCCCTCAAAATTCAGCTGCAGAGATATAGAGTGCAGAAGCAATGGTATTTGTTCATATAATTGTCTTATTTAGGTTTCAGGACAGGTTTGTTTTAATTAAGAATCTTAATGAAAGCTTTTGAAAATCTCATTTTGGTACCCGAATTCTGCTCCCATAGGCCTCAATGGTAAAACTCCAGTTGACTTCAGTGGGGGCAGACTTAAGCTGGCACTAACTGTGTTTTCAAAATCTCATCCTTGTTATTTTTAGTATAAAATACTAGATTCTTCATGGACAGCCATATGAGACGAAGATCCTTTGGCTTTTTTGTTATAACTGGCTCCATGTCAGTTTGGTAAAAATACTGGTTTTAGCCACATTTAGCTCTTCAATTTAAAAATTGATTAAATTATATTCTGCCTATTTCAGTTACCCCACAAGTTCAATGAGGTTCTCCATTCCAGCAAGAGTGGCATTGACCACAAGAGTAATGGCTACATAATAGTTTCTTTTTCTAAACCATTTTTTCCCCAGTTGCTCATAACTTTCTGAAAGTCTCACCTTTGATGAGGTCTCTACTTAAGAATGTTTTTGTTTTGATAAGTTGAGGGAAAATAGTTCAGCTGTTTCTGAATTCAAAGAGTGAGTAAAATATAGTACTATAAAGAAAGTCACCTTTCAGCAGAGACCAAAACTAAAAAAACTTTCCTATCACGGTTTTTGTTCTTTGTATAGCCTGCTTTATCTGTTGTAAAGTTTCACTTATGCTCATGGCAATGTATAAATGATCAATAATTATAGCTCAGTGTCTCACCTTGCACTTTATCCTAAAGATGCCACATCCATCTAAGGCACTGGACCATGACTAAGAAAGAAAAGAGCCACCTACTGAAACATCAATGCTAGTTCTTGTAGCACAATAGGTTTTCCTTGGGGGTCTCCCATCCAAGTATTGATAAAGCTTGATTCTGCCAGGCTTAAGAAATGTGATGAAATTAGAATCCAAGACAGAGAGGCTGCAGGAAATATACTTGCTCATTCTGCTTGTTTTGCCTAATAAAGAATGCCTTCAGAAAGCTCTCTGAATCTTTCTTCTTTCCAGTGAAAATCTGTTGTTCTCCTTTGTATTTTGAAGAATGTGCTCCATACAGTAAAGCCTAAAGGTCAAAAATGCAGATAGGAGCAGCACCTGCAATTTATTATATTAATATCTAATATTTGTCACCAAGCTCTGAATGTAAAGCTTTTTTCTTCTTCTTCTTCTTCCCCTCTCCTCCCCCTCCAGGAAGCTGCAGGCTGAAATTTGAAGAATCGATAAAGAAGAATTGAGAGGATAAATTATGTTATTATTTACTGAGTTTTCCACTAGAGCTTCTTTAGTTAAGTCTCTGTCTGTGTTTCTATTACAAATCCCAGTTTTAGAAAGTTAATAGAACTGTTTTTCTGAGATAAAATATCTTAGCCTAGAAGTGAGTCACATTATTTACTTCATGTGTTTTGGTCATTTTTGCAGGATATGGAGCAAAGTTTCATAGATGTGTAACCCATGCCTGCTTGGTGTGGTGCTCTGTCCCTCTCTCGTGGTACCTAGCCCAGCTACAGTTTGATGAGTCTGCTACAGCCTTGGGTCAGAGTCATATAGTATATAGCTCATACAGTAAAGGCTCATACATTAAGCTTCAAAGAGCCCAGGTTTGACTCTGACAGCTGGGGTCTGTTAGTGAGACAGATGCTGTTTTGTATAACAATAATTCAAAAAGATATTCTGTCCCTAAAAACTTTCTGACTTTTAATCTATATTATGAACTTGTAACTTTGGATAATTAAAAAGAGGACCTGAGCTGTGATCTAGGATGTCAATGGTACCTACATTAAGGACTCCTGTGTAACGATTTACTCCTTCATACCCATTGTTGCAATGTTCCATGTGATAAAGGTTTCTGGACCACTGTTTCAAAAGGGGGTGCCTAAATTTAAGCAGCTAAGATTGGAATTTTCAAAGGTTTCTTGGGGAGTTAGGTGCCCAATCTGATTGTGTACAAAATTTCTGGATTTTTATTAAAATAAAATATATATTTTTTAAATGAAGACTTTCCCCATATATGAAACTAAGATTAGATTTCATTGACATTTTTCACAGAAAATAAAATAATTTCACAGTTGGTTCTAATTAGAACCTGGGCATTCTGCACCTCACCCATTTGTACTCCATTTCTTGGCAAAGATTTAGTGTCAGAGGCTGCAGTGAGATTTTAAATTACTAGAAGCTTGTAATTTCAATTCTCTATATTAATTATAACAAACATTGTCAGGATGGTGCATCTCCAATTACAATAATTCTGCAATTTTAGGTACAATAACCAGCATTAATGCATGAGTGAAAAACATGTTATCTGAGTTTACTGGATGTTGATGGGTTAAGTTAGCCCCTTCATGTAATTTTAAAATAGTGGGGGTTTTTTTGGTTTTTTTTTTAGAGTTCAATATTTTAAGCAGCCTGAAACCTTTAATGAGTAGACTTATTAAAACCTCTGTTGTCTAACAGGGAATGATTAAAGCCCTATGATTTCTTGCACTTCCTCTAGTTATCTCAGATGTCACAGTGATTGATGGTAAAGCAGCCTTTCTTCTGTAATGTTTCAGACTTTGTTGCTTGCCTTGAACCAGATAATGTAGCTGCAGCAAAATGTGAAATGGCAGATAAATAATTTCTCTTGTTCCTGCTACTCAGTTGCAGCTGGAGTATCCAGTGTATACTTGTTCATCTATCTTGATATTGTTATTTGATAACATTCAGGTGGCATGACACCAGAGATGTGCAACACAAGACAAACTTTTCAGATACTGTAAAAAAAAAAAAGACTGATTTTTTTCTCAGCATATAAAGATAATTTGTTACCTGCATAGTAAAGCAGTCTGCTTCTAATTCAGTTTTCTGTGAACCACATTCACAAGAAACGCAAAGGATTATTTTGCCTTTTTTTTTCATGCCTTCTGGGATGGACTCCTGAGGTGCTAAAAGCATCCTGGCCAGTCTAATAAATATCTTCTAATAACCTGTATTTTTTCCTAGTTTAAGGGACTAGCAAAAATGAAATCTTGTTGCACAACAGGGACAGCAGAAACTAAGGCCTGTATCTCAAGCTTGGATGCCTATAGTTAAGCACCTAAATAAAAATGACCTGATTGCCAGAGATGCTGAGCACCCTAGTTTCCTCGGCACCTCTAAATATGGATTTGGGTATGTAACTATAGACACCCAAGTTTGGAAAAAGTGGCTTTAATGCTACACATCCACCACTGGAAAGCAGGGAATTTCATCTTCCCCTTAAATAGCCTTGTGATTTGTAAAATATCAGTCTCTAAAGCCACATCATTGAGATTTTCCTCTTTCTGTTCATTTTATTTCAGTTTATTTTAGTGGCTGCTATCTCAAGACCTGGTAAAGATAAAACCAACCTTATATAGTGTCTGAAAGCTGGGTAATCCCACCTTTCAAATGGCATCAAACCACTAATATTTAGCCCTAGAAGTTAATGAGAGTATTAATTGTTGAAACTGAACTGGGATTCATAGATTCATAGATTCTAGGACTGGAAGGGACCTCGAGAGGTCATCGAGTCCAGTCCCCTGCCCGCATGGGGGATGAGAAGGCAAGATGATGATCAGAATGATCTGTCTAGGTATGTAGGTACTGGTATGGCACCCCACCTCCAGAATGTCTGAGTGAGAAGTTTAGCTTTGCAGCTGAGGAGTCCTTAGATCAGCTGATGAAGATTCCTTGCTGCAGCTCAGGGGTAAATGTGCAAATATGGGTGTAGGCCAATTTTGTGTTCCTCTGATTCTGGGGCATCAAGGCTGTTTTAATTTCCCCTAATTGCCAGTAGCCCAGATAGCCATTATGGCAGCTGGAGATTGCTGTGCCTAGCAGGGTTCCACTCTCACGCAGCCAAAACATGCATTGCTTAAGTAATATGGAGATTCCCTCCTCAGTGCTGTTCTCTTCATCATGTCACCCATCTCCCTTCCCCCCTCCCCCCCATTATCAGGCGGATTGACATAAAAGAGAGGCTGTTATAGCTGTGCAAACTCAGACTTTGAATGTGGAGGGCTGCTGTTGAATACACCTAATGAAGCCTCTGAGCATGGACCATTGTGCATAGATGAGGATGCTTAAGTGTACATTGCATTCCACTAAGTTAGCAGATTTTTCCTTATATCTTTTTTCTTTTGTGCTGTGTTTCACATTATGTGGGAACAGCAGGACTCCAAGTTTGATAACTAGCACTGCACCTTGTCAAATGTTCTGTTCACTGAAACCCCTTACTTCTCCCCTCTTGTACAGAAAGCCTTCGCTCTGTCTCAGTGCCATGACACAAAACAACTCAAATATCAGGAAAATGTCTTCTTCTGAAGCTGAGATACAATTATATCAAGCAAAATACGAAATGACAATGCTTAGATGCTTTCCAACTAAGTGGGAGTATTAAGGAAGGAATGCATATTGGGTGTTAGGGCATGGCTAAGGAGAATTGAATAGCAGTGTGCACCAAAATGATGCGCTGTATCTCTCCCATGTAGAAGCTGCAAGTGCAAACTACGAGGAAGGCTGCATTAGTGTGAACTCAGAACCTTTAAGTTCATGCCCACAGTTTCCATGTGGTTGAGATAAAGCTCTCTTGTAATAAAAAACAAACACATGAGATTTCTAGAGGGCAATTGGCCCTCTTTGGTCAGAGACTGACAGAAATTTATCGCCTCTTCCTGTCTTCCAGGGTCTCTTGTTGCCCCTTTGGCCTGAACTGTTAGCTAACATTCAGGGCCATGTCGTTTGTTTTCTATTAGGAGGTAGAATTGATTAAATTAGTCATATATTTTGTTGGTGTGATCCTGTTTTACTGACAAAGAATGTACACAAAATCCTATTTCCCTGAACATGTAAGAACAAACAACAGGAAGCAATTTCCTTACTTACAGTTTTCAAGTCTGCCTTCCCAGCCAGTGCTCTTCCCAAAACAAACTCTTTTTCTTTGCTTCCTCCCATGGCTCCTAATTCCCTCCCTATATAAACCCAAGGGGCATTCCAGGAAGTGTCCGGGTCACAGCATGAATCTTCTCTAGTTACCATGACTATTCCTGACCCTGGATGTTTGGCTTTTACTTTAGCTTGATTTGGAATTCGCCTCCTGACTTGGACCCTGAAACCTGACTCAGACTCTGACCCTTGGTATCAGCTCCTGCCTCGAGCCTGACTGCGAACTCCTCCACTACCCCCAGCCTCGGGTTTGCCCCCAAACGCTCCTTTAAAGTGCCTGTAAACATTTGCATCCTCCCACACTCAAGATAAATTTCCCTTGTGGAGAGCAAGGTCTTTTAGGGGTGCTAATTGACCTCCTTTCAAGTGCTTAACTTCCAGGCTAAAGAGACAGTTCCTGGCCTGCCAAGTGTGATACATTACACATTGTTTTCTTGGTGTTTACAAGTGCAATCTTAACACAATTATACTCCACAATTACTTACGGACAGATACCAGACCATTTGTCACAATATTAACTGTCTTTCCAATTTAAAATATTTGTTCCATACACAGCTCTCAGTGTTATGTATATACCTGTATTGAAATAAATATGAGGCTATGGCCAGTGTTGGACCTAAATAGACACTGTTAAAATCTAGGGGAGAAATCCTGGCCCCATGAAAATCAATAGGAATTTTGCCACTTTCTTGAATGGATCAAGGATTCAACCCAAGATTACTTGCCACTTCAGTCTGCAAACAGACTTGCTAACAACTTTATTACTCTTCAAAAACTGCCAAATAAAGTTAGATTTTAAAAACTACTGCCCACTATTACCAGCCTACCAGTTCATTGCAGAAATAAATTGGGTCTTTGATAAGCAGTGACTTCTCAATGATGCTTCCAGCAGAGCCAATTTAACAGGCCAAGAGAGGGGCTGGCTGTGGAAGAATCTTTGTATGAGAAACTGCAAGAACACATTTTACAGATGAGAAAGAATGGCTAGAGAAATGAGGCAATAGTTTATGAATTAATAACAGCTACTGTTTTATATTATATCATATAGTGATGTACATTAACTTTCTTTGTGTCTGATGTGCCAGACCATTGTCTCCTTTTAAAAGATCACCTGAACTTCTAGATATCTTAGGCCAAGATCATTGAGCACCTTGAAGATAAAGACTGACACCTTGAATGTGACTCAATATTCTATGGAAAGCCAGCATAGTGAGTAGAGCACACGTTTATGTGCTTGCAGTAGCCCGGATTACTGATAAGATACACTGCAGTGTTTTGTACTAGTTGGAATTTCCTAAGAACTGACAGCTTCATGCGCACATGTATCTCATTGCTGTAGTCCAACGAGGAGGTGACAAAAGAATGTATAACTGAAACCAGGCCATGGGACAGACTTCTAGCTAAGTAAAAAAGGTAGAAAGTGTTACTTGAGGACACTGCAAAGTCAGCAAGGAATCTAAGAGTACTCCTAAGCTACAGTAAACCCTCAACAGCTCCAGTGCCTCCTATTTTTCATAGTATTAACATGCATACACACACAAAGGCAGCCATTTAGAATTTCCCACATTATGACTATCAGCAAATTCCAAGTCTATTCCTAGTAAATATGCTATTTCTTCCATTAGAAAAGTAATGTTCAAATGGCTAGCTCACTGGATCTGACCTGAGAACAAGCTTTTATCTCAGTGAATTGAATTATTTAGTGAGAATCCATTTAATTATTCTCCTACTTTCCAGCAGTAAAGAAACACACATTCTTTGGGCTGGGGAGAACAGAGGCAAGAAGACAGAAACATATCGTAATGATGGAATGAGTGTCTGGAATTCGATTCCCCCCACAAAATATAAATGATGTTGAGTAATTCATGCTTATTGAAAATTGCAGCTATGGTGCAGGAGCAAATGCAGTTTGACAAATAATATTATAGCAAAGCTCTAATTTTCTTTCAAACATTTACTGGACTGGGTCTGAGTTAAAATAAAATTGAGAGGTTAGTTGGGATATGACAATGTGTCCCTACTGCCATCGTGTCAGGTCAGGCCTCTTCCTGTATAACCAAGGAGGCTCTTCATGCCGTTATTTGCTTATATATGAAATATTGTCAATTAAACTCTGCAAAAAATGAAGATGGAATGTCTTGGAATGCAAACATGCTGAGAGCACAAAGGATTCCATGCAGAAGGATCCTACTATCAGTCCACTTAACAGAAGCTTAACATGCTGGAGAACATCTTGCAATGTTTGGATTCAGTCCATCATTAAACATAAATGAGAAGGAGACTGCTATACACAAATGTGCAAATGCCAAATGGATACATATATTAAAGAATCTGTAGCCATCTGTACTCAATATGGAACCTAAAATGTGATCATTTCTCACATTATAATTCCCATACATACATTTCACATCAGGATTTCAGTGTTGATTAAAACAGAATTGTTTTGAATTAATCAGTGAGTTTAGACAGCCTCACAGTTAGACAATACATATTCTTCTGAGATTCAGAAGCAATTCTCATTGATTGGCTATATGTGGCAGCTAAGACCCTGATTCTTCAAAGACTTATGCATATGCTTTACTTGGATCCTGTGAGTAGTCCCAATGAACTCAATGGTACTACTTATGTTATTAGAAATTAAGCATATGCATACATTTTTGCAGGATCAGGGCCAAAAAAAGCAGTATTTTAGTATAGGACATTAAGCTCTGATCCAGTAAAACATTTTAAGCAAGATTCATTAAATAAAGTTACATATATGCTTAAGTTTTTAATGAATCAGAGACTATATTCCCATTGTTGGTAAAATATGCTCCCAGGATACTAAGAGTGGGGTGCATCTAAAGTCCATACCTAGCTAAATCTACCTTTGAAGAGAAAGGGAGAGAGATAGTACAACCTATATTTTACAAAGTACCTGAACCCAAACTGAGTTTCCATTTACTTTAATGTGAAGACTGCATATAGAAGAATTGCAGGATCTTGACCATAAGTAGGAGTGCAAATGCCAATGTATGGATTAAATATAGTGGAAAAGAATGTCAGTATTGGACAGTTTGTTGTAAGAGAAACAGAGCCTTTGGGCACAGCTGAAACTTGAGTAGGTGGAAGGAATTCCCTAATCAGCAGGCCTATAAAGGCAGCCAGCTACCAGCCCTAGAGTCAGCAAACAGAACTGAAAACAAGAGTTTCAGTGGAAGTTTGTAAGCTTGGAGGAAGGTGTGTGTGTGGTGTTTGTTTTGTTTTTTGTTTTTCCCTTTTTGGCAGAAGCTTAGGAGGGAAGTCTATGACAACTACAGCGACAGCAGTGCCATTGACCTGTAGAATGGAAGAGACAATAGAGATGACTGGATGTGGAAGCTGCAAGATAAACATTAGTGTAGAGAGGATACCAGAAAGGTGCTTTGTTTGTATGAAGTGCGGCTTCATCGATCTCATGGAAGAGAAGATCTGAGGTTTGGAGATGCAGCCAGAAACTATGGTTGAGTTTCCAGGGGGAGTTGAGTGGATGATGGAGGGAAGGAGAGAGGAGACTGAAAGGAAACATCAAGACTGAAGATGCATGCTGGACTGGAGAACTGTGAGGGTGGACTGCTGGATGAGGAAAGTGGCCTATGGAATCATGAGACTGAGAACAGGGCAGAGGAAAAGACTGGCTAGTGAAGGAGAGACAGAGCTGAAGAAAAGGTTCAATGAGTTGGGAAATGAAGGGGAGAGGCAGGCAGTAACAGAAGATGTGAGAGCAAAGAAGAATAGAAGAGTGGCCAGTCCTACAAGAACAGGGGAAGAGACACCTCCCTAAGTAACCCATTCCAATGCTTTGCCACCCTCCTAATATCCAACCTAGACCTCCCGCACTGCTACTTGAGACCATTGCTCCTTGTTCTGTCATCTGCCACCACTGAGAACAGCTGAGCTCCATCCTCTTTGGAACCCCCTTCAGGTAGTTGAAGGCTGCTATTAAATCCCCACTCACTCTTCTCTTCTGCAGACTAAAAAAGCCGAGTTCCCTCAGCCTCTCCTCATAAGTCATGTGCCCCTGACCCTAATCATTTTCATTGCCTTCAGATGGACTCTATCCCATTTGTCCCCATCCTTTCTGGAGTGGGGGGCCCAAAACTGGAAGCAATACTCCAGATGTGGCCTCACCAGTGCCAAATAGAGGGGAATAATCAGTTCCCTCGATCTGCTGGCAGTGCTCCTACTAATGCAGCCCAATATGCCGTTAGCCTTCATGGCAACAAGGGCACACTGCTGATTCATATCCAGCTTCTCATCCACTGTAATCCCCAGGTCCTTTTCTGCAGAACTGCCGCATAGCCAGTTGGTCCCTAGCCTATAGCAGTGCATGGGATTCTTCTGTCCTAAGTGCATGACTCTGCACTTCTCCTTGTTGAACCTCATCAGATTTCTTTTGGCCCAATCCTCCAATTTGTCTAGGTCATTCTGGACCCTATCCTTACCATCCAACTGAGGGTGCAATCCATCCCATCATCCACTCTGCTTGATACCAACTGCCAACTAGACATTGAGCCACTGATCACTACTCATTGAGCCTGATGAGCTAGCCAGCTTTCTATCCACCTTATAGTCCATTCATCCAATTCATAGTTCTTTAACTATGGGAGACCATATCAAAAGTCCATTCATCCAATTCATAGTTCTTTAACTGTGGGAGACCATATCAAAAGCTTTGCTAAAGTCAAGGTATATCATGTCCACCACTTTCCCCATATCCACAGAGCCAGTTATCTCATCATAGAAGGCAATCAGGTTGGTCAGGAATGACTTGCCCTTGGTGAATCCATGTTGACTGTTCCTGATCACATTCCTCTCCTCCAAGTGCTTCAAAATGGACTCCGTGAGGACCTGCTCCATGATTTTCCCAGAGACAGAGGTGAGGCTGATTGCTCTGTAGTTCCCCAGATTTTCCTTCTTCCCTTTTTTAAAGATGGGCACTATATTTGCCTTTTTCCAGTCATCTGGGACCTCCACCGATTGCCACGAGTTTTAAAAAATAATGGCCAATGGCTCTGCAATCACAACAGCCAACTCTCTCAGCACCCTCAGATCCATTAGATCCGGTCCCATGGGCTTGTGCATGTCCAGCTTTTCTAAATAGCCCTTACCCTGTTCTTTCACCTTTCATTTGTTCTTGTGTCCACATTAGACAATGATTTCTAAGAGTCAGAGGAGTAAAGTGCTGGATCAGACTTCCAAGGGGAGTAGTAGGGGCAAAATACTAATTTGTTTTAAGACTGAGATTGATAATTTAATGGAGGAGATGGTAATGATGAGATTGCCTACAATGGCATATAGGCCAGCTGTGACTGTTATTTGGCAAATATATCCGATGGCTGCAGATGGCACACTGGATGGGGAGGGCTCCCTTCTTGTTAACTGTTGAGAATAGCCCACTTCCACCTTAATTGAATTGGCTCATTAGCACTGACCCCCCCACTGGGTAAGGCAACTGCCATCTTTTCATATGCTGTGTAATTATACCTCACGACTGTATTTTCCACTCCATGCATCTGATGAAGTGGGTTTATCCCACGAAAGCTTATGCCCAATGAATTAGTTACTCTCTAAGGTGCCACAAGGACTCCTAGTTGTTTTTGCTGATACAGACTAACACGGCTACCACTCTGAAACCTTTTCCGGGTGTTTGGCTGGTGGGTCTTGCCCACATGCTCACGGTCCTAACTGATCACCATATTTGGAATCGGGAAGGAATTTTCCCCCGGTCAGAGACCTTGATTTTTTTTGTCTTCCTCTTCAGCCTGGGACAAGGGTCACTTGTTGGTTTGAACTAGAGTAAGTGGAGGATTCTTTAAATGAAGAGTTGAGGATTTTAGTAACTCAGCCTTATATTATGAGTCTATTACAGGAGTTGATGGGTGAAGTTCTGTGCCCTGTGATGTGCAGGAGGTCAGCCTAGATGATCATGATGGTCCCTTCTGTCTCATAACATCACACTGAGTTACTAAAATCTGAGACATCAAACCTCACCATAAGGCATCAAATCTCATTGTTAGGAATGCCATTTAAGCACTGTAGGGGGTTACCTTGTCCTTATTTTTTAACAAGAATAAGAAAGGCATTGTAACAGACTGCTGCACAACATCATTTTCTGAGTCCATTCAATCCACTTTCCACCTTGGCTTCCCTGGTCACCTCTTCTCTTACAGTGTTTTTCATCCCTTTAATCATTGCAAGTGACAGCAAAACCAAACATGACAGATACACTAGCTAAACAAATTATTTAAACTGATGAATTTTTCCCCTCAATTTTATCAAATATCTGGTACATCCAATACACTATAGGCAAAAATTTATACACACTTGCAAAAGTATAACCTGAAGTAGCTCCTTTGATCTTACCATTGATTTTCCTTGGTGTCCGTATCAGAGTTTCAAGGAATCTACATCAGTTTAACTGAGAATTTGGCCCACTGTGTGAAAAATGTTAATTGGATTGCTCATAGTGACCTGACTGGTCTTGACCTTTATTTGGATTTCACATTTTCATTGATTTTTGTACACTTCTACTTCAATTATAGCCTAAACTTGACCTCAAAGACTGTCCGTACTTGATATTTAGCTCATTATGTCAGATACAATGGACTCTTTTCTCTCATATTTATTTGAAAAAACACAATCACATTTGACATATTGATCTATATATCTCCCTATTTTCATTGCAAACAAATATTTTCCCAATTTTTTTCCATGAAATGGAAATTCTGAAAAAAGTCCATTTGGGAAAATTTAATTTAGGACAATTTCAAAATTAAATTTCAAAATGAAAATTTTATTGCAATGTTACGTAATTTTTAATTTTCTTTTTATATTAACTGTATTGTTTTTACATTACTTTTATTTTTTTTACATTGTGATGACATCAGAGGTAGTAGTGAATAACATATCTTGACATGATTTAAGGATACCATATTGTCATAAAATGATATGAGCATGTCATATTATGCACTACTGACATGTCATGACATAATGTAAAAATCATAAAATATAAAAAAGTTTAAAAAAATATAAAAACAAACAAATTTTTTTTTAAACTTTTCCTAAATGAAAAAAAGCTAGTCCAAATCACTCTTTTTTTGTCATCTCAAAAACTTTTTTTCTATGGAAAATGTCTGAAATATATACAATTTCACCAAATAAATAAATAAATAAATAAATAAAAAGTTTTTGGCCATATGACATTTTCCAAACGAAAACTGTTTCAACAAATATTTTCTGACCAGCTCTGCTCAGGAGGCTACTGCAATCACCAAAAAAGTAAATAATAAAATATCAAAACAGATAAGGGATCAGTTCACAAAATATGCACTGTTCACTCTTTGTAGGAATTGCACAAGATTATGAAATACATTGCACCTGACCACACAAGTATCTATAAATGTTGATAATTATCACTGCTGTTATTGTATACACTTTGTATCCCTTTCGCTCTGGCAAAATATTATATTTATAAATGATTTTCATAGATTTTTTGAAAACATTTGTCTCATTTATATCTTATCAACAAGTCAGAAAAGTCAATGATGTGTTTTGAGGACCTTATCTAAAGGTCACAGAGGTCAATTGGAGTCTTTGAATCAGATGTTGAATAGACCAAACTACATTATAAGAACTTACAATAATATCCTTTTAGTCATTTCACACATACATAGTTACAGTAATTATTGTAAACAGCAGAGCAAAAAAATTATTAACTTTCCTGGGGGATAGCTCAGTGGTTTGAGTATAGGCCTGCGAAACCCAAGGTTGTAAGTTCAGCCCTTGGGGGGGCCATTTAGGGAACTGAGATAAAAATCTGTCTGGGGATTAGTCCTGTTCTGAGCAGAGGGTTAGACTAGATGACCTCCTGAGGTCCCTTCCAACCCTGATATTCTATTATTACAATAGAAGACAAATGACCTCAATGCCCATGGTTAAATTTGCAATCCAATTGTTACCTGTCCAGGTATCAATTAATATGTCTCACACAACAGCATAATTCAATATATACAACTAGAATTTATAATACTATGTATTGTATCCTTATTGATGATGTATCCATTTCAGAAAACCACAATATTATCTGTTCCCTAAATATATGTGTACTAAGTATCCTTTTAATTTTAGTCTGGATTCTAATTTTAGATCTGGTTGAAAGGATCAAATGAATTTCAAAGAATTAATAAATAGTGTTTTTGAATAATTTGAAATTTATTTACAAGAAGATAATATACAAGATAAAGGGGGAAATAAAGAGTATTTTTATCAGAGTATTGATTTTCTAAAATTAATGGTTATAATGGGGAAATTGGCATGCCATGCTGCAAACAGATGAAAGATCATGAATGTAAAAGCAAAACTGGGATTCTGAAGTGAACTGTGAAATAAATCAAGTGTCTTAGATTATGAAAAGAACAGAAAATATTTTCTGCACATATTTCTTCTTAGTCCGTCACTGAAAATATATTCTTATTGGATCCCTAAAAGTTAGCTTTCCTTAAGAATGCACAAAATGATTTTAAAACCTGAGAGACAAAGTTGAAATTGGACTCTTGCATGACCTCGCATTTCAGGAACACTCTAGTGTTCTTTGAATTATAGAGCATATGATCCAACCTGCTGTGGATTGGCGTTATATTATATTTTTTCCAGTTAAAATTTTGTATAATTTAATTTCACAGATGGTGTACAAAGCATCAGGATACTAAGTTTCTCAGTACCAAAAGTACTTTTTTTTTCTTTCTAAATCTACATTTGGCACCAAACCTCTCCAAACAAACCAAGGTGATTGAGAAAACTAATTGGATATGTCCCTTTTTTGCCTCATCCAATCTCATCATTGGATACTTTTCCCTCATTTTCTGTCTGTTGATTACCCTCACTTGGGTCCTGATCCAGCAATGCAGCAAAGCACATGGATAACTTTAAGCATCTGAGTATGTCCTATTGAATTAAGTGGGATCACTCATGCTTAAAGTTAGACATGCCCGGTGATTTGCAGGATTGGAGTTTTATTGTTTTATGTATTTATTTATCTGACTTGAGTCAGAACCACTAAAGTAAATGGGAATTTTGATATTGACTTTAGTGGGCATAGGATTGAGTCATTAGAATGCAAGCCTTTTAAGGCCAGGACTGTGTATATTCTTGTTTCTTTGAAGCAAACACCAAACTTGTTGGACTTGCTGAAATATTAAATAATAATTTATCCCCGACATTTTATTTTAGCACAAAAGTTCACATGTAGATAAAATGGAGATTGGTCTAAATCTATTTAAATAAAGGGTGACTACTTCCTATTTGTTTCCATAATTCAGACTTTAAAAATATTTTTTTCTTATTTTTATTTAAGGCAAGATTTTCAGACTTGAGTACCTGAATCTAGGTACTTGAATCCATATTTAGGCACGTAGGGAGGTAGCTCAAGTTTCTGAATAGGTGCACAAGCACAGAGGCCACTGACTTACATACAAGTTCTGCACATTTGACTTCATTGGAAAACACAGTTACTTAGGCACTTAAATATGTACTTAGGTGCCTCACTTTAGGCATGTGGGTTTGAAAATGGCATCCTTTCTGGTTTCCTTAATGTTACATGCAAAAGCAGTCTAGGGTGTTGTGAGCTCAGCCACAACAATCAAATTCTTATTTCACAGTGTCCCAACTGCACACATTATATAGCATCTATTAAGACATTTATAACAAAAAGATTTTAGTGTCTCGTGCACAGTGTGTATTACAGCATTTTCAAGAAAGTTTGTTTTGTTGTGTGTTTTTGAGATTAATATTTATTGCTTCTTATTTGTCTTCTTTTGCAGTAAAAATTTAGAAGCAGTAAATTTCCCATAGTTGACGTCAGTCTAGTGAACAAAATTACATATCTGAGAGAACCACCACTGTAAATGACCCTAATTGACACTCATCAGTAATATCAGCAGAGAAACCAGAGACTGAAGGGGCACTGAACTCCTCCTCCTAGAGATGACAGATGGAAAAACAGAAACAGAGAAATTAATAGCCAAATCCTTAACCCCTTCCATGTAATGGGAGTCTGCAACAGCCTGACTGATACCTAGGACAGTCAGGTTAGTGGTTAAGGGGATATGGAGTGGTTCTGCAGCAGCTTGACAGAGCTGTACAATAGGTTGGGGACTGGGGATCCCTCTTGTGTTTGTGATTGGATCAACAGAGGCTATTGCTTCCTTAATCAGAGGATTGGGACATCTGGGGTAAACTGTTATTCATGGATAAGGTGGGTGGTTGTCTGGCCCAAACATATCTGTCATCTTGGCTGAGAACTCCATTTATGTTTTCCCAATATTGTTAATCCCTAACAATGAAAAGTCATGAATCAGCCCAAAAAAATCAAGATTTTTTTTTTTTAATGAAAGCTGAGACTCTCAGTTATTCATATAATTCTAGGTGCTGAAGCTTTAGGAAGAGGACCAAATATGAGACTTGTGATAAAATCATGCAAATTAGCAAAGCTACTATTCAGCTCCTTTACTGTCTCCAGAATTCTCTCTCTTGTCACAGCAGATCACCCTTTTTCATGAATGAAGCTCTGCAGTGGTTTTATATTAGCTGATTATTATAATTTTAAAAGCTTGTGTTCTATTCTTATTAGTGTTGATTTTCTAGGCTATGAATTCTTCTCCCCCGCACATACACACACTTTATGCACAGGTAAACCACATCATGCCCATTTCCTGTTATTTAAAGGCCTTTTAATTACTCTTGTTTTGAACACTGTCTTATGCTTGGAACTTTGACCCACTGTGAAAAAGAAAAAGAAAACAAAACAAAACAAAAATAATAAAATGCTGAAATTTCTACCTGTATTTCAGAATATTTGTTATAGTTCTGACAATCTTGGCTAAATGGTCAATATATTTTAAAGGGCTAATGTGCATAATTCTATCCAATAAATGTGTCTGAGGACATGGAGTTTATTTAATGTCAAAGGTCAAGAAACTTATGATTGATCGCTTTGGAGACTGAGGCCCAGATCTTCAAAGATATTTACGTGCCTAACTCCCATTGGAATGAAGGGAGTTAGGTGCCTATATATTGCTGACGATCTGAGCCTGAAAGCCTCCCTATCCATATATACAGGTGCAGTTGAGGGAGCAGTGTAGGCTTCCACACCCAACACCATCAATGCATAGCACCTAAGTGCAGATCCTCAAAGGTATCAGGGAGCTTAACTCCCAGTCAATGGGAATTTAGG
The DNA here is from genome assembly GCF_028017835.1 of Emys orbicularis. NCBI lineage: Eukaryota > Metazoa > Chordata > Testudines > Emydidae > Emys > Emys orbicularis. The sequence continues at coordinate 108,429,198 of NC_088687.1, forward strand.
CTCCAAAATACCTTTGAGGATCTCAGCACTAAACCCTAAGTTCTAGAACTAAGAGGGTAGTTCCAGGTCCAGGTCCAATATCCAGATCATTTAAAAAAAATAGATGTGATGGCAAGTAAACCAAAAGTGAATGTATATATATATATATATATATATATATATATATATATATGTATCCTAGAAAGGATGCGAAGAAAAATGTTAGCTCCAAGATTGCCAAAAATATAGGAATGTTTGACTCTAGATAGTAAACAACTGCAAAGTCTGGATCTCTCTCTAATTAAAATCCAGGTGTGATGGGGTAGCCCTTCCTCTATTAGTCACTCCACTGCTGTCAGTTGGAACTCATCCTTAATTCACTAACCCAGCTCCTCCCCAACTGGGACTAATCCTAAACTGGGACTGGCCTATCATCCAGGTACACTAATTGCTCTCTACCTCCAGTTAATTCTTTCTCTGCCAGAAACACCCCATCACACCTGGATTTTAATTAGAGAGAGAGAGAGAGAGAGAGATCCTAGAAAGGATGCGAACAAAAATGTTAGCTCCAAGATTGCCAAAAATATAGTAATGTTTGAATCTAGATAGTAAACAACTGCAAAGTCTGGATCTCTCTCTAATTAAAATCCAGGTGTGATGGGGTGTTTCTGGCAGAGAAAGAATTAACTGGAGGTAGAGAGCAATTAGTATACCTGGATGATAGGCCAGTCCCAGTTTAGGATTAGTCCCAGTTGGGAAGGAGCTGGGTTAGTGAATTAAGGATGAGTTCCAGCTGACAGAAGTGGAGTGACTAATAGAGGAAGGACTTCAGGATAGTACAAGGAAGCTAGAAGGCATGGGAATCTTCTTCTAAGATGGGAATTTTGGCAAAGAGTTAGGAGAGACACTGAAAAAAAAACAGGCATGATGTAAACTCTTCTTTGAGCCTTGATAAAAACACCAGGCACCAGGAAGGCAGCCCCCCACCCCCAACCACTCCTTTGGGAAGAAGCAGACAAGAAGCTGGACCTCCAAGGAGAAAGCTTTAGGAGGCACTGCTCTGTACAAGAGCAGGAAAGAACTCTGCAGAGTATGGGAAGGGGTGAAGAACTTGCAGAGGAGTGAGTCCTAGAAACAGCAGGAGGAGAAGGGTTTAGAGATGTACTGACTTAGGAAGTGGTGTGGGGAAGCAGCAAGGAGTTTTAGGGAGCAGACCTTAGGAACTTGTTTATAGGGTCCCTGAGCTCAAATTCAGACTAAAGGGGAGGCTGGAGTTTCCCTACTAGCCACTAAGGAAGGGTGTGTGAAAACCCCTGATACAATGGGTGTAAGGATTATTGAGTCCAGAATTGGGCTGAAGACCTGGCATGAGCTTGTTACTTTGGAAGTGGGGTTGGGGTGGAAGAACTATAAGTGATCTGGACAAAGGGCTAAGTCATGAGATGAAGTTGACAACTGTGGGTCTGGAGCAGCTGTTGGCAGGGGGCTCCATGGGAGCAGAACCTGCTTCACCACATCTAGCATGCCAGCTGGTGAGTCACTTTTTTTCTCGACAAAGAAACCAGGTTTGTAGCCAATAAGAATTCTCAATTATAAAACTTTCTTTTGACTATGGATCCATAGCAAGATGTCTATTCTATAGATTTAAAGAGAAGGCTCCCAATGTCACCATTGGCATGAGTGGATTCAACTCCATTGTAATCAGCAGGGTTGTATTGGCCTCCAAGGTATACTACATGAGAAATTTTTGAATGTTTTTATGACCTACTCATTAAATGTTATGATTGGCTTTATTCATAATTGCCTAGAATTAATGCTGAAAACAAATAGATATTAATAGACTTGAAGTACTAACTGGTCTTTGCTAGCCTATCAATCCCTGTCAGAGCTACTGCTTAGCGTGATACCCAAAAGGAGAGAGAATTAGATGAAGGATGTAGAAACCTGACTTCCAAGTAAAGATGGAGTTCATTCTATTGTTCTTTCTTTCTCTTTGCTCTTTTCCCCTTTCTAGAGGTCTCTGTGCTTTAATGATCATTGCTGTAGCTCTAGTAAATTGTTGGTGTATACAGGAGGGCTCACTCTAATTAAAATGTGAAGAGGCTGAAAATAAAAATGTAATCTTTCTTACCTAGCAAAAAGAATGGAGGTCTTAACCTCAAAATAAACGTTATTCATATTAAGCTAAAGTCATAACATACTCCAGCATTTCATCTATGCAAAATACAGCCTGTTTGTACAATACATTGAGACTATGGGCATCTTTATGTTGTTCCCTGGGGCACTGATACAAGTAAGTGTTCTATTTCCATTGTTCCACCCACCAGCCTTGTGCCTTAGCTGTCCTCTCTTCAAGAGAGTCTTAGAAGAGTTAGCCCCTGATTTAACCTGCATTGAAGTCAATGGGCTGTAACTTTTCTGAGGTTGTCCCTAAACTAGGCATGTGCATCATAGTAAATAAAACTACTGTACCTGAATAATTTGCTGGAAATATTTATTCAAATTGTTGCTGATACATTCCATCCCTTAAATCTGTGTCTTCCAAAATGTGACTGTATTCCCTTGAAAATCCTAAAGGACTAGCCTTGGGGGCACAGACAGATCTATCATTGTTCTTCAGAACCATAGCTTTCATATAGTAACTGTTATGAGTGCAATTTCAAAATGTGAAGTGAACATAACCTTGTCTGAGAACTCAGAAAGCCTGACACTATACTTTTTTTCAAAATAGTAAATGTTGAGTAGCTCTTATTTGCCCTCTGGATTTGGAGTCTCTAGGCTTAATGGTGTCAAACTTTTCTCCACAACTGTAAAAGCTCATGGCTTTTAAATGAAAGCTGAGATTCTCAGCAATAGATTTATTCTAGGAGCTGGGGCTTCAGGAAAAGCTTCAAATAGTGTGAGGCTCATGTTAAAAGTGGCAACACTGCCATACATTTTACACCTGTGTAATTTTCATTGACTTGAGTTAATTCTGACATACACTAGTGTGAAAGCAGAAATAGGCCCTTATTGGCTTATGAGTGCATTATTACTGTTGTAGTAGTTTTTAGGAGTTCCATTCATGGACCAGCACACCCTTGTGCTAGATGCTGTACAAGCACTGAACAAAAAGAGCTTACATGTTGGAATGCAGTGACATGGAGAGTTATTCACCTTGAATTGGGAATCTTACTGACAAAGGCAGATTAGGTGCTGTGACAGTAAATTAAACTGAAAAAATGCTAAAGGGTGGGAAAAAATAAAGAATTCATATAAAAACAAAGCATACGGTAACTGGATATTTACTTATCATAGTCCCCAAAACTATTATTTTGAACAACTTTATTATATATAATGAACAATCCATGATATACTACTTATTTTTGTGCAAAATTACTGTACCAGTTATTCAGAGAAGAACATGAGCTTGTGTTGAATTTTTTCCATACTCAATATTTTTATTTAATGAGTGATGTTGGGAATACATGCCTTATTTTCAACTGAATATCTTAATAGCGACTATCTATTTTTTGTAGTTTGGGTCCAGTTACACAGATGACAATTTCTGTCTGTTTATTACAGCAAAATGAAATAAAGAAGAAAATACAGGAAAGGAAAATAAATAGAGATTCAAGCAAAATTCTTTCCATCTTGTCTCATCACCAGTAATAAAGGTTCTGCAAGGCGATTTGGACCCTCGGTTGCACCTGGGCATACCTAGTGTCGTAGATTTTGCTCTCCATGACCCTTGTGTACTCCCATTAACTCCAGTGGATTTTGCACATATGTAACTAGCTGGAACTGAGTAAATGCCCCCCTCCCTCCACAACCTCAAAAGTGGGGAGGCTTTGTTCAGGCCAGCAGGGGTTAAAAAAACCTCACTCCCTTTAAAGCATGTATCCCACCACCTCATGAGCACTCGGCCTCACTGTGGAAGGAGGTAGGCATCAGAGACCACTCTAGGCACAGGCAAGCTAGGCAGCAGCCTATAGCAGCAGATTCTCAGCAAGCAAGGGTATGATCTAGTTTGCCACGGTGTTCATTAACTCTCCTTAGCAGTCCCTTACTGCACTTTGACCTGGTTCTCTTTGAAATGAGACTAGAAGCACATTAACAAACTTACTGCACATCAGCAGGGTGTAAACCATGTGCACACAGGTTGCACCCTGCCCATATTAACACCTGTGCAGAGGCCTCTGCATGTACCACACAATTGGAGGATTGGAAGGGCCCTGAGAGGTTATCTGGTCAGTCACCTCCACTCATGGTAGCACTAAGTATTATCTAGACCATCCTTGACAGGTGTTTGTCTAACCTGTTCCTAAAAAGCTCCAGTGATGGAGATTCCACAACCTCCCTTGGCAATTTATTCCATTTCTTAACTACCCTGACAGGAAGTTTTTCCTAATGTCCAACCTAAACTGACCTTGCTACAATTTAAGTCCATTGCTTCTTGTCCTATCCTCAGAGGTTAACGAGAATATTTTTTTCTCCCTCCTCGTTGTAATAATCTTTTATGTATTTGAAAACTGTTATGTCCCCTCTGTCTTCTCTTCTCCAGACTAAACAAACCTATTTTTTTCAATCTTCCCTCAGAGGTCATGTTTTCTAGACCTCTAATCATTCTTCTTGTTCTTCTCTGGACTTTCTCCAATTTGTCCACATCTTTCCTGAAATGTGGCGCCCAGAACTGGACATAATACTCCAGCTGAGGCCTAATCAGTGTGAAGCAGAAGAATTACTTCTTGCATCTTGCTTACAATACTCCTGCTAATACAGCTCAAAATGATGTTTGCTTTATTTATTTATTTTGCAACAGTTACACTGTTGACTCCTAGTTAGCTTGTGATCCACTATGACCCTCAGATCCCTTTCTGCATTACTCCTTTGTAGGCAATCATTTCCCATTTTGTATGTGTGCAACTAATTGTTCCTTCCCAAGTGAAGTACTTTGTACTTGTCTTTATTGAATTTCCTCCTATTTACTTCAGATCTCTTCTCCGGTTTGTCCAGATCATTTTGAATTTTAATCCTATCCTCCAAAGCACTTGCAAACCTTCCAGCTTGGTATTGTCCAAAAACTTTATAAGTGTACTCTGTATGCCAGCGGTCGGCAACCTCTGGCATGAAGCTCACCAGGGTAAGCACCCTGGCAGGCCGGGCCAGTTTGTTTACCTGCCATGTCGGCAGGTTCGTCCGATCGCGGCTCCCACTGGCCGCAGTTCGCCGTTCCAATGGGGGTGGCGGGAAGCCGCGGGCCAGCACATCCCTCGGCCCACGCCACTTCCCGCAGCCCCCATTGGCCTAGGACGGTGAACCGCAGCGGGAGCCGCGATTGGCCAAACCTGCCAACGCAGCAGGTAAACAAATTGGCCCGGCCTGCCAGGGTGCTTACTCTGGTGAGCCGTGAACAGAACCAGGTGTACTGACCTGGAGTTGGGACTGAGAGGCCTCATGCTCCTACATAAACAGGCTTCCCTGGAAGGACCCCACTGGGGGTCCCACTCCTCGAGGAGCCAGCAGCCCTGCCCAGATCCCCATTGGGGGAAATCTATCCTTAAGAGCACCAAGTGCTTGTACTTCTGGTGTGGGGCCCACCTCCCACTAAGCTCTGCTCCGCCTCTTAAGGAACCCCCTCTTGGTGTCAATCTGAAGGGCATCCTAGAGTGCAGGGGGAGGCTTATCCCTGTTTTTGTAATTTTAAAGTTTTGCCTAGAGGGGAAATCCTCTGTGTTTTGAATCTGATCACCCTGTAAATTACCTTCCATCCTGATTTTACAGAGGTGCTTCTTTTACTTTTTCTTTATAATAAAGTTCTGTTTTTTAAGAATCTGATTGGGGTTTTTAGTTCCCTAAAAACCCAAGGGTCTGGTCTGTGTTCACCTTAGTTACTCTCAAGCCTTCCCACGAAAGGGGGTGAAGGGGCTTGGAGTTCCTATTTCCCCAAAATATCTCCCCAAGTGGTCCTTTTCCTGAAAATTTGTCTAACTCCCTTGGTGACGGCAGCATACTGTCCAAGGGCAAGGAAGAATTTGTGTCTTGAGGAAGTTTTTAACCTAAGCTGCTAGAAATAAGATTAGGGGTCTTTCATGCAGGTCCCCACATCTGTACCCTAGAGTTCAGAGTGGGGAGGGAACCCTGACAGACCCTTGAGACATCTTCTGCACTAGCATGAATTTCATGACCTGTATGCAGCAAACAATAAGATGACAGGATTGTAGATGATAAATCATATGAAGTATGGTAACACACACCTGCAGAAGCTACATTTAGACAGACCTTCCAGCCTGCTCTCAATAAGGATCCTTTCTCATTGCTGTAAATGTGTAGTCAAACCCTGAAACTGAGCTATATCCTAACAGCCAAATGCTGCCAAATGAAGCGTTGCTGGAAGTTAGTCAAATCCACACTAGCAGTTACCTGCCACTGCAGCCTCAGTGTACCCAATATAGTACATTAATATGGCTTAGGGTGTATTCCAAAAGTTTTTAAAACTGGCTGTAAGACTAACGAATCTGTGTTGTGAAGATGTAGATCTGGAAGGAAAGAGAAAGTAGAAAGCCAACTAAAATGAGTCCAGTGTAATGAGACACTACAAATCTGCAATTGGACAACAGGACTAGCAAGAGAACAAGCTCATTCAGGTTACAATGAAGAAAGGGGAAAATCTTTATTATTTTACAACTGTGAAATTAAAGTTGTTTTCTGAAGGAATATTGGGTATCTTTGGTGCGGCCGAACAGCTACCAGTAATTACATTGTGTTCATCTTTGGTATGGGCAATAGTTCACACATTCAAGCTCTTGGAAGTACTTAATGGGGAACAATTCATAAAGCCTGCAGTAACAAAATTACAGGAAACTAATGAGAACAAACCAGCAATAAGTTAAATTGAAATGATGTCTGGGAGTGGGGGGGAAATAAAGGCACAAATAGGAAAAAAATAAAAAGCACCGTGGTATTTGCATTGCCTCCTTTCCCAATTTGGCCTATCAGGCTACAGATGTTGCAGAGTGATGGCAGCAATAGATAAGCAGATTCAGAAGTATGTTGGATATATTCAGAATTTGAAGTCCAACATGACAAGTTTGTGTTCAGCAGTACTATATGGGCAGTGATGTAAAAGACATCTGATTCACTGCCGAGCAACAAAATGTGGCAGAGATAAAGATGCACTTGAAAATGCCCAGTATGTTCTGGCTGACCATTTCTCTCCAGAAAAGAATATGTCTTATGAAACAGTAATCTTCAGGTAAGTGAGACAAGAACCAGGAGAAACACTGAGAAGCTTTCCTCTTGGCTTATACCAAGCACACAGGAATGTTGCATTGGACCTTCAGATCAAATGCAAATTGTGCATTATTAATGAGACTCTGGACAGGTTCTTAGTGAACCAGAGTTCATGCCAGACATATTTTGGACAGTAGATGAGCTATGGTAATGGAAGAGTTACAGGCTCAGAGCACCCTAGGGGCAGTAGGATGAGGGATAATTTAAAACTTGTGTGCATGCCAAAGGCAAATAAGGTCAGTCCCAAGAAGTATGACTCAGTTTCAAAGCACGTGCAGAATTTGAGATGGATCATACCTTTACCCAAAGCATACTCAGCTTGCCAAACATTTGTAAAAGAGCTGAAAATGTGCAAGAAAAAATGTTATGTCATCTATCCCAGACGATAAAATTCAAACACAAGTCAGGGAAATTGAGAGCCACCTATTATGGACAGGGCAGACATACAGCCAATGTGACAAAACTCCCAGTTAGGCCAGGGGCATGAGAGAAGTCAATATTGACTGAGCTGAACACATTCATATGATGCGAGGACAGCTTATATCCTGATTGATCTACAGTGATTTGAAAGTAGAAGAAGGGGAGGGATCTGTCAAGGAACAACAGCAGTGTTGTTGGAATAGACTTGTGTAAAAGAATAGACAAAAAAAGCTATGCTGTGAAGAAAAAAATAGAAGCAAAGCAAAGAAGCTGGAAGGTGCTGCAAATTCAGTGTACAATTGCCTGAAGTCTTGAAAAGATTGTATTTGAAAAAGAACTATAGAAGGTGAAGGAACAAATTGATGAAGTTACAAAAGGGAAAGAGGAAAAAGTTGCTGAATCAGAGTGCAAGTGAAGATCCAGTGGCAAAAATAGGCAAAAGGGAAAAAATAAAACTGTTGCGGGAGGAAGTCTGGACATGACAGTTCATTAGAGAAAAGACAGAACCAAGACAACAAGGCTGGATTTTTCAAGGACACCAGGAAAAAAATAAGCCAGTTCTTTAAGGAAGAAGTTGTTGTACAAAACTGAAAGTATGTAGGAATATTGTTGTTGGTAAAATGACATCAAATTGTAGCAGTCCATTACAAACTTTTTAAAAACAGATCTTAACACCATTTTAGAAAAGTGGACCAAGTAGTCTTTGGAATGTGACCAAAGTGAGAAGATGAAGGCTAGTAAAGGGACTACAGGACTGGAACAGTAACAAATGTTTTGAATGAGAATATTGAGAACTATACCATTTTATTTCGCACAACAAAGTTAAAGAGCGTTATTAAAGTTGCAAAGTCCAGCAGTCAGAAATAGTTAATGCCATTAATAAGGCTGCCTATGCATCTATAATTCAGACCCTTTGTGTGTATGCATTATTATATAGTCTCTAGTTACATGATATCCTTTTTTGTTCTTCTTCCCCTCCTCATAGGACCCCGGCCTCATTGATACTGTACTTACTGAACAAGCAGCTATACAATACTTCGCGTTCTCCTCATTGTTCAATGGGTTCAGGCCTGCACATTATTCAAACACCACTCTAAAGACAGAATTATTAATTTCCCCACAGTCTTTTCTATGGTGTCTATCTCTGTAGTATCTGAGTACTTCACAAATATTAATGAATTCATCTTCACAACACCCTGGTGAGGTTAGTGGGTGGTATTAGCTCCATTTTACTGATGGGGGAATGGAAGCAAAGTAATTTAATGCAAAAAGTAACCATTAATTTTGGGTGCCCAATTCAGGATGCCTGGTACCAGACTTTTCCCAGTACTTTCTAGGTTCAAAGTACATCTCCCTATTCACTTCAACACTAGCTCTGAGTGTTCACACTGTAATTTCCTAGTTTAAAAAAAAATAGGGAGAAAAAAACAAAAACAAAAATAGAAATGTATCCTCTTGGAACATCCAGAACTCATCAGCAGGGTTGGAACCTTCAGATCCAGACCTTTATCACTTGAGCTAATGCAGTAACTGATGGCAAGAGTAGGTTGGCATCATCTATGTGGAGAAATACTAGGGGGACAGGTTGGGGATGGACATAGGCACTGACTCCATGGGTGCTCGGGCTGGAGCACCCAAGAAGAAAAAATGGTGGGTGCTGAGCACCCACCGGCAGCCTCCCTATTAGCACCTCCCTCTCCCCCCAGCACCTCCCACCCGCCAGTGGGCCCCACAGATCAGTGCCTCCCACTCTCTCCCTGTGCCTTCCGCCTACCGCAAACAGCTGTTTCGTGGCATGCAGGAGGCTGGGAGGGAGGAGCAAGGACGCAGCACACTCAGGGGAGGGGACGGAATGGGGTGGGGGGGGTAGGGTCTTGGGGGGGAAGGGAGGAGTGGGGGCAGGGCCTGAGGCGTAGCCAGGGGTCGAGCACCCCTGGGAACTATGAAAAGTCGGCACCTGTGTGGATGGAACTTTTTTCCCTTGACTTTCACAGATATTGGCTGACAGCAGAAGAATTCCCATTTCCCTCCAAGGGTTACCACTTTGTCGTTACCTATTTCTGTCCCATTCCTGTCTCTTGCATACCTGCAAACTCCTAATCTCAGTTCCATTCTCCTCAGCCTCCCACTTCCAGTCTCCACTCCTCAGGCTTCTCATCCCAGTCTTTTTTGCCCAGCAAGTCATAGTCTCTCCCCTCCATACTCCCCATTCCAGTTTGTTTCCTCTTACCCTCTCTCCATTTCCGCCCCCCAGCTCCTTGTCTCCTTGCCCAACCAATCCCAGTTCTTTCCTCTTGTCTTTTCAACCAATTTGTCTCTCCCCTACCCTAGCTTCCATGGTTCATGCCTGACCAGGTTTTCCATCCACACTGGATCCCAGTTCCAATCTTCCTCCCTGGGATCCTCATCCAAAATCATCATTATCTCCCCCCAATCCCACTCCACTCCAGCTCCATGTCACAGTCTCTTTGCCCAACTTCCCATTGCAGTTCAACCCCTGCACCCAGCTTTAGTCAGATCTGTCTTCCCTCACCCCTGTAATTTTCAGTCCCAGTCTTCTTATCCAATCAGTTTCAGGCTCGCCTCCCTCTGGCTCATCCAGTGTCCATTTCATTCCCATCCCCACCTACTAACTGATAGCCCTCTCTTACTTTCCTCCCCTGACTCCTCCAGATCCCAATCCTGTTCCCTGCACCTAGTCCTAGTCTCCTTGTCCAGCCAGTCACAGTCCCCAGCTACCACTCCCTGTCTCCTTTACTTCACAGTCCCAGTTTCTCTCTCCTTCCCTGCTAGCTTCCAGTCCCAGTTTCTATCCCTTCCCTCCTGAGGTCCTTGTTCCAATCTACCAGCCTTGCTTATGATTCACACTTGATGGTTTGTAAGGTGTTGGAGGAGGAATGTATTGTTTCTTTAATGCCAGGCATATTAGTGACTCAGGGACTCTGTGATGCCAACTGTCAGAGCAGGTCCTCACGGAGTCCATTTTGAAGCACTTGGAGGAGAGGAAGGTGATCAGGAACAGTCAGCATGGATTCACCAAGGGCAAGTCATGCCTGACCAACCTGATTGCCTTCTATGATGAGATAACTGGCTCTGTGGATATGGGGAAAGCAGTGGACATGATATATCTTGACTTTAGCAAAGCTTTTGATATGGTCTCCCACAGTATTCTTGCCAACAAGTTAAAGTATGGATTGGATGAATGGACTATTAGGTGGATAGAAACTTGACTAGATTGTCAGGCTCGACAGGTAGTGATCTATGGCTCGATATCTAGTTGGCAGCCGGTATCAAGTGGAGTTTCCCAGGGGTCGGTCCTGGGGCCGGTTTTGTTCAACATCTTTATTAATGATCTGGATGATGGGATGGCTTTCACCCTCAGCAAGTTCACAGATGACACTAAGCTGGGGGGAGAGGTAGATACGCTGGAAGGTAGGGGTACAATGCAGAGTGACCTAGACAAATTGGAGGATTGGGCCAAGAGAAATCTGATGATGTTCAACAAGGACAAGTGCAGAGTCCTGTACTTAGGACAGAAGAATCCCAGGCACCACCACATCCCAGGGGACCAACTTGCTAAGCAGCAGTTCTGCAGAAAAGGACCTGGGGATTACAGTGGATGAGAAGCTGGATATGAGTCAGCAGTGTGCCCTTGTTGCCAAGAAGGCTAACGGCATATTGGGCTGCATTAGTAGGAGCACTGCCAGCAGATCGAGGGAAGTGATTAGGACGGTGGTGAAGCACTGGAATGGGTTACCTAGGGAGGTGATGGAATCTCAGTCCTTAAAAGTTTAAGGCCCTGCTTGACAAAGCCCTGACTGGGATGATTTAGTTGGTATTGGTCCTGCTTTGAGCAGGGGGTTGGACTAGATCAGTGGTTCTCAAACTTCTCGCAGCCCCAGTTTGTTTACTTGCCGTGTCCGCAGGTTTGGCTGATCGCGGCTCCCACTGGCCGTGGTTCGCTGCTCCAGGCCAATGGGGGCTGCAGGAAGGGTGGCCAGCACGTCCCTCGGCCCGGGCCGCTTCCTGCAACCCCCATTTGCTTGGAGCGGCAAACCACGGCCAGTGGGAGCCGCGATCGGCTGAACCTGCGGACGCAGCAGGTAAACAAACGGGCTCTGCCTGCCACGGGCTTTCCCTGAACAAGTGGCAGCCCTAGTTTGAGAACCACTGGACTAGATGACCTCCTGAGGTCTCTTCCACCCCTAATCTTCTATGATTCTATTATATGAGTTCTGAAACTGATGTCCAGTAGCACATTGGCAGTTATAATCATTGAAACATTATGAAGGGCTGTTTAAGGAGTTATGTATCTCTAATTAAAAACATATATATGTTCTAAGGGTCTTGGAGTTGAGGACAGTCACCAGAAGGTGACATACCTCAGAAATGTTCCTAACAGGCACTGACATTTATTTCCCTGTCTGACCATTTGTGTATTGCAGGGATCGGCAACCTCTGGCACGCAGCCCATCAGGAAAATCTGCTGGCGGGACGGGAAGGTTTGTTTACCGCAGTGTCTGCAGGTTCGGCCAATCACAGATCACACTGGCTGTGGTTCACCGTTCCAGGCCAATGGGGGCTGCGGGAAGTGGCGTAGGCCAAGGAATGTGCTGGCCGCCGCTTCTCGCAGCCCCCATTGGCCTGGAATGGTGAACCACGGCCAGTGGGAGCTGCGATCGGCTGACCATGTGGACGCTGCAGGTAAACAAACCATCCTGGCCCACCAGTGGATTTCCCTGATGGGCTGCGTGCCAAAAGTTGCTGATTCCTGGTGTATTGTATGCCTATCTGCATACACAGCAAATTGAGAGACTGTGTGAAATCTATAGGAAGAAATAAACCACAGGGGGTGTCCTGTTATGAATAAATACAAAGCATTGGTCTGGTATATGTTGGAGTTCAGAGACACTGAATCCTTCACTTAGAGGCAAACAGACACTGTCCTTATCTCAAGAAAGAATGCTCACAACCAGCCTGGTTGGAAAGCTCTGAATGGATTTTGGGTAAGGAACACTTTATTAGATGTGAGTGTTTTATTAATTAAGTCTAGACTCTACAATGCTTTTAATGATTTTTATATGTAACCATTTGTTTCCAATATGTCTACTTACTACCACTTGAATCTCTACACTTCGTTAAATAAGCATAGACTTGATGTCACAATAAACATATCTAAGTGCTGTGTGTTAAGCAGAGTGGTGATCTGAGGTGTAACTGGTGAGCTGGAGTGTACTCTTTCTTGGAAGCAGTGGAATGATGAATTCTGAGAGGGTCCAGCTGACCAGAGACTGGACCCTCCCCCTCCACAAGGATGCTTAGAGGGCTCAAGGGTTGGAGTGTGCCAATCACTAACATATAGAATGACTGCGAGGCCTAGAGGGGAGTGCTTGTGTTAGCAAGCTATCGGGAAGGCACAACTTGGGTGAGTAGAGAGCCATGTAGGATATGCACTCAGGTACATACTCACACTCTTCAGGTGTATCTTTACTGGCCTAAGCCATGTTTCACCATGTACACTACTATTTATACCTGTACTATGGTGGCTATGTGAGTGTTACACTACACTCTGCTGAAATAAATATGTTGTGTAGACACATCCTTATAGTGTGTATGGTGATTTTGGCCGCCTAATGCAGGAGCCATCACTACAGGACCCAACTGAGATCAGAGCCTCATTGTGCTAGGCACTATATCGATACCTAGTAAGAGACAGTCCTTGACCCCTGGAACTTACAATTTAGTGAAAAGCCTAGGGGTCAGTTTGTGAGTTTGGACCTTTAGATAGGGAAAACGTTTTAAATCATTACTGAGCTGGGCAGGATTCAAACTAGTGACCCCCAGTTGCAAGGCTCTGTAGCTCATTATCAAAGTGCTGAGACATCCAGTCTCCATAAATACTAATGTGGTATCTTTGAATCTAAACTTGCTTTCTACAAAGAAATGAATTTATTAAAATCAAGGTCTGCCCTTTTTTAGCACTTTCATAATGGAAGACCCTGCAATTTCCACTCTCTGGAAAGATAGACAAAATCTCCCATATATCTCCAACATGCTCTCAGCTGAGAAGCTCCTGCTTTCAGCTCTGTGGCGTAATGAGGACTGTGCTGGATTTACAAGCTACCACCTGAAGAGTAGGGGAGTTTCCTGCTCCTTCTTGCAGGCTAGAATAGAGCCCTATACCCCACCCCAAGCCTAACAGGACCTGAAAAAAAGTGTCTGGTCAGGTTGGGTCTGCAAATGACACAACCAACTTGAGCTTGGGTCAGGGCAGCTCCATTCACCTCCTCCTGCCCCTGGAGTCACAGTAGTGGCAGCTGTGTGCCCCACTCCTGCTCGCCACTACCACCTTGCTGTGCTGTGTGTCTGGTGTAGAGACAGTGTGATGACAAGTTGTGAAACCTCTCACTCTGCAGCTATCTGGCAGCTGGTGAGGATGGGGCACGCAGCTGCCTCTCACTCTGCAGTACGCAGCTACCGTCAGGCCAATCCCACAGGTAGGAGGCATGCAAAGGTGGATTGCAGGCACTTGTGGGGTGGAGAGGGAAGCCCCCATCAAGCCAACTTGAGGTGGTGGCACTGACATGGGTTCAGGTCACATCTGAAAATGACTAAACCCTCTTGGGCACAGGTCAGGTTTGGGTCCAGGTTGGGCTTTAAAATTAGACCTGAGCAGACCTCTAGGCTAGGGGGTTTTGTAGCAAAATGTGCAATCAGACTCAATCTGAAAAGAGAGAGTCTATAGAATGATGGGGTGAGTAGTGTCTCTCTGTCTTAGGTAGCAGTCTTCTCTGTCTCTTCCTGTTTTAGGATTCTTGTGGTCTGGATCTGGATGTTCTAGTGGATCTCAAATTAAATGACTCAACAATGTGATGCAGTTTAAAAAAATAGCAAATATTGTTCTGGGGTGTATTAACAGAAGTGTTGCACGCAAGACAAGGGAGAGAATTGTCCCACTCCACACTGGTGAGGCCTCAGCTGGAGTACTGTGTCTGGCTCCGGACTTCAGGAAAGATGTGGACAAATTGGAGAGATTCCAGAGGAGAACAACAAAATGACAGTTTGTCTGGCTGCTTGATGCCCTCATTCAATAATGCTGGTGAGTTTCTGTTGCATGGGAAAACAACATCTCCATATGTAAAGAGGCAGACTCCTGATATTTAATGTACTTCAACCATGGTATTCTTGCTGCCAAGTTAAAGAAGTATGGGCTGGATGAATGGACTGTAAGGTGGATAGAAAGCTGGCTAGATCGTCGGGCTCAACGGGTAGTGATCAATGGCTCCATGTCTAGTTGGCAGCCAGTTTCAAGCGGAGTGCCCCAAGGGTCGGTCCTGGGGCCGGTTTTGTTTAATATCTTTATTAATGATCTGGAGGATGGTGTGGACTGCACTCTCAGCAAGTTTGCCGATGACACTAAACTAGGAGGCGTGGTAGATACACTAGAGGGTAGGGATCGGATACAGAGGGACCTAGACAAATTAGAGGATTGGGCCAAAAGAAACCTGATGAGGTTCAACAAGGAGAAGTGCAGAGTCCTGCACTTAGGACGGAAGAATCCCATGCACAGCTACAGACTAGGGACCGAATGGCTAGGTAGCAGTTCTGCAGAAAAGCACCTAGGGGTCACAGTGGACGAGAAGCTGGATATGAGTCAACAGTGTGCTCTTGTTGCCAAGAAGGCTAACGGCATTTTGGGCTGTATAAGTAGGGGCATTGCCAGCAGATCGAGGGACGTGATCGTTCCCCTTTATTCAACATTGGTGAGGCCTCATCTGGAGTACTGTGTCCAGTTTTCGGCCCCACACTACAAGAAGGATGTGGAAAAATTGGAAAGAGTCCAGCGGAGGGCAACAAAAATGATTAGGGGTCTGGAGCGCATGACTTATGAGGAGAGGCTGAGGGAACTGGGATTGCTTAGTCTCCAGAAGAGAAGAATGAGGGGGGATTTGATAGCAGCCTTCAACTACCTGAAGGGGGGTTCCAAAGAGGATGGAACTCGGCTGTTCTCAATGGTGGCAGATGACAGAACAAGGAGCAATGCTCTCAAGTTGCAGTGGGGGAGGTCTAGGTTGGATATTAGGAAACATTATTTCACTAGGAGGGTGGTGAAGCACTGGAATGC
This sequence comes from Emys orbicularis, assembly GCF_028017835.1. Classification (NCBI taxonomy): domain Eukaryota; kingdom Metazoa; phylum Chordata; order Testudines; family Emydidae; genus Emys; species Emys orbicularis. Next base: position 108,444,994 of record NC_088687.1, read on the forward strand.
GTTACCTAGGGAGGTGGTGGAGTCTCCTTCCTTGGAGGTTTTTAAGGCCCGGCTTGACAAAGCCCTGGCTGGGATGATTTAGTTGGGAATTGGTCCTGCTTTGAGCAGGGGGTTGGACTAGATGACCTCCTGAGGTCCCTTCCAACCCTGATATTCTATGATTCTATGGTTTCCAGGTAACCATTCAAGTTGCAGCAGATAGTTAGAAACACTTGAACCATCTCTACAAATATAGCACTGCAGTAATTACCACCCTAATTGTCTGATACAAACATGAAGTGGAACTGTACAAGAATACAATAGAACAGCATGGAGTTAGCAGTCTTTTGGGCAATTGTAAAAAATAAAATATATACAGGTGCTTCTACATAAAACACTCTATTTAAATATACTGGAAATACTGACTACAGCAGTGGGTCATATAAAAGGGATACTTTGTCTTTGCATTTCTTTTTTACATCATGTTTGCCCATAAACATCCTCAACTTTCTGGTATTATCTGTTCTGAATAGTGCTATATGTACTGTTCATATCAAAGTGCAGAAGTGCTAATGCAGAAGTCCACATTTTAGTTCAATTTTCAGAGCACCAGAAAATTAATTTCAATTTTTTGTTTTGGTTCTATTTTTTGTTCTTTTTCTCTTTTGCTCATTTGATCAGTTTGCTGTTTGCAATATATTTAGAGTTGTTGTCTGGTTTGAAACTATGGACTGGACACATGGTGAAAATTGTCTGATATTTTTACTGTGTCCTTGATTAGCTGATGTGATCATGAAGGTTATCACAGCTGAAGCTATTTTCCCTTGTTTTCTGAGAAAATATTTGTTTCTATTTCACTTAATGTTTCTGCTCCATCTGGAAAAGTTTTCTTTTAGTCTTTTTTTTTTTTTAACTCTATTCACTCTTCTATACAGGTTATTATACCACTGTGATGTCTGAGAACCCATGTCAGCATGATTCTGCCAGGGAGTGGCCTGCAATAGCATATTAATCATATTCTCTAATTAGTTTGGACCAGATTCTGAAACCCTTACTCATATTGAATAGCACCTTACTCCACCAGTGGTCCCAGGACTTCAATAGAACTGTTTTGAAGTAAACTGTATCAGAATCTGGTCCTTTGAAAGCTGATTTATTTTATTCTCTTATGTTTGGCCTATGCTATGACTTGAACTTTAACTGCATCACTGCACCATAGTCCAGAACAAAATGTGTAAAATCTATTGAATCACAAGCTAAGGTGTTTCTCATCCTGGATTTGGTCATTGTTTGCTCATCTTCTCGTTTCTTCATTGATTCCCAACACTAAGAGAGAGGATGGGACTTTATCTTACAACTAGCCCTTGCCTCCAGTATGTTTGCCATTTATTAGCTAGAAGCAGTAACATTCCAGAAGAGGTCTGGCCCCATCACAAAAGTTTCTCTTCCTCCAACCAACCCCAGGGTGCCAGTGTGTCTGCAAAGATTTAACACAGCCTTGAGAAATGCAGGACATTAAAGTTCTGCTGGAAGGCTATGATTTCACACTGGGTTACACCCAAACTGCATAGCTGGACATTAAAAGGTTCTTCCAGTGTACTGGCCACTCATTATCCTGAGATCACGTTCTTGTGACAAGACAGAGACCGATGTTCTAGACTAGTGACCAAAATCACACCAATGCTTGTTGTTCTGAGGGGTGAATTCTCCACATAACCCAGTGACACACTGTCTGCCAATCTCTGAGAGACTTGCTTATAAAGGGAGAATTGTTCAACTCTTAGTATCCCACCTTGCCACCCTATCTCCCAAGGACTTGGCATTAGGAGAGGGAAAAACTTCCCCAACACCCATTGTCCGCCTGTGTCTGCCAATCTCATAGGAACATCGTTTTAGACTAACTTAAGCTGTCAACACCTCTATGTGTGAGCAGATGCCAGATTTCGGCAGAGTAACTGTACAATGGGAAAGTGTTAAAGCTCAAACTGTCAACACCTCTGTGCAAGCAGATGCTAGGTCTCGGCAGAGTTACAAGACAATGGGGGGGAATGCTTCAACTGTCAACACCCTTCAGGGGTGCAGATACTGGGTTTTGACAGAGTTAAAATTAAGTGAGGAATCTGGTGTTAGCCCCTAGCTTGCAAGCAAAGTCTGGGTTTTGGCAGACATTGAATTAAGTAATGAATATGGTACAAAACCATTTCCCAATCTCCTCCCTTCCCCCTCCGCCTCCAAGAGCAGGTGCTGGTTTTACAGGACTATTTGTCCCCAGCGTTAAATTTAAATCAATGCAAATTGGGGGGGGGGGGGGGGGAAACAGAGTACAGTGAAAAAAACCAAATACTTTCTTGTGTTCCTGCTCATGTGCCTAATTTGTGGTACTGAGTACTGGGTTTTGGAATCAGCATGTATCACCAAGGCTTGTAATAGTGAAATAATACTTACATAAAAGTGAATTGAGATGAGAAAAACTGTACAATCAGGGCATGATTAGGTTCTAAACGGCCAGAGAGAGATAGGTAGGGAATCCTGTAATGGATAAAGATCTATTCATTGACTAAAAAGCAACAGAGAGTCCTGTGGCACCTTTAAGACTAACAGACGTATTGGAGCATAAGCTTTCGTGGGTGAATGCCCACTTCGTCGGCTTATGCTCCAATACATCTGTTAGTCTTAAAGGTGCCACAGGACTCTGTTGCTTTTTACAGATCCAGACTAACATGGCTACCCCTCTGATACTTATTCATTGACTGAAACTCAGTTTTCCAGTTGTGCCCTGTTGTATAACTGCACGTTTCAGGAATTTTGGGGGCGGGGGGGGTGGGGGTAGAACTACTGGGATTTTCTAAATCACCTGGGCTCAGACAAGGACGATAAGGACATCCTGTGGGAATGTAAGTGACTCCAAGTGCCCAAGTGATAGATCCCTCCCAGTTTAACAAAAATAAATGTATTTGTTCCAATGATACTGATAGTGTAAGAGTCTTCAGATAGTGTGAGAGCTATGCACCTTTACTAATTTTCCCAGTTAATAGGATGTTATCAGAGTACTATCATTTAAAATATGACCTCCAAAATATGTCTTTTGGATTGAAAAAAGAAATTTCCCCTGAAACCTTAATGTTCAGTCCTGGAAGATGCTGAGAGCTTCCAATGCCCATTGAAGTCAGAGGTGGGGGCAATCAGCATTTCACAACAGTGCTCAGTACCTTGAAGATGGAATCTTTAATGTTGTGCCATCAATATTAGATATAGCTCACATTGCTCCCCAGCTCTTTGTATTCCTCAGGCAGTGCAAAGGAGCTGATTTTGACTGTAAATGGGTAATGGAGAATTCCTATAGTGAAGGGGAACTCCCCACTTACGTAAAGGTAGGGGATACCGCTCCTGTGCCAACTGCTTCCCCCACTCCTGGCATAGGAGGCATGCTGAGTGTAATAGGGCTGTGACAGGCATGAGGTATGGGTTTGGTGAAGCTCCTCTCTGCTATGATAAGCCTTCAGAAGCATAAGTTACTGTAGCTCCATGGTTGTTTTAACTCAAGTCCAGGTTAGGCTAGTGCATAATCATGGATCCATAAGCAAGTCCATAGTGTATAATTACTACTTATTATTTGCCAAACTTAAGCAACCTGAACTATTTCTAGTCCAACTCCTCTTTCCCGTCACTCACCTTTCTGAAAGTGGCAGCTGCGTGTCTGAAATTTACATCATTACGTCTCCGTTCACAAGCAAACAGGTCTAATGGTTCTCTGTCATTTTACTAAGAAGCAATTACATTTGTTGTTGCACTCTGAAAAATAAACTGCTATTCATCTTTTACATATAAATATTTCCAAATTGCAACCTATAAAGAAGCCCCTGAGCAGGAGAGTCACTACAAAAGCTAACAGGGCAGCTTTAGGGAAAAAAAACAAAAGCAATCTCGTGAGCTATTCAAGTCAGCTATATTAACCCTCTAATGCTTTGTTAAATGGTTTAAAGAACTGTTCGGATTTGCTCTCCATTCTGTACAATTTTCAGAAGTTTCAGGGATCATTTAGAAAATTGTTAGCAAGTGAAGTCTGCACTATAACAGTGATATTTTTTGGGACTCATGAGAACAGCAATATACTGCTAAAGTACTGTACTTCCATGAGGATTATATAAGGAGTGTTTCAACACAAGAGGCTTCCATACGCAATGCATTATTGATAGAACACCTTTGCTTGGATAATGAAAAGCCTCAGTATTAATTTGGAGGAATAATTCTTGTTCAGAAAAGGGAGCAGAATGTGTACAGTCAATGAAAAGCTTTTCCTCATTTTCACATTATATTAGTGAGTTCTGGACAATAGTTTCTATAGCTCTGAACTTTCAGTATTGTTGGAAGTATTCTACTTTCTATATTTTGCTATGCCTGATGAAAGAAGGACTCTTCAGTGTTCAGTTGCTTAAAGTGGATATTGTTACACTTTCAGATACAAGGGAAAATAAATATGATGACGATATTTCCCCCTTAAAACGTAATATAGGGTATCATAGGGCACAGGTACTGTCTAAAACAAGTCTAAACAAACAACTACTTTAAGGACAAAGACCAAACTCTGAGTAGAGAAACATTTAAAATATTAGATAATTATACAAGTAATAGAGCCTGATCCAAAGTCCATTGAAGTCAATAAGAAGGCTCATATTGACAGCCTCTGGATCAGACCTGTAGAGAGGAAAGATCATCTTGTTTATTCCCTTGCCAATGCAGGATTTCCTATATAGAATATTGTTCGATACTAGCCCAGTCTAGTTTTCAGTGGTGCTAACTAAAATATAAGCCTTTTCTCACTTTCTCTGGGGGATGAGAACAACTGCACAATTAGCGCATAATGGAGAGACATGGGCAAGGAATCCTTTCATGAGTTAAAAATCTATACATTGACTGCCACTCAGTTCTCCAACTGGACCCTGGTGTTTAACCACATTTCAGGGAAAAAACAAACCTAATAAGATTCCCTAAATAACCTAGGCTCAGGCAGGGACTTCCTGGACATCCTGGGAAATTGTAACTCAATCAAAGTGCCTACGTGATATATCCCTCCCAATTTTAAAAGTGGAAATGTATCTGTTCCAGTGATATACACTGAGATCTTTTGTATTATCAGATTGAGGGCTATGCAGTGTTGTAAGAAATCCAAGGCAGCTGTTTTAACACTATAATCCTTTGTAAAATTCTGTAAAGAACTGCTCTGATATGTCTGCCATCCTGTATAATTTCCAGAAGTCTCAAGGATCACTTAGAAAACTTCAGTATCCAGTGAGATCTGAGCGACAACAAAACAATTTTAGAGACTCACGAGAATGAATAGAAACTGCTAAAGGAATATTGTACTTCAGTGACTATTATGTAAGGAGTGTTTCAACACAAAAAGCTTCTATATACAATGCATTATTGATAGAACACCTTTGATTGGATAATGAAAAGCCTCAGTATTAATTTGGAGGAATAATTCTTTGCAGAGGTGGTAGTAGAATGTGTACAGTCCATGAAAAGTGTTTCTTCATTTTCAACATCATATTATAGAGCTCTAAACAATAATTTCTATAGGTCTGGTCTTTCAGTATTGTTGGTAGTATGCTAGTTTCTATATTTTTCTATGCCTGATGGAAGAAGGACTCTTCAGTGTTCCATACTGAAAAGTGGATATTATTATACTTTCAGATATGGAAAAATAACTAGGATGGAAAATGCACTTTCATCTGAGATTTATACATTGGGATATTTTCCTTGATGTTCACTCTAAATTTCCTTTCCTTAACTTCACATTTGTACACCTTAGACCAAAACAAATATTTTTTTCCTCCTCCTTCATGTTTACCCCTTTCAAGTAGGGGTATTACTAACAATTAGAAGTTCGTAGTTGCTTCCTGCCCACAACTTTTTCAGCCTCCAAAAGAGGTAAATAATGGGGTAAATTGTTTTTCTGTCCTGCATCTACAGAGGCTGGCTTGGCAACAGAACAGATATAGTTCTGTGGTCAAAAGGGTGGTGGTATTCTTGTGGATGCCTATGCAAGCAGTACACAACAATTGTATTAAATGCCACTCCACTCTGCCAGTTGAGTGGCAATATGCAGGTATGGCTGTCTAGATTTTTACACTTTACTGGATGTGGACTCTGATTCAACAATGCACTTCAGCACAAGTAGTCCCATTGACTTAAATGAGACTATTCATGTGCCTAATGTTACAAACCTGCTAAAATATCTTGCTAAATTAGGGCCATGGGCAGCCTGCTGAGGGGGGGGAAAAAAAACCTAACTTCAAGAAGATCACCAACTTCCACATCTCTTTACCTATCATATTGCTTTGGGTTTCCTCTTGGAAATGTTTTATTAAATTAAACTGCATTTTGCAAGACTTCTTCTAGATTTGGGGCATTGGATGTACACCTTTATAAGTGTTTGGAAAATGTTGTATTAATATGAATTAATACAATCTACTTTAAATTTATATTGAGCCAAACTACAATTGGTCCTCAGATAGTCAAACCTACCATATTTATCTGTAAATAGGAGTGGGTTGAAGCATTTTACCTCTTCAATAGGTATGTCTGCCCCTAGCAGTCAGTTTTTTTTTCTTTTAAGGTATCGGGTTTTCAGCACTTTCTGAAAATGTTGCCCCCTTAAGAAATCCAAAATTGGGTACCCTAAAACTGAGGTACCCAAAAATCACTAGTCAAATTCAAAACCTACAGATAAATGAAATAAATTATCCCAAATACTAAAATCAAACATTTACTGAAATATTCAATTGTCTAATAATACTCCCAACATAACAACTTTTCCCTACACTCACTAAGGTACTTGTCTTAACACTCAACCTAATTTGATGATTAAACCACACTTTACACATTTGAACTTTCATCACCCCATTCATAGAACTCTCTAAATTAATTTGTGTTGTATCACCTACATGACTTTTATGAATGTTTAGCAGATTACATGCAAAGATTATTAAAGTACAGAACAGTCACAAGGTCAATCTCCAATCTAATTAAAAATTAATTTAGTTATGCAAAAAATTCATGTTTGCATTAAAAATTGCTGTGCTTTAGAGTAAGTGAGGGGATGAAGAATAGAAAAAAGGATGGGGAAAGAAACTAACCCACAATCTTATCTACTAAGTTTCAGATCAAATGTTTTCCAAACACAGTTTTGCAGGTAATTAACAGTCAGTGCTACTTAGAGCAAGTATTTGTCTGCTGTATATAGATAATACTTTGCACTTCAGCAATACCTACTATTTGAGGAGCTCAATTAATCTTCATAGCACTTCCATGAGATACATCAGCATTATTTTGTAAGTTTGTAAGGTAACTCCCTTCTCTTCATGTGTCAGTATATTTATGCCTGAATCTGTAATTTTCACTTCATGCATCTGAAGAAGTGGGTTTTTTACCCACGAAAGCTTATGCTCAAATTAATCTGTTAGTCTTTAAGGTGCCACTGGACTCCTCGTTGTTTTTGTAGCTACAGACTAACACGGCTACCCCCTTGATACTTGATCAGCATTATTATCACCCTTTTATTGACAGGAAAAGTTGTCAAGTGACTTAGCAACATCACACAAGAAGTCTACAGAAGAACCAGCAACAAAACCAGACCAACTGCCTCCTAGTTCTGTGCTTTAAACACCAGGCCATTGTTTGGGGCTAAAACTCTGTTTCCACAGTAGATGTGGTAGTGGCTATTTCTATGAAATTTCTTGTCCTTATTTTCTCATCTTCACAATTATTCTACTTGGATTTTTATACAACACCCACGAACAAAACCGGCCCCAGGAACGACCCTTGGGGCACTCCACTTGATACCGGCTGCCAACTAGACATGGAGCCATTGATCACTACCAGTTGAGCCCAACGATCTAGCCAGCTTTCTATCCTCCTTATAGTCCATTCATCCAGCCCATACTTCTTTAACTTGCCAGCAAGAATACTGTGGGAGACCGTATCAAAAGCTTTGCTGAAGTCAAGGAATAACACCTCCACTGCTTTCCCCTCATCCACAGATCCAGTTATCTCATCATAGAAGGAAATTAGGTTAGTCAGGCATGACTTGCCCTTGGTGAATCCATGCTGACTGTTCCTGATCACTTTCCTCTCCTTTAAGTGCTTCAGAATTGATTCCTTGAGGACCTGCTTCATGATTTTTCCAGGGACTGAGGTGAGGCTGACTGGCCTGTAGTTCTCCGGATCCTCCTCCTTCCCTTTTTTAAAGATGGGCACTACATTAGCTTTTTTTCCAGTCATCCGGGACCTCCCCCGATCGCCATGAGTTTTCAAAGATGGCTCTGCAATCACATCTGCCAACTCCTTTAGCACCCTCGGATGCAGCGCATCCGGCCCCATGGATTTGTGCTCATCCAGCTTTTCTAGATAGTCCCGAACCACTTCTTTCTTCACAGAGAGCTGGTCACCTCCACCCCATGCTGTGCTGCCCAGTTCAGCAGTCTGGGAGCTGACCTGGTTCGTGAAGACAGAGGCAAAAAAATCATTGAGTACATTAGCTTTTTCCACATCCTCGGTCACTAGGTTGCCTCCCTCATTCAGTAAGGGGCCCACACTTTCCTTGACTTTCTTCTTGTTGCTAACATACCTGAAGAAACCCTTCTTGTTACTCTTAACATCTCTTGCTAGCTGCAACTCCAAGTGTGCTTTGGCCTTCCTGATTTCAGTCCTGCATGCCTGAGCAATATTTTTATACTCCTCCCTGGGTATTTGCCCAATCTTCCACTTCTTGTAAGCTTCTTTTTTGCATTTAAGATCAGCAAGGATTTCACTGTTTAGCCAAGCTGGTCGCCTGCCATATTTACTATTCTTTCTACACATCGGGATGGTTTGTTCCTGCAATTGCAATAAGGATTCTTTAAAATACAGCCAGCTCTCCTGGACCCCTTTGCCCTTCATGTTATTCTCCCAGGGGATCCTGCCCATCTGTTCCCTGAGGGAGTCAAACTCTGCTTTTCTGAAGTCCAGGGTCCGTATTCTGCTGCTCTCCTTTCTTCCTTGTGTCAGGATCCTGAACTCGACCATCTCATGGTCACTGCCTCCCAGGTTCCCATCCACTTTTGCTTCCCCTACTAATTCTTCACGGTTTGTGAGCAGCAGGTCAAGAAGAGCTCTGCCCCTAGTTGGTTCCTCCAGCACTTTCACCAGGAAATTTTCCCCTACACTTTCCAAAAACTTCCTGGAGTGTCTGTGCACCACTGTATTGCTCTCCCAGCAGATATCAGGGTGATTAAAGTCTCCCATGAGAACCAGGACCTGTGATCTAGTAACTTCTGTTAGTTGCCGGAAGAAAGCCTCATCCACCTCATCCCCCTGGTCTGGTGGTCTATAGCAGACTCCCACCACGACATCACCCTTGTTGCTCACACTTCTGAACTTAATCCAGAGACTCTCAGGTTTTTCTGCAGTTTCATACTGGAGCTCTGAGCAGTCATACTGCTCTCTTACATACAATGCAACTCCACCACCTTTTCTGCCCTGCCTGTCCTTCCTGAACAGTTTATATCCAGTTTATATCTGTGTAGCCTGAAAGCTTGTCTCTTTCACCAACAGAAATAAAAGATATTTCCTCATCCACCTTGTCTCTGTAAGGAGCATTTTGAGTATCTGGTGAAGCCTATAAACAACTCTTCCCGTGTATTCATCTGCCTGCCTATTATCACAGTGACATCTTGGTTTCTTACTAGTTTAATCATTGATCCTAGACACTCATTTCTTCTGTGGAAGATAATGCTTTTAACATATGGATCTGGCTAGGAAAGTATGCCTCTCAGAAGTGGACCATAGTTATCCATGTCTTTGTTTTTTCCAAGCTACACTACTGCAAAACATTCTCCTTGGGGCTAATTTTGAAGTTTTTGCCTTATACAAAATGCATCTGTCTTCTGAGTGAAGCAGATCAGGGAGAGATATTATGCTAGTTTTCCACACTGTGTAATCCATTTCCATGTGAAACTCAAGGAGCTGCTTACTCTCTGCAGAATTCTCAACTGCCTTGGTCCAAGTTACCTGAGGTCATATCTCCCTTTCAGACTGCTATCGCACCTGCATACATCAGGCACACTTAAGCCATCCAAAAATGAAGTTAACTTGAGATGCAATCAGGGCCACCTTGATATTGTGTTTGTGCCAGAAATATCTGTAAGGAACTTAGTCACAAATTTAGAATGTGTTGCAAGATGCATATTTATTTTCAGACTCTTCCACTGCTACCTGTGGCCTCTGAAATCCATGGTGTTTAGACTGAGAGGTAGGCTTTTCTCCATATATGACTGTGACGGGTTGGACCCCTTAAGGCGCCACCTGATGTGCTAAGATATCACTGAACCTGCCTCTTATGCCAGCTTGGGTACCCTTTTTACCTGTCTTGCTGAGCTAGGCTATTAAGCTTCCTCCAGCAAACACACAGGCAGGGACACACCCAACTGCAGAACAAAACTGACACTGAGATCAACTCCGGGAAGATTCAGCTTAAGAGACTTGCCCCAGCATGCAGGTGTCCACCTCCCTTGGAGTGCAGACCCAAATGTATATTATGAACTCCGCCTTCTCCCTCTATGTGGAGGAAGTTATGCACAGCCTCTTCTCCCACCCCACCCCACCCCCCAATTATGAATTGCATAAACTGGGTTATATTATAAACAAGAAAAATGTTTTGTGACAAAGTTCCTCCTCTGCCTTGGTGGGTCCTGCGCTTATTGGCAGATTTGCTCCCTTCAGAGTTTCATGGCAGCCCTCCTTTTGGCCACTTTTGCTACTGGCTCACACCTGCCGTTTGGTTAACCTCATCACTGGCCAGCATGGGGAAAAGGAAGAAGAACAATCCCTGCAGTCTCTGCTGATCCACCTAGTGGGTCGGGGGACAGGCCAGGGACCGTCTCCTCTGGTGGGACCCACAGTCCAGGTCAACTCCCCTTAGATCCAATAGGGGCAGGGGAATGGGGGGAACCCAGTCCCACCCTCTACTCCACGTTCCAGCCCAGGGCCCTGTGGATCACAGCTGTCTACAGAGTTTCTTGTAACAACTGTGTGACAGCTACAACTCCCTGGGCTACTTCCCCATGGTCTCCTCCCAACACCTTCTTTATCCTCACCACAGGACCTTCCTCCTGATGCCATACAGCGTTTGTACTCCTCAGTCCTCCAGCAGCACACCCTCTCACTCTCAGCTCCTTGCGCACCCCTCACTGACTGAAGTGAGGTCCTGGTTAGCCAGCCTGTCTTAATGGATTCTAGCAGCTTCTTAATTGGTTCCAGGTCTCCTAATTTGCCTGCCTTAATTGGTTCCAGCAAGTTCCTGATTCCTGGAACTGCCCCTGTTACCTTACCCAGGGGAAAGGAACCTGCTTAATCATGGGGTAATCGTATTGGGATCCAGGAAGTGCTAAAGGATCCCCTCCCCCAGCCTAAGGGGGGGGGGGTCCACAGGACCTGGAGACCAAAAAATTACGGGGGACAACTAATAAAAGAACAGGGACAGGAGTGAGGTCAAAGGGTCAAACGACCCTTTGACCTCACTCCTGGGGCTAATAGAAGGCAGATATATCACTCTTCTGGCCGTCCTTGGGGGCAACAAGTCCCCCACTTCAAAGGACTTGAAGAAGATTCTCAACGGTGTAGACATTGAGACGGATGAACACCTGAACAAGGTTATTGGTGAACTGAACGGAAAAAATATAGAGGATGCCATTGCTCAGGGTAACAGCAAACTTGCCAGCATGCCAGCTGGTGGAGCTGTAGCAGTCTCAGCTGGACCAGGTTCTGCTGCTCCTGCTGAGGAGAAGAAAGATCAGAAGGAGGAGTCTGAGAAATCTGACGATGACATGGGATTTGGCCTATTTGACTAAACTTTTGCTACAGAAGTTAATAAAACATTTTCTTTAAAATGGAAAAAAAAATCACTCTCCTGTAGCCATCTGCCTGACCCTGTCACAGTTTATTATCTACAAAAGGTGGATTTTAAGTGAATATAAGAGATAACAGAGAGAAAAAAGTAGATTACTAAACAAATAAAACCAACATGCAAAGAAATTGGTTACAAATAGTAGTTTCTCACCCTAGATCTTGTTGCAGGCAGATTACAAAAAGTCTTGAAAGGCAGCTACACAGGTCTCCAGCTTGAGACCTCAGGTATTGTTACTCACAAGCTAGACACTCTTCCAGCTTGGGCCCCAGTTCAGTTCTTGCTTCCAGGTGTTTTTCAGTGTCTCTTTCGGTGGGGAGGTAGAGGAGAATCCAGATGATGTCACTCCCCTGCCATATATAGCTCTTGTATGTTGCAGGAACCCTTTGTCTCCCAGTGGAAGAACACTGGCATCCCAAGGGGTGGGTCCAGTACCAGGTGACTCAGACCCATGTCTCTGCAGGGCTGTGGCAGTCATTACTCATAGGCTGCCTGGAGCAGCCACAGGAAGACTAAGCTCTTTCACAGTCCATTGTCCTTGCTAATGGGCCATTAGCCCTCTCTGGCTTTTCCATTGTTGTGCCTGAAGGGCTAGTTGGGGGTGACACCCAAAGTAACACATTTGAAATGCAGATACATGATCAATATTCCTAACTTCAGATACAAAAATGATATAGGCATACAAATCGGATAATCACATTTAGTAACCTTTCCAATGATATTACATGAGCCATCTTGCATAAAGTATATCTCAAAAAAATAACAGGAGTACTTGTGGCACCTTAGAGACTAACAAATTTATTAGAGCATGGGTTGTAGCCCACGAAAGCTTATGCTCTAATAAATTTGTTAGTCTCTAAGGTGCCACAAGTACTCCTGTTATTTTTGCGGATACAGACTAACACGGCTGCTACTCTGAAAAAAGTATATCTCAGTTATGTCATTCGTATCATAAGCATATGTTTATAAAGAATATGGAGTGAAACATCACAATGACCTTTAAAGTTGTGATGTACGTTGGGTGGGGGTGAATAGGGTGGCTGAGATATGTTTGCTGATAATTGGGAGCAGGATCTAGCCCTTTAAGTTTGTTTTTCACCTCAGTCGGAGTATGATCAGAGTCTTGCATCCTGGTTCCCCTTTGTGGTGTGTGGAAATGTGAAGTGGAAGTAAATGCTGCTGCTATAAGTATTAAACTCAGAATGATTTCTGGCTGAAATACCACTAGGTTTGGAGGAGACGACGCAATGTAGAACAGCTACTCCCCAGTTCTGTTCCTTCCTGCCCTGCTCTCAAAACTATAACCAGGCAATGTTAGAGATCACTCTCCTGCCACAACATTCTTCCATGACCCGCAGTGTTAGAATAAAAGATCCCATATTGATTTCACTGAAGGGAGACACCAATTTAGAGATGCACCCCTCCTACCTTTTGGGGAAATTCCATCCCCGTTTACTCTACCATTATTTCTTGAATGATCATAGGCATGCTCAGCCCATTATATAATGTATACATTACATGTGTCCCTGACATGAAAACCCTTACAATGTAAGCTGGACAGTTGTAATACAAATAACTAAAGGAATAGGCAGGACTTTGGAAGTAGACAGAAGGGTTAATCAGTGATGGAACAGTAGCCCATAGAAGTTATGGTTAGATATGAATGAAGATTTAAATTCAAACTTTTAAAAATCAATTTAAAAATTCGATTGTATAATCTGCAAAGAAGTAGTAGTGCTTGCTTTCATTAGTTTTATCTGCATAAGGTTACAGAATTTGACTATTAATGGAGACTATAAAGTTAAATTCAGAGTGATTCATGTACATTTGACAGCTGTGATTTAATGTACTTTTCTCTCCTACCATATTTTAGGAATAAAAAAGATGGTTCATTTTAGAATGATTTATTTACAAGACATGAAAAGTAGCTTTGGTCTCCATGTGTTGCTAGTTAAAATTCAATATGTGGTGTAAGATCAGGGACAAAATAACTTTAAAACTTAAATGTTAACTTAAGGCATCTCATTCACAGGAATAAGTTGTTCTTTTTTATAAGTGTACGTGTGCATGTTATATAGCACATTAAAGAATGATGGATATGCACGCTGTGATAATTCCCTGTTTCAAATAGACGTAAATGAAAGGGTTTTTATCATATTTTAATACAACCACATTTTATACCTGTTTTCTCCTCATTAGGCAGGAGACATTAGGATTGCCTTGTAAAATAGTAATGCAAGAACTGGAGATAAAACCATCTGATTTATTAGTCATTTTAATATCAAGTGTCACATTTAGAGCCATAAACAAGTAACTATCATTTTGTAAAAACTTACTCAATTTCTTACCAACTGTAGAAGATGTGTTATCAACAAGTGCTATAGCCACACAGTTAAAATGATCATAATTAAACAGAAAATGAAAAGTTCTCCAAGAGCGGGCCAGACTGTAAATTTAACAACTGCCCCTTACTTGGGGCAGTACAAGACAGAGATTTTCCCCAAAATCATCAAACCTGAACTATTTTTGTGAAACTTTTAAGATTAATCAATCATCATTTTCCATGGAAACTTTGTCCAGAAAAATGTTGACCAACATTAATTGTAGGTGCTACTGTAGTGGGGAGGGTACCCCGCTCCTGCCTGAGGGGTTTAAAACAGCCCTGGCAGAGGGCTGGGGCAAAGGGAAAAGCTACTGGGCTGATTGGGGAAGTAGCCACAGCTGGGCCACACCCCAATCAGGCCCCAGCTGGCCCTATATAAGAGGCTGGGAGCCAGGCACTCAGAGTCTCTCTCTGCCTTCAGAGAGAGAAGGGCCTGGGCTGCAGGGAGCTAGACAGGGCTCTGATAGTGGAGCAGGGCTGGGGAAAGGCTGAGGAGCTGGGGAGCTCCAGCCTGGATAGCCCCAGGTTGCGGCCTGATGATAGGCCAAGGGGTAATGGGGGTTGCAGAGGGCAGCCTAGGGCTAGGCCAAGGCAGCAGGTCCAAACCCCCCTTGCCAGTGATGAGTGGCCTATACTGCAGTCTGCCCCAGGGAGTGGGGGCTAGTTGGTGACTGGCAGTGGCCTAGTGCTGAGGCAAGGTGGGGATAGTGGGTGGGGTTCCCCTGGGAGGGGAGACCTAGCATGTGTGTGGGTACTGCTAGGGGGCAGCACCCAGGGCAAGGGGTACTGGGGTCCTGGGAGGGACACGGAGGCCAGAGAAGAGGACAAGGCGGATCATTGGCCTGCAGAGGGCGCTCCAGAGGCTGGCGAGCTAATTCCCTGGATGACTAGCAGGAGGCGCTGCAGGGGTGAGTCCAGACCTCTTACAGCTACATATTTGGATTGTTGTTGATGGGAGCTCTGCGCATGGAATGAATGCAGAATACATAGAGGGGACACATACTGTGGGCAAGTGATCTGCAATGTGGATTTAAGTAGAGAAGTTTTTTGAACCTCAAACCTAGGGTTGACTGGTTCATTCAGTTCAAACAAAATCTCCAAAGACCTTGCTTCTTTCTTTCTTTCTTTCTCTCTTATTTTTTGGTCAGTATTTTTGATGTGGTGATAACTCTATATTTGTACACACTCTAATTAGAGTAATAGATACATAGACACTAGAATATATTATCTATTTATTACAGAGAATAACTAAAAGCAATTCATAATTAACATAAATTTAGAACATACCTCTTCCATTTTTCTCTTTCTGTCTAAGAAGAAAAGAAAGCATGGGTGAAACCTTCAGTTGGTGTAAATTAGCTCTCTAAGAAGCAATGCTGATTTACATCATTTTAGGGTCTGGCTTATATATCTAAAATAAATATTAAAGTAGGTACTTTAATTCTATTGTTTAGGACAATTTTTACTGAATGAAATTAATGCAAATTTTTTTCTGCTTAATAAATTTGCTGCAAAGTACCCAACAAAGTGTGTATAACATCAAGCTTCCTTAAATGCTTTATACTGTTTTATATACTAAGGGGGAAGGGGTGCACAGATTATTTATTAGTGAGAGCTCTTTTCTGCCAGATCTACAGGGGAAAACCAACACAGGAGGCAGGAAATTCAATAAGTTCTCATTATATGGTTTCTGGATTGTTCTGTTGGGGAAAATACGTGCAGAAGCCAATCTGAATGGTTTAAAAGAGTTGCACTAATTCATTAACAAAATGTAGCATTTATCAGAACAGAATTAAGGTACAAGCAGGGAGCATCCAGTTCCCTTCATCTATCTTCAGACTGACTCCTTCAAGTCAGGCGTTTATATCATTTGACCATTCACCTTCTTCACATTAATTCCACAGAAGGACAACACATATTAATAAGGCCTAATCCTTATCTAGAGCTTTTCATCAATAAATCTCAAAGTGCTTTACAAAAGGAGCGAGTATCAATGATGGTACATGTAGGGAAACTGAGGCACAGAGCTATGAAGAGAGTTGCCCACGGATGCCCAGCAGACCAGTGGCAAAGCCAGAATTAGAACCCGAGTCTCTGAAGCCTCAGTCCATTGCTCTATCCACTTGTGAGTGCACAAGCACTCCCCAAACAGGCCTCTGGGCTGAATTTGACTCTACCCATTCTTTTAAACCTACTTATTGACTCACCCTTATATTCTTAACCTCCTACTCAATAAGGATACATGACAGTTTTCTTCCTTTGTCTACCACTCTGTAGTCTCCATCTGGGGAAGAACAAAGGTTTAATTCAGGGAGCAACCTGGAGATAACAAGAAGATATGGTGGAAAGGGGCAGGAGGAGAAGATGACAACCCATCAGCCTCAGGGGGGAAAAAGATAAATTCCAAGACTTAACTTTATGAAGTAGTAGGTTTCTGCCTCTCTCCTAGGGGTCACAGAGCAGCCAAACTTTGGCCATGATCACTGTGATGTAGTTACATTGAAATGCCATGCTGGCCAAAAAGAGGATAATGAAAGACCATGGGCTTCATCAGACAAACACTGTTGAGCCTCTGTGAGGGGTCAAGCTTGAAGGGAGGAGTTAGAAGAGGAAAAGTCCAGCTCTGTAGTTGCTGATGCGGAGAGGGAGTGGACCTCTTGATGTAGCTGTAGAAAGAAAGGCCTGGATGGGGCCAGAGAATTCTAAATGTCAGAGCCTTCTTGGGGCTGTGTGGGCCCTTTTTTGTTTCATTTGTTCCCCATAACTAGTTTGGTTCCCCTTTTTTGGGACATTCAGAAAGCAATCCTGGGAAGAGACTGTGAGAAATGCCTAAGTATGGGCCACAGTAGGAAACAGCCCAGGGATACTTCAGATCAGAACAACCAGTCCTTCTTTGCTTCATACAGGGTCTTTGGGCTTGAACTCCAAGTAGAGGGTGGGCCTGGGTTCCTCTAAAGGTACACTTGAGACAGTGGTGTAAAGACCCTGGAGCCCTGGGCTGGAAGGCTTACAAAGCACAAAGTTGGACTGAAGCTCCTGTATGATGCTTCCAGATTTATTAGTGTGTTTATCTCAAAGGGGTAGGACTACAAGTGACCTGACTGGAGGACTGAGTCAAAAGAAGTGTCATACTAATGTAGGGCTGAAGAGATTGTTTTCAGGGGCCGTCAATGGAAAAGAGTCTGCTTTGCCCCACACAGCCATGGGGTAGCTTTCCCTTTACACTGCTGGAAGGCTCTTGTTCTCTCTAAACATAAGTGTGAGAGTCCCTCTTACTAAGTCCCGCTTCATTCAGGGGCATCATTTCACGGTCCATGTAAAACACAGAAGAAGCAGATCCTCAAGGCCTTGACTTATACTGCATCAAACACACAGACCCCTGAGAGTGAGCACTAGACCTTTTTTCCTAATTATGGCAAGTCAAAAATCCTCCTAATTTACTGTACCACAAACAATCCCATTTCCTCTTTATTGAATGCATCTAACTAACCCCATATCAGAATAAATCATCTGTATTGATAATCATGGTACCAGTCCAATGACTAATTGTGAATTTAAAAGATTGCAGAGCTAAGTATCAACTTGTCATACAGGCTTTCCTTTTCCACATCTGATTAATCCATGCCAAAGGGTGATGATCAGTCAGTAGGAAAAATCCTGTTCCCATTAAATAATATCTGATGGCTTCCAAAGCCCATTTTATGACACACTTCTTTCAATAGTTGAATAATTTCATTCTGAATGAAATAATTTTTGACTAATGTAAATTATGGGGTGCTTTTTTTCTCTTCTACTTCCTGGCTCAATACAGCTTCAAGGCCTGCTTCTGATAAATCAGTGTGGACAGTAAAAGGCTGGGTGAATTCAGGACTATGCCAATTCTGGATCATTGCAAAACTTGTGCTTCATGATACTAAAGCTTGAATGTCACACTTTTAACTCTATCAGGCTTCTTTTTCTGATCTCTTACAATATGTTTATAACGAGTCTTGAATGGCTGCAAATTATTATTAGGGCTGTCAATTAATCACAGTTAACTCATGAGATAAACAAAAAAATAATCATGATTAAAAATTGTGATTAATTGCAGTGTTAAACAATAGAATACCAACTGAAATTTATTAAATATGTTGGATGTTTTTCTACATTTTCAAATATATCTATTTCAATTACAACACAGAATACGAAGTGTACAGTGCTCACTTTATATTTTTGATTGCAAATATTTGCACTATAAAAATTATAAACAAAAGAAATAGTATTTTTCAATTCATCTCATACAAGTACTCATACAATCTTATCATGAAAGTTAAACTTACAAATGTAGGGTTCTTTGTTGCATAACTGCACTCAAAAACAATGTAAAACTTTAGCGCCTACAAGTCCACTCAGTCCTACTTCTTGTTCAGCCAATCGCTAAGAGAAATAAGTTTGTTTACATTTATGGGAGATAATGCTGCCCACTTCTTAATTACAATGTCACCTGAAAGTGAGAACCAGCGTTTGCATGGCACTGTTGTAGCTGGTGTCACAAGATATTTATGTGCCAGATGCACTAAAGATTCATATGCCTCTTCATGCTTTGGCCATCGTTCCAAAGGACATGCTTCCATGCTGATGATGCTTGTTTAAAAAAAAATGTGTTAATTAAGTTTGTGACTGAACTCCTTGGGGGATAATTGTATGTCTCCTGCTTTGTTTTACCCACATTCTGCCATATATTTAATGTTATAGCAGTCTCGGATGATGACCTAGCACATGTTGTTCATTTAAAGAACACTTTCATTGCAAATTTGACAAAATGCAAAGAAGATATCAATGTGAAATTTTGAAAGATAACTACAGCACTCAACCCAAGTTTTAAGAATCTGAAGTGCCTTCCAAAATCTGAGTGGTATGAGGTGTGGAGCATGCTTTCAGAAGTCTTAAAAGAGCAACACTACAGAACCCAAACCACCAAAAAAAGAAAATCAACTTTGTTGGTAGCATCTGACTCATGATGATGAAAATGAACATGAGTCAGTCTACACTGCTTTGGATGGTTATCAAGCAGAACCTGTCATCAGCATGGATGCATGTCTCCTGGAATGGTGGTTGCATCTGGTATGCAAATATCTGGCGACACTAGCTACAAAAGTGCCATGCAAATTCCTGTTCTCACTTTCAGATGACATTGTAAATAAGAAGCAGGTAGCATTATCTCCTCTAAATGTAAACAAATTTATTTGTCTGAGCAATTGGCTGAACAAGAACTACGACTGATTGGACATGTAGGCACTAAAGTTTTACATTGTTTTATTTTTGAATGCAGGGGGTTTTGTGCATAATTCTACTTTTGTAAGTTCAACTTTCGTGATAAAGAGATTGTACTACAGTACTTGTATTGGGTGAATTGATGCTGAAATTGAGCAACTCATCAATGATGAGAGAATGGCATTTCATGCTTGGCAGAATGACATATTTTGTAATATAAAGAGATGAAACCCATGCCAAGGTGAGGGCGGAAGTACAATGTAAAACCAGAGAACTTAAGAACAAATTGTGGACTGAGAAAGCACAAGAACTCCAACATCTCACAGACATCCACAATACATATGGTTTCTTTAGTGCCACTAAGGCTGTTTATGGGCCAATTTGTCATGGTATGAATCCTCTTCGCTCTAAGGACAGAACCATACCTCTGAAGGACAACAAAGCCATCAATTCTCATTGGAAAGAACATTTTGAAGATCTCCTTAACCGTAATTCTATGGTTGTAGATGAAGTCCTTGAGCAAATCCCTCAACGACCATTTCGGGACAAACTCTGACATCCCCCTCCCCCCCCAAATTGTATGAGCTACACAATGCCACCATGCAGATGCAGAACAACAAAGCAGCAGGTCTAGATGGGATCCCTGCTGAAATCCTTAAAAATGGTGGACCAGAGCTAATTCGACAGCTTTACATGCTTATCCTTAAAATCTGGATACTAGAGGAGATCTCCAGTGAAATGAGGGATGCCTTGATTGTCACCCTCTTCAAGAAAGGGGATAAAGTGGATTGTGGAAATTATTGTATCTCCTTCCTTGGCATTGCAGGCAAAGTTATGGCCGTATCCTTGCAACCTGCTTTCTGCCCCGTGAGAAGAAATTTTACCGGAGTCACAGAGTGGTGTCCGACCATGTCGTGGAACTGTGGATATGATCTTCACAGTACGGCAGCTGCCAGAAAAGTGTCGGGAGCAAAACCAACTGCTGTACATGGCTTTTATTGATCTAACTAAAGCCTTTGACACAGTGATTCGCCGTGCCCTCTGGACTTTACTTTCTAAGATTGATGTATATATCAGGACATCCAATGTCCTAAAATTGCTTCATGATAACATGAAGGTGACAGTTCTGAGCAGCACTGGCTCAGAGAGTGAACCTTTCAAAGTACAAACAGGAGCCAAACAGGACTGCATCATCACTCCAACCATGTTTGCGATTTTTATTGCTGTCATTCTTTACCTAATTGCTGGGAAGTTTACAGCTGGTGTTGAAATCACTTACAGAATGGATGGAAAACTGTTCAGGCTTAGCAGGCTGAAAGCCAAGAGTAAGATTTCCACAACATCTATTGTGGAACTTCAGTATGCTGATGACGATGCAATCTTTGTCCACTCTGAGAAAGATCTTCATATGATCTTGAATGTGTTTGCTGATACTTACGCATGTCTTGGTCTCTCTTAATATCAAGAAGATGAAAGTGCTCTATCAGCCCTCTCCAAATGAGGTATTACATGCCCCATCTATCAAAATCAATGGAGTGGCACTGGAGAATTTTGATCATTTCCTCTATCTTGGAAGTCATCTTTCATCCAAGGCAGATATTGATGCAGAAATTCAACATCACCTGAGCTGTGCCAGTGTAGCTTTTTCTCATTTACGGCACAGGGTCTTTGAAGATCACGACATTCGAACAGACACCAAGCTTCTTGTTTATCAAGCTGTTATTCTCCCAACACTGTTGTACGGGTCTGAAACTTGGACAACCTATAGACACCACTTGAAAGTCCTTGAGAGGCACCATCAACACTGCCTTTGTAAGATTCCGAAGATCAAATGGGAAGACAGGAGCACCAATATTAGTGTTCTGGAAGAGGCAAATACCACCAGTATCGAGGCAATGATCATCCATCAGCAATTCTGCTGGACTGATAACATTGTCCAGATGCCAGACCATCACTTCCCAAAACAGGTCCTGTTTTCTCAGCTGAAAGAAGGGCACCGTAATGTGGGTGGACAACAGAAGCGTTATAAGGACTTGCTGAAGGACAACCTAAAAAAATGTAATATTGACATTGATACTTGGGAGACACTTGCCCAGGATCGCTTAAAATGGAGTGAAGTCCTACGTGATGGTCCCCTGCATTTTGAACTTGCTCACCAACAAGCCGAAGAGGACAAGAGGCACAGGAGGAAGGAGATACTGGTGTCCAGTAATGGTAAACAGCCTCCTGCTGAGCCTGAAAACATCTGCCCTCATTGTAATAGAACTTGTGGTTCAAGGATTGGCCTTATTAGCCACCTGAGGACCCATAACTCCCATGGAAGATGATCATACTCAGTAACGAGTGATTGCCCATCAGGTGAATTGAAAAATACTATTTCTTTTGTTTTTTACAGTGCAAATATTTGTAATCAAAAATAAAGTGAGCACTGTACACTTTGTATATTGTATTGTAATTGAAATCAATATATTTGAAAATGTAGAAAAAATACAAGAATAATTAAATGGTATTCTATTGTTTAACAGTGTGATTAATCACACTTATTTTTAATCATGCAATTATTCACGATTTTTTTTAATTGCTTGACAGCCCTAATTATTACTATTAATTTGCTAGACACAGATGATTTAATTGCTTCTTTGTGTACTGGGTACAGGAACCTGGAGTGCTCCTGCCTTAGCTCTTCCTGGTTGTACCAAACTATTATCCCCCAAATGGTGACATATTTTCCTTTCTGCAAATGCATAATTCACAGTACCAGTTGTAAATCCACCTGCTCTTAGTGGTCTAAAGACATTGTGCAATATTCTAAAGGATTGTACCTAACATGGTTATGACATCAACAAGTTGTCAGATTTGGAAATGTCATTAAAAATCCATGGTTTACATTTCAACTGTAACTAGAGACATTGGGTACCTCAGTTTTTGGCCGAGACCTATGAAAGAGGCATCATATTCAGAAAGTGCTGAGAAACCACCATCTGAAAACTCCCTCCCTTTGAGGTACTTCAAGTTGGCTTCCAAAAACTGAAGCACCTATAATCTATCAGTAGTTTTAAATATTTAGGTCCATGCCTTCTTGACTTGTCATCTTCTATGCCTGGGACATCTTCCTTAAACCTGTGTACCATGCTACCTCGTTTTTCTTCAGATTCTTCTTTAAAACTCACTATTTCCATTAGCCTTTCATTGCTAAGTACAACCACAGTCTGAATACTGAAGAAGTTCTCTACTTTAATGCATTATCTTAGCTTCTCTTATTATTTTTAAGACAATAGAACAGGATAAGCATGTCCCCAAAGTGGCTTTTTTGAACCTCATACTTTCAGTCCCCATTTCCCCACCATACTCCTTCTGTACCTCCTGCTTTCTTGTTTAAACCAGAGGGACCTATCAATTTTCATTTATTTGTAAAGTCTATATACTCTGAGATGGTGAGATTGTTAATTCTATCATTATAATATTTATACAAAATCTGTTCTCTCCAGTTTTTATTTTACTTATATCAATTAAAACATTAAGCATTTCTGGAGGGTTTACCTCTCCCAATGGAGCAGTCTATGGTTACTGCCCCACACTCACTTTTCTTTACGTGAACACTGCTCCGACTAACATGGTAGGATGAAGGTGATTTTTGAAGATTTTATTCTTTGTATTTATTATTGTAACTATATGAAAGGCCAGAATCTGCCCCCCCAAACTCATTTTATACAATTACTCACTACTGACTTCCGTGGAACTATTTGTATGTTAATAAAGTTGATAGAATCAGTCTTTTACTATACAGCTAGACAAAATTATTTTCTCACTAATTATTAGATTGCAAGTTCTCATTTAGTTTGCAAGCCCTTTGGGGCAGGGACTGTGTCTTGCTATGAGTATGTACAGGGCCTAGTACAATGGCATGAGTCTGATGAAGTGGGTATTCACCCCCAAAAGCTTATGCTCCAATAGGTCTGTTAGTCTATAAGGTGCCACAGGACTCTCTGTTGCTTTTTACAATGGGACCCTAAGTGATACCATAATACTAATACATTTATAGTAATAACCAAACATTTTCTGAATTGGTAATTCCTTAAGCTTGGTAACTAACATGGTCAGGCTTTTTAAAAAAAAAAAAATAAAGGTTTATAATAATAAACACTGTAGTCACTGTCACATAGAGCGGGAATGTCTTTTTGTTCTGAGATTGTATAATGCCTACCACAGAGAGGTCCTGGTCCATGACTAGGGCTCTCAGGCACAATGGTACTACCAATACTCTCACTGAAGTCGTTTGAGTATTGTAATCATGAAAACTAAATTCATTATGTGAATAAGCAGTGCAGGGTATAGATTTAAAATTACTGCTTAGTTTTATTACTATTATCAAAATTCTATGGTTCTCTTAAAAAAATAAGTTAGTTTTTCTTAAACTGTATTTCTAAAAGCAAATATTAATAGAGGAATACAAAAAAGTGAGAGCCAAAAAGAGTGAACATAACAGTATGCATAATGGGAAATAACTATCTTAAGACTCCTAACTGTGCAGCTACAGTGTGACCGACAGCTTTTAAAAAAAAAAAAAAAAAACCTAAGATTTTTCCCTTTTTCCAGAGGCTTGTTAAGAAGTAGCACACAGAAAAGAGGGGGAGGGGGGAGAATTGTGAAAGTGAATTGCAAAATAATTTTTCAGGTGATGAACATTTTATAAATCTTCTGAGATGTGTTGATGTAGTTCTCATGCATGACTGTGATTGCATGTCACATATAAATGCCAGGACTTCAGGACACCTAAAGGGAGGTTAGCAGTTTAGCATCTTAACAATATAGCACTATGTTTTTAAAAATAAAAATCTTACTTTGAAAAATAAATAAATATAATGTATGTATATATATATACACACACCACCTGTTTTATGTTTACAGGACTCAGGGTGGATATAAATTGATTCATCATTAAAATGATTAATAATCTGATTAGATACTGGGAGTTAATCACATGCAGTGGCATTTCTACTGTTCAGAGGATTTGAAAACAATGGCAGAACTCCCAGTTTCACAGATCCTGCTACACAAACCCACTATAGTCTTTCATTCAAATCCCTCCAGAAATGCATTTAATCCACAATATGTGAGTCCATAATATTAATAATTATGGAGACAGATTGACCGAATTAGTGAGTTTTCTAAAATGTAAGTTTCCTCCTCTGGATTTCCAAGCATGTCCTTTCTTCTACATCTCTTTGTTAAGGATCAGCTCCTTGAGGCAGCGACTATTGTTGTTTTTGTATCTTGGAGTGTGCTGGACACAATGTGAGCACTTAAATCATTAAGAAATATGAATTAAAATACAAAAATATGAATTGTGAAGTAATTAAGGTTGTTACACACAAAAAACCACCTGTCACATGACAAAGATGTGGGTAGTTGTGCCTACTGGTTGGACCAGGAGTCGGTACCCAGGAACTGGAGCCCAAGGTCAGAACCAGCGTCAGAGGCCAGATGCCAAATCAAGCGTCAGAGCTGAAGTCAGAGATCAGGAATCAGAGCCAAAAGTGAGTCAAGGCTGGGTACAACCAAGCACAGGAGCTATCACATCTATTAGCAAATGCTTTGAGCAGCAGCTGGACTGTTGCTGCTGCTGGGTTTAAGAGGGGGATGACTTTCAGCCAATGAGGAGATGTAGCCACTCAGGCAGCCTACTGTAGGCCAGCTGTGTGCCTTAGACCGCCCAGAGATTGGCTCTGCTGCAGGGCCTGAATCCTGACAACACATGACACAAACCCTCAAAATCAAAGAAATGAAATATTAAACCACCTAATATATAATCTCTACTCTTCCACCAATGGGACACTTACCATTACCATAGGAGGTGTTGACTTGTATATCAAAGATACACTTGCAATGAGATTGAGATAGAAGTGGAAAGCTGACCTGTTGAAAGTCTCTGGGTATGGATAAAAGGAGTAAAAAAACCAGGCCTCATGTCATGATAGCCATTTACTATATACCACCTAACCAGAAAGAAGAGGTGGGTGAAGCTTTTTAAAGCAACCTACAAAATCATCCGAAGCACAGGACAGGACATCAACTACCCAGACACCTGTTGGGAAAATAATACAGTACGGCATCGATTATCAAACAAGTTCTTTGAATATATTGGAAACAACTTTATTATGGAAGCTGGAGAGAGAAACTAGGGGAGAGGTTTTTCTAGCTTTGATTCTGACACGGAGGAACTGGTTGAGAATTTGAAGGTGAAAGGCAGCTTGGGTGAAAGTGATCATGAAATGTAGTTCATGATTCTAAGGAATAGTAGGAGGGAAAAGAGCAGAATAAAGAAAATAGACTTCAAGAAGGCAGACTTTATCAGACTCAGATTTGGTAGGTAAGATCCCATGGGAAGCAAGTTTAAGGGGGGGGAAAGCATTCAGGACATTCAGCAGTTTTAAAAAAGACACATTACTAAGGGTACAAGAGCAAACTATCCCAAAGCATAGGAAAGATAGGAAGTATTGTAAAGACCACCTAGGTTTAACTAAATAAGAGTCATACCAAAAAATGGAAACTAGGTCAAATTATGCAGGATGATAATTATATATAATATATAAACTCAAACATATGGGACAAAATTAGAAAGACCATGGCACAAAATGAGATAAAAATAGCTAGGGACATAAGAGATAACAAGAAAACATTTTACAAATACATTAGAAGCAAGAGGAAGACTAAGGACAGGGTAGGCCAATTACTCAAGGAGGAAAAGATAACAGAAAACACAGCAATCGCCAAAGTGTTAAACCTTGTTTGTTTCTGTTTTCACTAAAAAGGCTAGCAGTGATTAGACTATAACACAGTGAACATTAGTGTAAATGGGGTAGGTTCTCAGGCTAAATTAGGGAAAGAACTAGCTAAGAATTACTTAGGCTAGGTCTACACTATAGACCTATATCAGTATAACTACATTGATCAAGGGAGTGAAAAATCTACACCTCAAAGGGATGTAGTGACAGTGACCTAACTTCCCGTATAGACAGTGCTGTGTTGACAGGAGAGCTTCTCCCATCGACATGGCAGCTGCCTCTCTTGGAGGTGAATTAACTACACTGATAGGAGAAACTCTCCTGTCAGCATAGGAGCATGTTCACTTAAGAGCTCCAGCAGCATAGCTGCATTGGTGCAGTTGTGCTTATGCAGCATTTTAAATATAGACATGCCCTTAGACAAGCTAGATGTCTTCAAGTTGGCAGGGACTCACTTAATACATCCTAGAATACTTAACAAGCTGGCTGAAGAGATCGCTGAGCCATTAGCGATTATTTTTGAAAACTCAGAGAATGGGAGAGATCCCAGAGGACTGGAAAAGGGCAAATATAGTACCTATCTAAAAAAAGGTGAGTAAGGACAACCCAGGGAATTAAAGACCAGTCAGCTTAGCTTTGGTGCCTGGAAAGATAATGGAGAAAATAATCAAACAATCACCTTGAAGATAAGGCAGTGACAGTCAGCATGGATTTGTCAAGAACAAATCATGTCAAACCAAGCTAATATGCTTCTTTGATGGTGACAAATCCTGTGGATTAGGGGCAAGCATTAGATATTCTATATCTCAAGTTTGGTAAGGCTTTTGATGCTCTCATGTGACTTTTCATAAGCAAAGTAAGGAAATGTAGCCTAGACAAATCTACTATAAGGTGGTTGTACAACTGCTTGGAAAACCATACTCAGTGGTTCACAGTCAAGCAGGATAGGACATATTGAGGGGAGTCCCACATGGATGTATCTTAATAAATGAATTGGTTAATGGCACAGAGAATACAGTTACAAACTTTGTGGACTATAGCAAGCTGGGAGGGGTTGTAAATACTTTGGAGGACAGGATTCAAATTCAAAATGATCTTGACAAACTGGAAATAGTCTGAAATAAATAGGATGAAATTCAATAAGGACAACTGCAAAGTATTCCATTTAAGAAGGAATATCAGTTGCACAAATACAAAAAGGGAAATGATTGCCTAGGAAGGAATATGGCAGAAAAGGATCTTGGGGTTATAATGGATCACAAACTAAATAGGAGTCAATGTAATACTGTTGCAAAAAAGTGAACATCATTCCGGGGTGTATTAGCAAAAGTGTCATAAGCAAGAAATGTAAAGTAATTCTTCCACTCTACTGAGCACTGAAAAGACCACAACTGGAGTATTGTGTCCACTTTGGGCACCACACTTCAGGAAAGATATGAATAAATTGGAGAATATCCAGAGTAGATCAATGAAGATGATTAAAGAAGAGAAAAGATTGAAAACAAACAAACAAACAAAAAAAAAACTGGGTTTGTTTAGTCTGTAAAAGACTGAGGGGGGACATAAATCTTCAAGTATGAAAACAATTGTTTTAAAGAGGAGGGTGATAAATTGTTCTTATCCACTGAGGACAGGACAAGAAATAATGGGCTCAAATTGCAGTAAGTGAGATTTAGGTTAGACATTAGGGTAAACTTCCTAAGCATAAAAGTAGTTAAGGACTGGAACAAATTACCTAGGGAGGCTGTATAATCTCCATCATTGGAGGTTTTTAAGAACAGGTTAGACAAACATCTGTCAAGGATGGTCTAGATAATACTGACTCCTGTCTCAGTGCAGGGGACTGGACCAGATGACCTGTTGATGTCCCTTCCAGACTTCTATTTCTATTTATTTTATGTGAAATGCACCCCAGGAGTCCAGGATTTGGCCCATTAACAAAGATGTTTCAGTATCCCATTTGAGTCGCCTTTCAAGTACAGTGATGACCTATTTATATACCTCTTCAACTGGAAGTGAAATACTAAAATAAGAGATTCATATGTCTACTCTGAGAAAATGCATTACAGATTCAGACTTTGATCTTGAACTATTCATGATCTGCCTTTATTTCCCATGTTCCCATTGTGGAACATTTCCAATGCATTTCACTCAAAAAGTACAAGAGTCTTACAAAAGGTTCAATGCTAGCATTCCAGCTTTGCTTCATCTATTGAGAGCCTTTGCTTATTTTGTACTTCTTTTTATGTGGCTGCTAGTATACTCTGTTGATATTTCATTTCACATTTCTTTTGCCCTTCAGTTAAAATTTGCTCTACATAAATATAAAAAAATATATACACCAAGAAAATTAACATACTGTAGTACAGGTGCCAGCATTATGGGGGGGAAAGTCCTCTAAAGAGGCATGAAACTAGGGTCCTTACATAATTCATTGCCTTCTCATAGACAAACCCTTAACACATAGCTAACGCATTACAAATGTTGTAGATTATCTGACAATATTTAATTTTAAACATGATGCAGCAGATAAATTTGACAAATAATATGAAAACAATTTCACACTCCTCCACAGACAAAAGAAAATACATGATTCCTCCCCCACCCCCAAAGTCAACACCACCTATGCTTCAAGGCATGAAATGTGTGTGTGTGTATGTATGTATGAAAGCAACCCTCCTCCCTGTATTGATTATGTACATTATATCTTTTTTTCATTGCATTCTCAGATGCTGGCTGCTGCAGGAGACATTATACATGATGGTCCAGTGACCAGATCCTGTATTGAAAATCCTATATCTATAATATCTATTTTACTTCCATGCATCCCTACAATTCAGTGGTGGACTAGTGGGTTGTCAAGCAACATCCTCAGGCTGTCTACCTGGGAATGACTGGTACTGCAATGGATTAAAGCTCTCAACCAACAGTGATTCTGCCAAATTAAATTTTGTATCAATTTTGTTTAACAGGATAGTAGGTTTTGGCTCCCTGTAATGGAATGCAGAGCTCTAACATTAAATTATCCTAATTTCAAGTGCTAGAAAGCTGACTAAAGATAAATAACTGGTGTTGATACATATTGGCAGTGGCAGTTACTCTTTTCGTTCCAACTAGAATATAAGAGGAATTGGAGCATCTCTGTTGTAGAGGGGAGTTGGGACAAAGGGAAAGTTGTAGTCTCTGCTCTGCCAGTGACTTTATTGTCCTCTAGCCTGCTTCCCCCTCTAGCACCTAGGGAAAACTGAGTAACCTGGAGTCCCTGGCTATGGTGCATTATGGGTGATGCAGTCAAGATGCAGGATTCCAACCTATAGAGGAAAATGGAGACATGAGCCCAGTTTGGGCTGAAAAAGTTTTGTTTTCAGCTGAAATAGTTCAATGAAATATTTCAATTTCTGCAGAAAGCAGAAACTTTTTGTGGAAAAAATAATAATCAAAAACACATCCATCATAATACAGTTTTGAGGGAATTTTGTGACCAGCCCTAGCCACCAACTTGTCGTCCTTTAAAAACTTCCAGAAGAATTAACTCTGCCACGGTGCCTACAGAACGTGGCTATTTGGCAATGGCTAGGCAGGTGGTGAGCTGAGAAAATGCTTAAGCAAAATGTGTTTGCTTTACTCCAGACCCCACTATATGTTCAGTTGCTTCTTATTATAATTGTAGACTTTGAGCTCTCTAGGGCAGGAAATGTCTCTCTCCTCTGCTTTTCACAGTGCCTAGAAAAGTGAGGCCTGCCAGTTACTTGGGGCCCAGATCTGCTACTGTAATGCTAAATGATTATAATTAATAAATGCCCTAGAAACAGCCAAGTTTGTGGAAAAAATTCAGACTGATGTTAAGGCCTGAACCAAGGAAGGGTCATAAACAAGTCTTACATAATTTATACCTATGTTCTGTTCGGAGTAGTGAAAACTTCATCTGCTTATGGTCTAGAAGGCATGTAGCCTGCTATGAATATAGAAGCCTCAAAGTTACATTCGAGTAATGATTGAGCAAAGAGGGTTTTTTTCTTATGTAGATTCTAATTTTGTTCTAGTAGTATTTCTAGGTTTTATAGACAAACTATCATTGGTCTCTAAACAGAGCAGTGCAAAATATGATGTTAGATGCTAATCTGATTTGTTCCCCCTGCCCTTAAACCAGTGTAATTTTACTCACTTTTGCATGAGTTGATTTTTGCTGTGGTACAGCTTCAGGCTTAGAGAAGGCAGAATTTTCACATCAGAGATGAGAGAAGAAGTGAATGCCTTGTTTTGAGATCAGCAGGGTTCACATGCAAAATGGGGAAAATTCGTATTTTGAAAGAAAATATGTAAACTATTACATATTCTTTCAGAATTTGTTTAATATGTACTGTTTTAGTTGGGGTTTCTGAAGTGGAATTGACTGTATGTATCTTCACAATGGATTACCATTTCTGTTTATGGCAAAGAGGACTTGTGTATGTATCACGAATATACTAATTAGGAAATATCGTGAGCCTCTTTGTCACTAAATACTGTTCCAACAGGCAACTAACATATTCCAAACCAGCAGGAAACTGACATTGCTTGGCAAAGAGTTAAGAAACTTTGCTGCTATTTTGAAGTACCATCAAACATGTGAAGTCATTAATCAGAAAAGTAATAATCTGAAGACTGTTAAAATTCTAAAATTATGCTCTGAGATATTCTGACATTTCAAATTTTGTTTTCAGAAGTTGTAATTGAAACAAAAACAAATATCAACATTTCCTTCAACAAACTTTTTTCAAAAAAATGTTATTACAGATCAGTCAAAATATTTTGTTCCAATTTCAATTTGTATTTTATATAACATCAAGATACATTTAGACAGTTATTTTAAACAGATAGAATTGGAGTATTTTAGTTTATCAAAATTCTCCCCCCCCCTCCCCCCCCCAAAAAAAAATCTGTGCTACATGTGAAGTTTAGATTGACAAAATAGCATATAGCATTTTCTGACAGAAAAAAAAATCCTAACTAGCTCCAATTCTAATACTTGCATTTCAGTCCTGTATTGTTTTTAATTTTTTTCTAGTTTTTACTTTCTCATGTGATAATCAATTATCTAAAATCCATCTTTCTGGTCCAACAGAGGAAAATGAAGGTGTTATTGGACGGGCATTGGATATGAGCTGGTATTTTTTTGAACCAAGGAAAGATGAAATTACAAAAATTGTTTTGCTGGTACAAGAACTCCCTCCCCCCCCCCAGCCGCAGAACAAATGGGTATTAAAATAAGACAGTAGACCACCTTTTTAAATTATAGTATCCTTGGGAAGAGATGTTCATTTTCTCTTAGAAATAGGTTAAAATTTGCTTTGGAGACATAACATCACAATGTATCTTATAAAGAGCATAAAAACTAAAGGAAAAATGGCAGTAATGAACCAGAATGTATTCATTGAAGGAAATAAACAGGACTAAACATTTGTTTATAGCTAATACAATATTATGAAAAGATGTGAAACCAAACTACTGAGGCATCAGAATGTTATTTACATTTTTTATGGTCTACAATTTATATTTTTATTGTGGATCAAATAGTTTAGATGTTGTGGATATTAAAATATGAATTACATGAGTCTACAGGACAAATACCATTTAGCCAATGCTTACAGTTAATTGAATGACTAGCATAGCAGAATGATTTTCTGGGCAAGGGGCAGTAAAGTACTGCTATTAAATATCAATTATTCAATAGCAGTCAGTCAATTAATCCCCTATTTTCTTACAAGAGCATAAAGGCACATTTGTGCTTAATTCATAGTGGAAAATTCTCTCCATACTAAGAGGGGAAGATGCTAAACTTTTCCCCTTAAGTAAATTGGCTTTAATCTGTTTTCTGAGCCTAATTGTAATAGGGAATATTTCAAAGGAGAAATGATGAGACTTTGAAAAAGTAAAGGGCTTTGTGTGTGGCGGTGGGGGAAAGGGTGTGGGTGATTACAAATTTGTTTACCTTCTCATATTTCCTCCAAGTTCTCTAAAGACCAGTTTGATTTTCTGCATGGTCCTTTGTAGCAGTTAGGAACTGCAGGGTGTCATGAGTAGTCAAAAATTAAGAAAGGAGTGGAAAAGTCAGCACCAGGAGACCTGTTCTCTCAGAAACGTGCCCAAAGATGACCTGGTGTCCAAGTAGTGCCTGTAACTGTTGTCTATACCATTGATCAGATCATCAGCTTGTGTAAACTGATGAGGATTTCCACTGAAGCCAATGACCTATCCCTTACATAAAACTTCCATTTTATTATTCATAAAGAGATTTCTTCCCATTTAACTAAGAAGTTGCTCTGCTGGAATGGGCTTTAATTTTATTAGGTTCAATAAATTCTAGGAGCATCAATGTGAAAAATGACACAGTATTATGTAGATTTTACAAATATAAGATCATCAAAATCAAAGACAGAATGACCTCCCAATGAAGGAAAACTTCCCCATGCTTTGTCCCATGATAGTATTTTACTAGCAATGAAAGTTTTCATGTCTTGTGTTCAGAAAGAAGCAAATGACCCTTTGTGCAGTATATCTAAGGCATGGATATTTGACTCTCATTTTGGGGGAACAGGGCAATGTGAAGACAAGAAAAATCTTGGTCCAGCTGTACTATGAGATCCCCTGAACAAAAATAGGTGATCTCAGTCAAAAGAAAAGTCTTTGGGGAAAAAATGATATGATATTATCTAGATTTTACAAATGCATCTCACAGGAATACATCTTATAGGATCATTGAAATCAAAGATGGAGTGACCTGTTAGGTTATTTAGTCTATCCTCCTGCTAGCAAGTGAGATGTTCCCAATACTTCGACCTGGTATATTTATACAAATACATATAGCTGAATTTATAAAATGGGGAAGGAAGACTTGGATCAAGAAAACACATGGTTGACAACAAATGGCTGACATTTTCCCCTGGTCCTAAACTTGAGTGGACTTTTTGCATCAGGCTTTGATGCTTTCGCCTCCTTCAAAACTATGAATCTAATTTGATTCCCACATTAAATCTCTGAAACTTCTGAAGTTTACTTGTCAATAAACCTGACAGTTTATTCCACTTCTTTAATCCTCATATGCCCCAAAATAAGCTTCACCCATATGTAGTTGCTCTTCAGGCCCAGTTTGGCTTCTTCATCCTTCTCCCCCCTCCCCCCATCCTGCATCTGCAACAGTACTTTCCCTGCATCTCTCTTCAACAGTATCAGTCCTGGTTTCTGTCTTTTCACTGAAAAGTAATCATGAAGGCAGCTGTCTTCTAGCAATGCCAGTTTCAATCACTGTTACTTCAGTGGCTTGTGGGCTCAGTCCAAGGCTTGAAAGTGAGCAGAGACATGGGCCTATATTTTTTGAGTGAGCAGTGGTTGGAAAGGGGGGCATTTTATTATTGGAGCTTATTCATTAGAGTTGGAATCTGCTGCAGTTTTTGTCATGAAAAAAAATCAATTTGGTAACACTTCAAATTCAGACCCCCTACTAACTATAAAAGCAAGAATAGGAAGCTGCCTTTTCAAAGTGCTTTCCTTTCTTCAAAGCATCTAGAAAGGTTTAATAAGGTTTGGCTAACTTTAAAGTTATTTTCTTAACTTTTTAAAAAAAAACGTTCCTCTACTTTTATTTAGGTAGAATACCTCAAAATGTCAATCCCTTCTAAATGTAGTTGCTTCTTCCTAGAAGCTAGGTAAAGTTTTCTGTTGACACCTTCTTCCCCTTACACTTTTTGTTGCCATTTCATTTTCTGGATGTTTAAGCTTCACTTGATGTAACCAATGAAATAAAATGGCAACAGAACTGTACAAAATATGAGTCTAATCCTGTAGTTTTCACACTGGCAAAATCCCTACTGAAGACAAGAGAAAATTTGCTTGCTTCTGCACTACAGAAAGGAACCCCAAACTCTCAAATTGAGAGGTGGCCCTATTTTCATTTAAAACTATACCTCAAAATGTCAAACTTGGATGCTTGTTGTTGCCATAAAAATTTATTTAATATGATTTAAAGCTATAATACTTACTTGTTTAGAATTGTCAAACAAAGTGTCATGCACTTTATTAAGTTCTGTGTGTTATGAGATAAAGTGCAGCCTGTAGCTTTAAGGAAAATCTTGCAAGGTCGGCTTCCCCTCTCACTATATGATGGTGGGTGTGTAAGACCAGACATTTTGTCTATAAGGCTGGCTGTGGTCAGCCACTTAACTTAAAGGCCTCAGATCTGGGAAGTGGACACAGGGCTTAGGACCACCTTGACCCTCCTCTTCAGTTAGACAAAGTGTACCCTCCCGTGCAGATAGGCATTCTGAATGCTTTTTTTAATAAATTGTAATGTAAAGTGATAAGAATGTCTGCTTATGTAGCAATAGTGACGTGGATAAACAGCCATTTTCCTGCTAAGATAACTAGCATCAATGGAAAATGAACGTGTGTAAGCCTCTTGCTTCAGCATGTTAAAATGGGTAAATTTTAGATGCTATTTATATTTTTGGTTGTTCCTTTATTATTGCAATGTGTTGGATGTAACTGTTTATCTCACATGTATATTTCCCGTCTCTTGGTGATTGTGTAAATATATCCCTGTGCAGGGCAGCTTCAGAGCTGGGTAGATTTAAACTCTTCATAAACGATTCTCTGAACCAAACTGAATTAGTTATGAGATAGGCTACCCGAATTAAAAAGGGTAGCCCATCTCCTATAATGTTGTGAGAATTCAAGTTTACATCTAACAGACCAAGGAACTCTAAAATAAGACAAACTATTTACTAAGGAAAGATAACATTTAGAATAACACGATATTCATCATTAATCATTACAGGCTTGATCCAAAGCCCAGTGAAGTACTATAAAGGCCTAAGTGTGAAAGAATTGAAAACTTTTGCAGAGTGCCAACTCGTTAATTTTAGTTAGGCAACTTTGGGCTGTGACGTTATGCTCCCATTAATGTATATTTTACATTGTAATAACTACTGATATGACTGTAAATGCTAATTGAACCCATGTATTGAAAAATATAGTATGACAGAACAAAAATTAAGTTGTAAAAAGACAACTTTGAAATGGTTAGTGCTGGTTTCACTTCGATGCTCATACAAGATGGCTTACAGGTAGCCAAGAAAATTAGTGCATTCAAAGAAATAAGACCATGTCAAAAATATTTATTATCTGGAACTATCACTCTTACAGATTTAGACCTCCAAATGCAGGGGCGGGGGGGGGGGTGTATTTTAAAGCTAATCAGGAGCTGCAGATGTTGAAAATTTAGGTTCCTAAATATAGATGCCAGTGGCTAATTGTAGTTAGCAAAATTTTAAAATTTGGGCCTAATATTTCATTTCAATTGCTTTGGACTATTTAGTGTAAAATTATAAATAAATGTAATAACATTGATTAAAAAAAAACCCACTAGTGAAAACAAGAGACAGGAATCATTAAATAGAGATAAAAGAAAAAAAAATATCAGTCTCAGCCACATAGGTATAAAGAAGATTCAACATGGGTAAAATGAGTATGCTGTAGAAAGATGTATCAAGGCATTCGGTTAATTGATAACACAGAGGTGAGGAAAGTCAACATCAGGAATTAGTAGAGAAATCAAAGAGGGAAAAACAAGAAAAAAGAGCAGTGAGGCAGATAAGCCATGTGACTTTTTCCTTTTATTTATCTATATTTGTAACAATCCTCATTTGGCATCTGGTTAGGGAGCATGGCCTACTGGTCACAGCCATAACTTCTGACTGTCAAGGGGGTTGTGGGGAGAGGAGTTGGGCCCTCCTGCTCCAACCCAGGGCCCTTTGGGTTATCATTAATCTGGCAACCAAGGCTGTCCTCCCTGGGCCTCTTCCTCTCGTCCCCACCCCGGGTCAGCTTAGTGCAAGGCTTTCCCCTGTGGAAAAATCCAAACTGCAATAAATAAGAGGGGGTTACCCATGTCCAAGATCCACAGGATACTTCCCTCTCTGATTTTCTCTGGGGTGCCCCCCTTCCCTCAGGGAGGGCCACTTTGAGCAGCTGTATCAGAGGCTTAGGCTTCTCTCTGCTGCTGGAGGTGTGGGCTGCAGTTCTACCACCTAAATGATGGAATTCCCTGCCTTTTAATTCCTCCAGCAGATGAATCATTTGCTGCAGGTGTGGCAGCATGGGGCTGGCTGAGCCCAAAATAATCCCTTAACCACTTGTTTCCCAGTGTGGGGTTTGTATACCCCATCACAATATTACACAATCATTTTATTTCTCGGGGAATTATCCAAGTGAGATTGGCTTCTTTAAAAGTGTTGCACTGAAGAATTTGAAAGCATATATTTATACTTTCTACCACATTAGAACTTCACATAGCTGTATCTGGAGTTTTAGAAAACTGGCAAAAACTATCATATGTGAGGGGTAGGTAGGATCCTGGATTGCCCTATTCTGTCTCTAAAGAGAATTGATCATTTGGTGTCTCTTGAAAACTGAGAAGGGGGCAGGCAACCCAGATCCAAGAGGGAGCAGGAGAGGGGACATTTAAACACTGTTGCCAACTCTTATGATATCATCTTTCTTTCTTTCTGCAAGTTTCTAGCCCTTATGTCTGAACAGAAAAGCTTGAAAAATGAACCCTAAATGTTTCAGCACCCAAAGGCAAATGAAAATAAGCCAGAATTTAATATTTTTAAAGGGCCATGATTTTGTGTAGCTTGATTCAGGAATTTTGATTGATTGGGTTTGGCAATACTTATTGCATATTGGGGGTGGAGGGAAAGGAAGGAGGTGATCCTGGACCCAGAGGTGAGGTGGTGTTTGAAAGAATGGGGAGGGGAACAGGAAATGGGTAATTTTTTCAGGAACCTAGAGCAATAAGAAAACATACAATCATTTCAACCCATCCACTGAGCTCCGAAACTGAAATTTTCACACTTCTTTTAATGGGTCCTTTATTGAACACTTCTCAGAATATGATTGAAATTCTTCCTCCCTTTCATGAGGCTAGACACCATTCTATAACTTTGATTTCAGTTTTCTGTACAGTTTTTCTTCCTTTTAACCAAGAAATCTCTTCATTTCTCTAAGCACTCTATACCTGACACAAGTATTCATTTATTATTTTGTCTGCTTTAAAATGCTAATCTAGAGAGGGACTAAGAACCTGCAACTCCCAGAGTTTTGCAGCAACACAAAGAGCTCCATTTATATCAAATGCATTTTTCTAGTTTTGGAAGGGAGCAAAGTTGTGGGAGTGTTAAATTGCTCCATGTATGAAAACTGGACTATAAAGATCAAGCAAACGCTTTTCAGTCTAATCTAATATGCCTGTAGATATTATAAATGTGTTAGAAACATTCATACAAGTTCTAAATTTATTTAGATTTCATATTTTCCATTCATGAAACAGCTTAAAATCAGGCACCATAATTTTGGAGAGGTACTCTTTTACTGTACATGGGAAATTGCTCTTCTGTAGTATGTGGGCCTTGGTATCTCCCAGTCTATTCAGAATGGCAAGAATAGGCAGGAAGTAGAATCTTTATAACTTCCGATGTGACCTTGGGCAAGTCACTTAATCTCTCTAGTTTCCAATCTATAGAATAGGGAAAACCAAAGCATTTCTTCCACACTTCCTTCATCTTGTCTATATAGACTCTAAGATCTCTGGGGAAGGATTGGGTTTCTATATCTCTTTAAAGCATGTAGCTCAACTGGTCTCTGTCCTTGATTGGAGGCTCTAAGGTACTAATGTGTTACAAATTATGAATGATTATTAGTATTTTTAAGCAGTTATTTAAAGTTCTGCTGTTCATGAGACTGATTTCTTAACTTTTAACAATAAAAAGATATACTGAATTAGAAATGTGATTTCTTTTTAAGTGTCTGTATTTATTTTTTAGGAATCATCATGTTAGTTAGGACCGGAATCAAGTACAGTTTCTCAGTGAAGTCAATTTGGCAAACTAGCGTGCTTAAAAAAAAAAAAAAATTGTGTGTATGTATGTATAGTACCATATATACTTGTTCGTAAGCCGAATATTTTTGGTAAAAAAGTGACGCATCAAAGAGCAGGGGTCGGCTTATAAACTGGTCTACACCAAAATTTGATTATTTTAAACTCTATGGAATCACTGAATTGAATATCTAATACAATGTCGTTTTGTTTACCTGGAGCGTCTGCAGGCATGGAGCCCCTCAGCTCCCTGTGGCCGCCGTTCACCATTCCCAGCCAATGGCAAACCACGGCCACTGGGAGCTGAGGGGCTCCGTGCCTGTGAACGCTCCAGGTAAACAAAATGTCCAGGCCCACTAGCAGCTTACCCTAACGGGCCAGGAGCCAAAGTTTGCCAACCCCTGAAATATAGGGTTGGCTTATGAAAGGGTCATACAGTTTTTGCTATTTTTACCTATCCATCTGGGGGGGGGGGGTGTCAGCTTATAAATGAACAGGCTAATGAATGAGTATATTCGGTAATTTAATTTATATAAATGGTATTATTTATTGTTATTTAACATTTATATTGTGGTACAGTTTATAGGCCACAACCAGGTTCTGAGGCCCCATTGTACTAGATGCTGTATAAACATACACAAAAAGGGCTTGCCATCTAAAAGACCAGATAAAATAGATCTATGAGACAAACAAGTAGGTTAAGGTAGAATGGGGGTGATGGGATAAGAAATAAATATCCTTAGCCATCAGTAGAGTCATCAGTTTTCCACCTGCCTAATCATCAAGTTGCAATTTACTAATAGTTCATTTAATCAGGTTTTGAAATATTTTAAAACTGCATGCAGTTTACAGCAAGTATGTGACAGGTAGCCAGAGACAGAAAACATGTTACTGTAATGGTAGCAAGAGATTCAAGATATCATTTTAGATATAATAGTTTTCTTTATTATGATTATGTTGCTGAAACTGATTTAGTTTTGTTTTACCACTATATATATCTATATCTATATATATCATTGCACTAAAAATAATTCATAGTTCAAGAAAGACGCTAAAACTATATAAAATGATATTAATTACCTGAAGCAATATTTTTAAAGCGGAGTTCAATGAAGTAGTATTAGTACTTATTAGTAGTAATTCTTTAGTAGTATTAGCTGTACGTATAAAATAGACTCCAGATTGGATAACCATTATTGTCTAAATAATGCTCTCCCAAGATATTTTTTTAATGGAAATAGTTCTGGAAAGATCAAAATTACTTCTTACTTTAAAAAAAAAAAAGTTAAACTAGAAACTCAAAACTCTCTGCTAAGCCCAGTAGGATTCATTTAAACTGAAATGTATCTGAACCTGTGTGTTCTGCGCAAGGTTATAAAAGGTGACTATAGCGATGGGACGACTCAGCGGTACAGCGCCTCCTGAAATTCATCCAGGGAATTAGCTCAACTCCAGCTTCAGAGCACCCTCTGCTGGCCAGTGTGTCACCTGCCACTGGCCCCATGTCCCTCCCGGACCCCGGTTCCCCTTTACCTTGGGGTTCTGCTCCAGCAATACCCCCACATTCTGGTTCACCCTCCCAGAGAAACCCCCAACCCTCTCACCCACCTTGCCTCAGTGGCTACTGCCAGTCGTCGTCTAGCCCCCGATCACTGGGGCAGACTGAAGTCTGCAATGGCCACTCATCATTAGCAAGGGGTTAGAACCTGCTGCCTCTGCCTAACCCTGGCCGGGGCTGCACCTCTGCAACCCCAGTACCTGTGTAGGCCTTCACCAAAGCCTGCAGCCTAGGGGTTTACCAACTCCCTTGCCCTATTCCCCAGAACTGCTCCAATTTCAGGTACTGTATGTTCCCCAGCAGCTAGGCCCTCTCCCTCCAGGGCTGGAGAGAGACTCCTCCAGCTTCTGGCCCACAGCCCTCTTATCAGGGCCAGCTGGGCCCTAATTGAGCTGGCCACAGCTGGGGCTGCTACTCCGATCAGCCTAGCTTGGCTGTTTTAACCCCTTTTCCCCAGCCGCAGCCCTCTCCAGGGCTGCTTTTACTATTGGCTGCCCAGGGCAGCCCTCTCTCAGGGCTGTTTTAACCCCTTCAGGGCCGGAGCAGGGTGACCACTCCGATACAGTGACAAATATTGTCTCTATCAGGTTAGCCTATTCTACTGCATGGTTAGTTGGCATGCAGAACACATTTTTGATCAGTAGTCCCAGGACAAGCAGACCCCTGAGGGGTGAAGTGGGAGTGTGGTGTGGAGAGAAAGGAAAGCACACGCTGAGGCTTTTTACACCTACAGTTTATGGGATAGTCAATTTTTTTGTAGCCTTGACCCTTACTTCAGACAGACTAGATTTGAAGAAACACCTCTCTGTTCAGGAATGAATGTGTTCCACTGTTTTTGAAAAGTGACATGAAAACTTAGTCTCACATAAGTGATTATTATATAGCAATAATAATTGGGGGCAGGGTGTATGTTGTGGCAAAGTGTCCTGTAGCTTGGACTTTGGTAAATCCTGATCTAAAACCCAGTGAAATCAAAGGGAGTCTTTGTTTTTCTTCACTGGGCTCTGGAACAGACTCATAATACATTTTTCTTTTTGCAGTACCATGACGATGACAAAACACAGCAACTGAGACTTCAGTCAATGTATCACAGCTACTGTAACAAAGCAACTCTGTTAAGCAGCTTTGGTGGTAGCATTGTGTGAGCTGTTCTCAAATAAAAATGAAGAACTGGGTCATGCAGCAGGAGCAGAGATGTCTCCTGCTGTTAGAGGGTCCACTGTCCTGAGTAACATATGAAATTGGGTGTGCACTTATTGCCAATGTATATGCAAATTGTATAATTGTGCATTCTAATAGATTGAGTTGGCTATTTGTGGGTGCAGTAGTTTTCAGTTTTGTAATTTAATTGGGGTCATTGTTGATAATTAAATGCTTTATATTTATAAAATATCTGACTTGTGTGTAGCTTTGGAGTTAATGAGATAGCAGTCTTTTTTTAAAATAATTTCCCAGAATTCCCTTCTTCCTTTACCCACTCATTTTGTGTGTGTGTGTATGCACTATATGGAATCTATGCAATATTTTGAACTTAATCTCCATATCTCATCCATTCCAATTCTTCTCATTGGAAAGAGTATAACACCCTATAATTTTACTCTCCACTGGACTAAAATAATTTCTGAATTTAGATTATTCTAAACCATTAGCAAGATTTATTTTCTCCAATACACATTCAGTACTTTGTTCTAATACAACTCACTGCCACTCTATTGGGAAAAATAGTTCAAAACACTTAGTTAGCCAGTTGCAAAAATGTAGCAACCATAAGTAGACCATGGGGAGAAGGGAATCCGGCATGATGATGACTCTTTTATTTTCCCTAATACCACATTCACTAGCAATAGCTGATGGTACTCAATTCTTGCTTTAATGTGTGTTTTGCTGTTTAATATTTGACAGGTAAAAATCTCAGAATTCAGGTTATATAAAATGCATGAGAGACTGGAGATAATATAGTAGGGATACAAAGGGTCAGAAGGACTGGCTTGGTGCCACCAGACTCCTTGTTGGTTTTGGCTTGGGAATAGGCTTTATTCATGTTGGGGAGGATGGATGTCCCTTAACAAGAATATTATATTCAACTCAACTAAATGTTTTAATTTTCAAATTGTTGTTGTTCTTAAAGCAAGCATATTACACATATAATTAAAAGAACATTAACATAACCTGAAACAACTTCCTACATGGACCTTAGTTTAAATCTTGCCAAATGTAAAGTATATACTAATTCTCTAATTGACATAGGGTTCCTCAGATTTTAACTCTTTCTTCTCCATGTAATTGTGTCAAACTAAGAAGGATGCATTAGTGTGTCTGTTCATGTGATTGTCTGACCATAAGGAAAACTGGACCCGGTGCATCTGTAACCCATCAATGAGTATGTATTGCAGGTCCCCATCTGTCACAATCCACAGAGGATATGAGTTATTACAGCCTCCAGCTATAAAAGGGTGGTGTGTGGTGGTTTTTTTTTTTTTTTTTTTTTTTAGCTCAAGCTGCAGCAACTCATGCTTTTAGCCCTGGAAGCACCCAGTTCAATACCCAGTATGTCAGCCAAGATGGTAGCCATCACATAAGTGCAAGTTGTCCAGGATTCAAATCGAAGCTTTGAGCAGAGGACGTATGTGACTCACTGGTGAGTGTGTATATTTCAGGTCCTTGTCCCCTTGTTCCAATCCATATGAGCTATTATAACACCCACCTACAGGGCTTTAGATGAAGATTTAGTAGCTGATGTATTTAGCTTGGAAATCCCTGGTTCATTGGCAAACATAAGTTTGAGCTAAATAGCTAAGGCACTGTAGCTGAGGACTGTAACAATTCATACCATCTGTGGATTGGCACAGAGGGGGACCTATAACACACACTCATCAGTGGGGTACACATAAAGTATGGAAGAGAGAAGTTGCATCTGCTACATGTTTGGGAGTTGTAGAACTTCTCAGGAGGGGCACTTATGTAAGTGAGCTCCCTGTGCAAGCAGATGGTGTATCCTGGTCATCTCTCTCTCTCTCTCTCTCTCTCTCTCACT
The DNA here is from genome assembly GCF_028017835.1 of Emys orbicularis. Taxonomy (NCBI): domain Eukaryota; kingdom Metazoa; phylum Chordata; order Testudines; family Emydidae; genus Emys; species Emys orbicularis. Next base: position 108,487,841 of record NC_088687.1, read on the forward strand.
GAGGTATGACGGCTTACTCTACCCTTCCTTCAGTAACCCCCTCTGGCTAACTAGGGCGAAAGGAGGACCGAATAAATAAATTTCACTTTCAAATAAATGCAATAAAATAGTTTGTCTGAAAAATAAATTCAATTACCTTAACTGACTACCAAGCAATTCTAGTGGTTGCATTCCTGAGACATTGGTAGTATAGTAAACAAAACAGGTTCAGTGATAGTGATCAGACCTTATAATGAATTTTCAGTCCCACACGAAGGTACACCAGGCTAATATTACTCTTTCAATTATTGAATATAACTTAAGGCTCATGAAAGAAATGTAAGAGTTTTTTATAATTAGTATCTATCTTGGTAAATTCAGCATGCAAAATTCATTCATTTACATATGAATTAATGATTACTGTTTTGCTTCCAAGATTAAAAAGGGCTTGGCTTTGTATATTTTACTTACTGATGTTTAATTGGCCTTGTTTGACCAATTAAACATTCTTGTGGCTGACATCCTCTGATTTGCATTTTCCTTAAAAAAAGTTTTCTTTTTCGTTATGTTCTTCCTAAGTTACAAGCAGTATATATCTGGTATCACATTTAAAATTTTTGGATTACAGAAGCTGTTAGAGGGTATATTTGTGCTTGTTGTAAATGATGGGCAGTTCTGACAAATTTCCATTAAAAATATCTGGTAGCTTCTGAATGACTTCAACATCTTTAGGTTGATCAGCATGCCGTTTATTTTTTATACGGAATAGCAATCTACTTCTGTATTACAATGCGTTGTTCAATTTTTAAGGTCCTTACATATTCATAGATGACCATTGTATTTTGTTCTATTACTGAAGATATTAACTCAGATGAATTTGAGCTAGATCATCAGCTGATACAATTGACATATCTTCATTGAAGTCAATGGAGCTGGCCAATTTTCATCATCACTACATGGTCTTCTGTGCTCTATTCCTTTTAGCATCACACAGTTTCTTGTGAGCATACTATAGCAGACATTGCTTTGTCACGAGGGAGCTGTCGCTGCACGCTGGCTCCAAACACATGCTGCCACACCCAGTCTCAGTTAAGGAGGTTTATTCTTTTATAACAAAGTTTAAAGAAACAAACAAAGCAGTCTTAAGTCAATACCTGGTACCCAGCCTTCAGAGCCACCCTTCCTATGGGTCTCTGACAGTGCAGTTCCTGACAGCTTCCTAGCCTCAGCTCCCCCCTTAGAATAGCAGCCAAAGGGTTGCTTCCCTGAGTCCCGCTTGCTCCAGAGACTCATCACTGGAGTTAGCTCCCCTCCAGTGTAACCTTTGCTGTCCAGGGCTCAGCCTGCCTCAGTCTTTCCTTCTCAGTTGCCCAGTAGCGGCCCTTTAAAAAACCAGATGTATCCCAGCCCCCATTAATTAGGTAAATTAGGCTCTCCTGCTACAGTCCAGGGGCGCTTGACTCAGTCTATCCAGAGACCAGCTAACCAGTGACATGCATAAAATACATATTGGTTAAGTAGTTTTAGTTACCCATGTACCCAAACCTTATATGCAGTCAATCACAAGTTATTGAGATACATACAAAAATCAGTGGTTGAAATTGTATGGCCTGTGTTATACAGGAGGTCAGACTAGATTGTTAAAACCAGAAAGAAGAATTACAATAATCTATGAATACCATGTTTCTCATAACTCTGTTGAACTGGAATTGCGTAGCTAAAGTACATGTTCAGGAATTCTTTCAAATTTACAAGTGTTACTTTATATTATATTTTGATTATTAAGATAAATAATAAAAATAAGAAATCACATATGGTCAAATGATGGTTATCTGATAGCATTTACAAAGTTAAAATGAAGGAATAGGATGTTAAAATAATAAATAATATTAACAAATCAAATAAAAATAAACTAAATTAAAAATTACCCTTCCTATCCCATGTGTTAGATGGCTTTCCCTTAACCTTCGCCCGTGGTTCTTGTCATGTAGACAGAAAGTAGAAGACCAGAAGTTCGAAGTGCAAACAATGCGATGTTTGTTGGGGTTAGTTTCCAAACAAGCATATTCCGAAGCTCTTCACACCAGTCGGGCTTATCTCTATACGCTGATACAATCTGTTCCCCAGTGTTCCATTCCCAGCTCTGATGCCTCAGAGCTTTTACCCTATGTCCCCCTTCCCAGATCTGATGCCGCAGAGCCTTGCCTGTGTCCCTGTTCCCTATTCTCTGTTCCTGCCCCCTTAACAAACATAATTCCAATTTCCCTTCCCCCCTTCTTCTTTGACCCCAGTTTATATAGTAATATTCTCAGCTATACCTTAACCAATCATTTTACTGAAATTTATCTAACCAATCCTAACTAATCCCAATTGTAACATAATTCTCTAACCAATTATATCCCCCTACCCTAATTAACTTACACCTAGCAAAATTAATTATATAGCAGACAGAAACAATTAGAGAACCAGACAAATTAACAGTAGAAAAGTGGGGCCCATCAAGATAAAACATACAGAAAGGAGGGTTTCACAACCACAGCCATTTATAAGTGATTTCTTGCTGGACAGGATGCTATCAAACTAAGTTTTCCTTAACTATCTTAAGATCTATTTCTCTATCTGATCATGACAGGATCATCTTCCTAACAGCCCAATACCACCTTATTTCAATGTGACTGGTTTGGAATATGAGGATGTGACCATATGCTTCCCAGCTTATGGCTGCCTCTGCTGCTTAGCCAAAGGCCTTAGCCTAAGAACAAGACCTCAGACTATCCTAGAGAGAGAAGGCCCATACACAAGCATACTGTGATTTTGATTCTTTGTTTTTATACCTCTATAGCCAGCTAAGTGATAAAAATACACCTAAATTCTTAAAGTATAGGCCTTTATAGGCAGGCCTGAATATCTATATTCTAACACCATGAACTGCTACAGGCTGGGGACTGACTGGCTAAGTGGCAGTTCTGGATGAGAAGCTGGATATGGGTCAACAGTGTGCTCTTGTTGCCAAGAAGGCTAATGGCATATTGGGCTGCATTAGTAGGAGCGTTGCCAGCAGATCGAGGGAAGTGATTATTCCCCTCTATTCAGCACTGGTGATGCCACATCTGGAGTATTGCATCTAGTTTTCGGCCCCTCACTATAGAAAGGATGTGGACAAATTGGAGAGAGTCCAGCGGAGTGCAACGAAAATGACTTATGAGGAGAGGCTGAGGGAACTGGGCTTATTTAGTCTGCAGAAAAGAAGAGTGAGGGGGGATTTGATAGCAGCCTTCAACTACCTGAAGGGGGGTTCCAAAGAGGATGGAGCTTGGCTGTTCTCAGTGGTGGCAGATGACAGAACAAGGAGCAATGGTCTCAAGTTGCAATGGAGGAGGTCTAGGTTGGATATTAGGAAACACTATTTCACTAGGAGGGTGGTGAAGCACTGGAATGGGTTACCTAGGGAGGTGGTGAAATCTCCATCCTTAGAAGTTTTTAAGGCCCAGCTTGACAAAGCCCTACCTGAGATGATTTAGTTGGGGTTGGTCCTCCTTTGAGCAGGGGATTGGACTAGATGACCTCCTGAGGTCTCTTCCAACCCTAATCTTCTATGATTCTGTGATTCTACTAGTGATAATTTAGAGCCAAGCCCTGTCTCTCTCTCTCTCACACACAGACACAAATATGCAATTAGTGTTTCAAAGTTCATTCTAATTTCCTTTGAATTTCTCCAGTAGGTATACAGCTACTTTGTAATCATATTCTTAGGTTAGTTTTATGTTCATGTTAGAATAAAGGTAAACACTTAAGTTATAAATCACGTTTAGTATAGTCCTAAAGGCAACTTTCAAAAGTGTTCTTACCTAATAAGCACAGGTAAGTAAGAAAAATTACTGTGCCTCTTCCACAGTTTTGGCCTATAACTGCCACTGTCTGTGAAGTGTCATTGGATTGCACAGCACATAATATTTTGCATCTTCTATGGCTGTTTTAGTGCTTGTAACTATCTCAAGAGTCTTATCAAGATTTAAATGTTTCTCCATTAACAAGCTCTCTCATTCTTTCTCTTGAGTTGGAGATATTTGTCTTTTCAACTATTTGATAATGAATCATTTAATCAGCGAGGCTACCAAAATTGCATGTAAAAACTAATTTGTACAATGCACTTACCTACTTTTCATTTGGTTCTCTGGAGTTTTACACTCTGCAATAGAAATAATAATTCTCTGCCAGAATATGTCATCGGGCCAAGTATTTCATAGAATCCTAGAAGTGTAAGACTGGAAGGGATCTCGAAAGGTGACCTAGTCCAGTCCCCTGCCTTTAAGGCAGGATTATGTAATAACTAGATCATTCCTGAAGTGTTTGTCTTATCTGTTCTGAAAAAGCTCCAGTGATGGAGATTCCACAACTTCCCTAGGCAATTTGTTCCAGTGCTTAACTACCCTGACAGTTAGGAAGTTTTTCCTAATGTCCAAACTAAATCTCTCTTGTTGCAATTTAAGCTTTTTCCTTCTCGTCCTATCCTCGGAGGTTAAAGAGAACAATTTTTCATCCTCCTCCTTGTAACAACCTTTCACATATTTCAAAAGCTGTTATCATGTCCCCCATTTGTCTGCAATTCCTCAGACTAAACAAACCCAGTTGTTTTTTCAATCTTTCCTCAAAGGTTATGTTTTCTAGACCGTTAATCATTTTTGTTGCTCTCCTCTGAACTTTCTCCAATTTGTCTATCTTTCCTGAAATGTGGCACCCAGAACTGGACATAATACTCCAGCTGAGGTCTTATCAGCATGGAGTAGAGTGGAAGAATTACTTCTCGTGTCTGTATTACAACACTCCTGGTAATACATCCCAGAGTGATGTTTGCTTTTTATACAACAGTGTTACCCAGATGACTCATATTTAGCTTGCAATCCACTGTGACCCCCAAATCCCTTTTTGCAGTACTCCTTCCTAGGCAGTCATTTCCCATTTTGTAAGTGTGCAACTGATTGTTCCTTCCTAAGTGGAGTACTTTCCATTTGTCCTTATTGAATTTCATCCTATTTACTTCAGACCCTTTCTCCAGGTGGTCCAGATCATTTTGAATTTTAATTCAATCCTCCAAAGCACTTGCAACCCCTCCCAGCTTGGTATCATCCACAAAATTTATAAGTGTACTCTCTCTGCCATTATCTAAATTGAACAATGATAATAATGTATTAAGTATGTCAACTGCTTTGTCATTGGTTATAAAATCAGGAAGGGCAGCTGTGTCCTTTGTTTGTCCTACCCCAAATAATGCAGCAGAAGTAGGTGTGCAATGGATCCTAAGGAGCAGAACTCGATGATATTGAAAATGAACCAGAGCTTTCCCATGACTGGTTACATTCATCCATTTGTTAAATTCTGGGTGCCCATAACAATTTCAAAGGGATTCCTTTGTTTATGTTATGGCTACCATCCTGTATGATAGGAAAAGAGAATAGTTGAAGATCTCTACTCTAGAAGGTACACAAAAATTTACATCAACAGTGCCTTCCTATGAACTCCTAGTTACCAAATTCACAGGCTAAAAGTACATGTATTTCCTGAATGGCATCAGTGGTGAGGGTACGTAGCAGCTCTATCTTGAGGAATTGTTTAACAGTTGTGTTAGCAATGTGCAGTGGATAGACTGGATGTTGCAGACGGCCTTATGAAGTCACAAAACTAGGACATTAGCAAAAACTATGCCACCTATTAATAGTGGTTTGCTCTTCTGTGATGGGGCTCAGATTCTTGGTCCTGATCTATTGATCCTGTAGCCAGCATGACTACAGCAAGGGCAATGTTAACAGCAATCTCTTTGGGTGGCTAAGGAAAAAGCATTAACTGCCTCTAAAGGGAGCTCATTGCTGTCCTCCTTTGCTAGGAAGATGGTGACTATGCTGTGGGGTCTCAAAGTTGCTTGTGGCATACTTCTAAGTGGGAAATATGGAGAAACAGGAGAATGCAGGAACCCTATATCACATGTAGCTAGTTATAGACTTATAACTACCAATAGCCAGATACAAAAATCTCTTAATTAATGACTCATGACTAAGGCAACAGAGAGTCCTGTGTCACCTTTAAGACTAACAGATGTATTGGAGCATAAGCTTTCTTGGGTGAATAGCCACTTCGTCAGATGCATGTCATGACTAAGGCAACGTTTTAGACATGGGTATTTTTAGTAAAAGTCATGGACAGGTCACGGGCAGTAAACAAAAATACACGGCCTGTGTGATAAATGAAATTGCGGGGGTAGCTCCCTTTTATGAACACCCAGCTAGCCAGTTAGCTATAAATCCCTCTTGGTGGTTGTTCTCGACTTGCTTTACCTGTAAAGGGTTAAAAAGTGTCCCTGCATAGGTAAAAGGAAGGGAGTGGGCACCTGACCAAAAGGGCCAATGGGAAGGCTAGAACATTTTAAAATTGGAAAAAAAACTTCCCCTTTGTCTATCTGTGTTGTACTCCCAGAGAGAAAGGACAGAGCAGATATGCTGTAAGAGCTTGGGCCAGAAAAATCATCAGATCATACCTAGAAACTACTCATTTAAAACCCCCAGATATGTAAGTAGATCAGGAAATGTCTAGGAAGACGCAGTTAGGTTTATTTCTTTTTCTTTCTTTATGGCTTGTGGATTCCTCTGTGCTAACCCCAGGTGCTTTTGTTTGGCTTGTAACCTTTAAGGTGGAACTCAAGAAAGCTATTCTTGATTCTTAATTTTTGTATTTGCTTTTTTTAAATCTAGCATTAGCCTGAGTTTTCAGATGTATTTTTTTTTTCTTTTTAAAAAAAATAAAATTTACCTGTCTCAAGAACAGGATTGGAGTTTTGTGTCTTCAGAGGTTTGTGCACATGTTGTTTAATTAGCTGGTGGCAACAGCTGCTTTCCTTTGTTTTCTTTCTCAGCTCTTCTCCAGGGGGTGGTGATGAAAGGGCTTGAGGGTACCCACAGGAAGGAATTCCCAAGTACGCCTTCCTGGGTTCTCAATGGGGTTTTTGCACTTGGGTGGTGGCAGCATCTACCCATTCAAGGTCAGAGAAAAGTTGTTATCTTGGGAGTTTAATACAAGCCTGTAGTGGCCAGTATTTATTTTTAGAATCCTTGAGGACCCCACCTGCTGCACTCAAAGTGCCAAGCAAGTAGAGAACAGCTACCAAGAGTGATTTATAGCTAACAGGCTGGCTGAGTGTCCATAAAAGGGAGCGCCTCCCTCCCTTTCATTTATCACAGTCCATGACTTGTAGTATATACCCCTGACTAAATCTTGGGGAGGGGAGCGGAGCGGGGGGCGCCACAGGTGCTCGAGGGAAGGCAGCCAGGGGGGAACGCTACAGATTCTGGGGGGGAGGGTAGCTCAGGGAGGCGCCAATGATGCTGGAGTGGGCTGAGACCTTTATTAGTGCTCTGGGGGGGCGGCAGCCCATGGCCCAGGACCCCCGCTGGTGCTGGAGGGGGAGGTGGCAGCGCGCGACCCAGGACCCTCACTGGTGCTGGGGTGGAGGGTTTGGCAGGGCTGGTAGGCTCCCTACTCAGCTCTGTGCCTCCTCAGAAGCGGCAACATCCCTCAGCTCCTAGGTGGAGGTGCAGGCACACAGCTCTGTTCACTGCCTCCTCCCCGAGCGCCGGCTCTGCAGCTCCCATTGGCCCTGGCCAATGGGAGCTGCAGAGGCGGTGCCTGCAGGCAGAGGCAGCATGCAGAGCCCCCTGGCCACGTCTCCCCTTAGGAGCCAAGGGATATCACTGCTTCCAGGGAGCCCCCCTGAGATAGCACCGCCCAGAGCCCTCACCCCCTCATGTGCCCAAACTCCCAGCTCTGCACCCCCCACCCAAACTCCTGCTGCTGCTGGGGAGGAGGGTTGGTGGCAACTGCAGAAGTCACGGACATCACGGAAAGTCATGGAATCCATGACCTCTGTGACAAACTCACTGCCTTACTCATGACTATAGCATCTCCCTAGATTATATTTAAAAACTGAATTGTAGCTAATCTTGTTAAATCTGAAAGGTGGTAAAATGCTTAATCCCTTGGACATTGTAAACTTGTAACTTGCTTGGCACTCAACAGGTTAATGGCAATGGGATGACAGACTTCATTTGTTGTGCATCATGATAAATGTACTTTTTAATACAGTAGTCACATATTTAAAAGAACTACTACTGATTTAACATGCCTTGCTTCTTTATTCTACCTGAAAATCCAGAGCAGATATATTATTTTGGACCAAAATGTGGAGCATGTATTAGACACATTGTAGAACAGCTTATTGGTAAGCACTGTGCATCATGGGTTGAGCTTGACAGATGAAATGTAGGCTTCTTTTTTAACCTGATCATTGTTCCTATTTTTAGCAAATAGGATTTAAACACCTGCTTCGCTCTTTCATAATTTCAACATCTGTGGAAGGCTTCTTGTGCTTTGTCATTTAGTAAAAGGCCCTAGTGATAGTCTCTGACTGCGTCATTTATCATTGTAACACCTGGTACTGCATTTTGAGCTGATTGTTTCAAAGATGCAGCTTACTTGGAATACATCTTTGAGTTCAATGGATGTTTTTATGCATTGTCTACAATGTCTTGCTTTGTGGTGATAGCAAAATCTGTATTTAAGATATTCGTCAAGGCCTAAGTAATAAAATATTTTGTAGTAGGCCTCAGTCCTTAAATAAAGATACTTTCCTTTTTTTCAACAGAGACTGAAAACCTGCATAGAGTTCCTCTCAGAAGTGTCTCAATTATATGATCTGTAGCAATTAATATTCAACAGTAGTCAATATTTCTAAACTGCTAAGGAGAAACATGTGCACTACAGTGCCAGCCGATAATAAAATTCCTAATAGGTTCCCTCTTCATAAAAATAAAGGATTTCTTATAACATAATTAACTTTGTCATTTTTTTTTAAGCTTCTCTAGAGGCTGGCTTTTAAACCTTAAAAGCTTGCCTGCAGGCTGCCATAAAGGAGTCTATTCTTTGGGTACTTCAGACCACAGAGAGAGGTATTTTTTAGAAATGTGTAATGCGACATTTTATGCTGAGGTGAAAACTTAGAAATATCATCCTTGGAAATGGAGCAAAATGCCAGTATTTTAATATCCGGTAGATGCTGGGCGTGGGAATTTAAGTAACCTATCAATGTTACCCTTGGAGAAGCTTATATTAAAGGTCTGTTGGTTGTTTCACAAGCCAGTGGCACAATCATGTTATATGGACAGCCATTTCTTCCACTGTGCAGCACTGCGGGGGGAGAGCCATGTGCAGAACTAGTGTGGATCATCCTCGCCATAGGGATATGAAACTCCAGAAATGTACAGAATGTTTATCATTTTCTTTTAAGGTCTATAGGACTTAATGTTTCCAGATATTTCAAATATCTACAGAAAGTGCAAGACAGTACAGAATCAGGTGTTTTGCTGGAAAGTTTTCAAGGTCACTTTTTATGTACATGGATTTGATCTTCCTCTATTTCAGGTTGAGGAACACAATTATTGCTAACCAATGAGGTAGATCCTCATTCCCAAACTACATGCAAGAGCAGCTTTGCTCTTCAGAGTTCACTGCCACTTTTAGTTTTCCAAGAACTGCTGAGCTTGACATATGATACTCTATATGGTAGTTTCACAAGCCCTAGTTTTTCAGGAAGCAAGATTCTCTTGTGTCCAGTTAAGAACATAAGAACGGCCATATTGGGTCAGACCACAGGTCCATTTAGCCCAGTATCTTGTCTTCTGACAGTGGCTAATGCCAGGTGCTTCAGAGGGAATGAACAGAACAGGTATTCATCAAGTGATCCATCTCCTGTTGCCCATTCCCAGCTTCTAGCAAGATTCTCTTATGTCCAGTTAAACAACACCAGGCTGGTTTCCATTCAATGGGTCGGGTTCTATCACAACTGCCGTCATAATTTCTAGAATATTTTAGATTTATACTTTCCATAGAAGGGATAATTTACTGCTTTAATGTCAATCAATTTTCCCATCAGCTTTCCTCATTCTCTATTGTAGTCTTCATATATTTTAATTTGGATACTTTTTGCTTTTATTATAAACTTCTAATGGTTTTTCCATCTTCTCATAAAGTATGGTTGAGTGGTTGGTTTTTGTTCTCATTTTCTTCTTGTGTCTGGCTAGTATGTCCCATCTCCTCCTTATACTGAGCTGTTGTAATAGCATACATCAGTTTAGTGGTGGTATTTATTACAATTAAAACATCCTAGTGGCTTTGAGTTTCTTATAAACTGAGACACACATTTGACTCATTGACCTATTCCTTTGCAGTCTTATAGTTTGAAGTTATGTCCAAAGCATTTATCAGTGACAGGTCTGTTTGTGATAATAGTTTCATTTTAGTTTAATGTGAACCTAAATATACAATTTATTCCCCTTGTTTCTCCCTTTAAAAAAGGAGGTTATCCATGTTTTATATCGCAGTTTAAAATTGAACTGCAAATTCCCCCCCCCCCCCCCCCCCGCCCCTCCTCCCCGATTAAATTTAAACCTGCAATTGTAAATGACATTGGTGTCAGGTGCTTTCAAACCACACACATCTTTTTCATGTTGGAACATTTGGGGATAGTGATATTTTCATCAAACAAAGCCCAATAGAGTCTTCCAAGAAACTAGCATCAGGTGGACAGAAGCAGGTGGACTTGTGAGGCAAGGGAGAACACCCAGAAACTGATAACAAACAGAGCAGAGAAAGGCAGAAAGCAAGAAAGCCAAACAGTAGCCTGTGAGTACAGTGTGACCCTGAAAAAGCTAGAGAAAGAGCTTTTGCATCTGTCTGTAGAGGCTTCAGGCTAAGCTAAGAAACTGTTCCTTTTGTTCTTGGTTCTTCCTGTGTTTGGAGGAGCTGGAATTTGTAGATTCTTGCAAACAAACAAGATTGCATCAAAGAAAATACCCTATTCTATCAATTTCTACATCCATCTGGAATATGCCCCTGGCCCTGAAATTGTATGCCGCTCGGGTCAAAATATGTGGACTCCAGTTTCCAAGGAGAGAAATTGTTAGCTAGTATTCCTGTTGAACCAAAATGGTGCAAATGATGGTGATGCTTGCAGCAATAAAAGATGAATAAAATAATTTAAAACAAGACCCGTAGGCTTTGCAAAAGGAACTAAAGCAACATCTGGAGGATTCCCAGAAAGGGCTGAGTTGCCTTGCAGGCAGAGGCCAAATATCTGTTGGAGCAACAACTACAAAGTGTCCAGACAGGTTGGGAAGCTCAGCTGCAAAGCTCCCAGGTTGTAATGGCAGGACAGATCAAAGAGGTGACCTGCAACCTGACTGCTATAGACCAGAAGTTCTTTCTAAGAAATAGTGGAAACCAGGAAAGCTTTAGCCAACTTGGAGCATGTTAATAGTGATGAGCTGCAGCAGGGACCTAAGAAACTGAAAATTCAGCTCCAGAAGGAAAGCAAATGGTCACAGATCACAGTGGAAGTCTGCCACTTGTATGAAGAATTGAGCCAGCCAGAGTACTTGGGTAAGACCAGAGAGACAAGATGGCTAAAGCAATATCTTTTATTGGACTAACTTCTGTTGTTGGTCCAATAAAAGAGATTCCCTCAGCCACTTTGTCTCTCTCATATCCTGGGACCAACAGGGCTACAATAACACAGCATACAGCATTGTTTAAGAGCAGACATTTGCAACAGTTTTCTACCCTGTTTGTAATCCACAGAGGCCCAGAGGGGAGAAGTTGGGCTGTCCCGGCTCAAATAATGCAAAAAAACCCCACTATCTTTGAGGGGCAGGGAAACTCCCTAGGAGGCTTATTTGATTCAAATCAATATTACAGCTCAAATGATTGGCTGGGAATAGGGACAGAAAGGCGGGTTACTAGCAATCAATTTGAATGGTCCAATTCTGACAGTGTTACAGAATTTACCCCCTGAAAAGAGACTGAGTTTTCCAGATATAAACCTTTGACATGAAGTTTGAAGCTAGTCATCAATATGAGCACAGTTTAGAGCTAGAAATAGAGGGAAAGAAGAAACCTCACCTGAACTGGCTGAGGATCTGCAGAGATTCGTGTTCCTGTCATATCCAGATACCACTGAGGACTTCCAAGATAGGCTGGCAATGGACCAATTTATAGATGCTCAGCTGGACTTGGACTTGCAGATCATGCTAAGTGAAAGGTGGCTGAAGACAAGTTGAGAGGCTGTGGGATTTGCTGCAAGAAATTGAATTTTTTCTTGCAGCAGTGCACAAGCAGTTCAATGTGTAATCTTGCTGCTAGTGAGGAAGATGGAAACTGATCACCATGAGCCATGTAAGTACAGCCGTGTGTTGAATATATATGAGGAAAGAGAAGATTCTAATCTGGTTCATGATTTGGGTTGTAAAACAAGGGAAATTGTCAATAATGCAAAATTAAAGGGAAAAGTTCAGTTAAATGATAGTATGGTGACAAAATTGGCCACAAAAAGAAGGATTGTTATAAATTTAAGGCAGGCCAAGACAAGCTAATGTAAATGTTTAGTGAAAGCCTCTCTCCCAGGTCAGGAAATGGGGGAATACCAAATTGAAGGGGAAAATCTTGATAGAGGTACAAAAATCAGCCCCACAGTGTTTGTTTAGATCTGCACAGTTAAACAACAATAATGGGAGTATAGGTGTCTTACAAATTCAGTTTGTGGAGTCATGAGAGAAAAACATAGCTGATGTTTGGTGACAAAGAGGATAAAGGTTGAGAACTAGTACTGTGTTAGATGAATAATGCTATGACTGCATCTGAGAAACTAAGAAACATCACGTCCTCTGAAGTGCCTTATCCTCAACTTCT